>NC_071989.2:2410000-2710000 GCF_028885655.2 Pongo abelii
TGGAAATGCCAGGTGTCCACATAGAGCTTTGCTTCAGTATCTCTTCACTCTATAGCACTTCTACAACATCCCATGGAAACCGTGGTCTACAGTTATCCAACAAAGCTTTCTCTACCCTACAAATACAACCATTCTCCTCTTTAACAGCTGTACTGTATTTGCAAGAGCATGGCAAGTTAATTATTTTAACGATGAAAATTTGTATTAAAATTATGTGTTAGAAGTGAAGAGAGTGGTTAGAAGTGAAGATGGTGACAGCAACATCACGAGGATCAGTGTGAGCAACAACCTCGAACTCTGAGGTCAGCCCAGCGTCCCTCATCACTCTTCTCCTGGCAGCCAGCATCACGTGGTGAATCTGGCTCCTGGGGTCTCTTCACCTGCCTCCTCCACTCCACCCATGCAGTGTCCAGGCTCATCATTTCCCAGGCCTCCTGGCCCTTGCATCCAGCCTCCAGCCACTCCAATCTGCCCACACCCCACACTCAGTGCAGAGTTCCACAGGGAACAGCAGCTGGTGTCATCTGGTTACAGGAAATGCATTTCCCGGCACCTGCCAGTGGACTCTCTTCATGCAGAGATGTAAACTCACTTCTCCTTCCATCTACTAGAAATCCCACTGTTTGGTGTGAAATTTCTTGATTTTTAAGAATTGGGAAGAAATCCAGAAAAGGGGGAAAAAAACTACCCCAAAGAGCACATTCTGTGTCAAGAAAATCAGGACCAACACCCCAGGGGCCACCCTCACTCTCCCCCACATGCCATGGTCTTGCATCTGCCACACATGGTCCAGAGCCTGCAGTGCTCATGCAGGAAGGACCCCATCCAGCTGTGGTACCTCTTCCCGACCACTCCCTCATCCATAGGAACTGGACTTTGCAATCATCTCAGATCCTGAATACGCCAGGATCTCTCCTTGTTCTTTGGATCCACTTAAAGGATGTTTCTCTCCTGTGGTCTGATAACAAATCTCAACCCTACTTTCTAATCTCAGCTCTGGTTTTCCTTCCATTGGAAAGCATTCCCCTGTCTCTGTGGCTTATATAATTTTCTCCTTCACCTTGGGAATAGAACTAATTTATTTCTTTAGTTTATTTTTGAATGTCTTGCTTCTATTCCTTGATCTTCTACACTTGCTAGAACCTTGAGTACAATGTTGAAAAGGAGTAAAGCTTGTAAACATTCTTGTCTGTTCTCAATCTTAGGTAGAAAGCATTATTAAGTATAATGTTAGCTGAAGAATTTTTTAAAGATGGCATTAATAACACGTCTTATAGATCAAGGCATCCCTAAGGTTAAGGAATTTGCTGAGAGTTTTTTTAACAGAATTAGTCATTGGATTTTGTTGTATGATTGAAATGGTTTTTCTTTTTCAGTCTGTGAATATGATGAATTACATGAATTGATTTTTGAATGTTGAACCAGCCTTGCATTCCTGGAATAAATGTCATTTGACCTTGTTTTATTATTATCTTTCTATCTTGATAGATTTGACTTGCTTTAAACTTTGTGGAGGATTTTTGCACCTATATTCATGAGTAATATTGGTCTATAATTTCAGAGTAATGTCTTTCTCTGGTGTTTGTATCAGGTAATGCCAGCCACATAAGTTGAGTTGTGAATTGATCCCTCCTTCCAATTGTCTAGAGAAGTTTGTGCCCAATCAGTAGTTTTTTTTTCCTTAAATGTTTGGTCTAATATGGGCATGGAGTTTTCTTTGTAGGAATGTTTTCAAATACAAAACCAATGTCTTTTTAACACAATATGATTATTCAAGTTATCTGTTTCTTCTGGAATCAGATTTGTAGCATGTATTTTTCAAGGAATTTATATATTTCATTTATTTAAATTATCAAGTTTATGAATAAATTATTTGTTAAATTTCCTTATTATCCTTTTAATTTTAGTAGGATTTATAGTAATGTCACCCTTTTATTCCTGTACTGGTAATTCTTTCTTATTCTTAGCCAATCTGGCCAGAGATTTGTCAATTTTATTTATCTTTTTAAAAAAATATTTTATTTCTATTATTTTTCTGTTTTCAATTCCGCCATGTTCTGGTCTTATTGTTAGTTTCTTCCTCCTGCTTGCTTTGGTTTTAATTTACTAGAAGCTTAGATCATGGATTTGACATATTCTCCTTTTTGAATATAAACATTTTAATGCTACAAACTTTCTTTTATGTAGGTGTTAGCTGCATCTCACAAACTTTAATATTTTTAAAAAGTTTTTTATTTATTTAAAAACTTGTTTCTAATCTCTGTTATGATTTTCTCTTTGACCCACAAATTACTTAGAAGTCTTTTCTTTATCAAATATCTAAGGGTGGTTCCTAATAATTTATGTTATTGATCTCTAATTTAATTCCATTATGGTTTAAGATACACTTTGTTTAATTTGAATTATTCTAAATTAGTTGTATGGTTCATTGTAGAATATCATGTATCTTGGTGAATGTTCAGTGTACACCTGAAAAGAATATGTATCCTACTATTGTTGGATGAAGTCGTCTTCAAATGTCAATTATGTCAGGTTTTTTGAGAATGTAGTTCAGATCCTCATGAGTTATTTCTGCATTTGTCTGCTTGTTCTAAGTAGTAGTTCTGTCTAATTGCCAAGGGGATGTTGAGGTCTCCAACTATAATTATAGATTTATCAATTATTTTCTTAAAATTCTATAAGTTTTTACTTTATGTATTTTGAATCTCTGTTGTTAGGTGCAGACACATTTATAATGGTTATGTTCTCTTGGTGAATTGACCTGTTTATCAGTATGTAATATCCTTTTTATATCAACAGTATTTATTGTTTCAAATTGTGCTTTGACCTTAATATAGCTACTCCATGTTTCTTTTGATTAGTGTCTAAATAGAATTTTAAAAAATATTTTTACAAACTTACTGTGTTTTTATCATTAAAATGGGTTTACTGAAAGAACCTGGAACTGAATATCTTTAAATTAGATGCAATTTGATAATCTCTGCCTTTTAGACCATTTACATTTAGTGCAATTATCAATATGGTTGGGTTTCTATATATCATTTTATTATTGTTTGTTTTTTTCCCCTCTGTTTTTGGGTCCTCTCTCTCCTATTTCTTACTCTTGTTATAGATTATATATAGATATGCATTATAAACAGAAATATAATAAGATATATGTTTTACAAGTTATATTTATAGTACTTGTTTATATGTTTTACTTATATATTTATTTATATTAATTATATGTATACTATTTGAACATTTCCTATTCTATTTGAATGGATTGTATTTTTTGCTATATCTCTTTGTATCATTTTTTATCACTTTTGTTGTGGTAGAATTTTTTCTAAGTACTGCTTTTACATAACTTATCCTATTGTTTTTTACAGTTACTTTGTCTGGCCCACTAGACAAATTGAGGACTAATATTTTTACTTTGATTTGTTTTTTCTTTTTATCACTTGGCACATAAGGGGCTTTCTAAAAATGACTCATGTATAAATAAACTTAACACATTCAATACAAAGGCTATTATACTAACCAATTATTTCATTCTATCAATAGCACCAATTTTCAATTTCTTAAACAAATTGCTTTAAAGTCAACTTTATTTTTTTCTGTAATTGGAGCATCCTATTTTCTCTGTATTAAAATTTACAGTTGAGTTTTTGTTCTCTCTTAAACACCTTTGTGACCATCTTTCTCAGCACTTCAATCCTGGGCTATTGGGTTGGTACTGAGCCTTAGCCCCTCCTTTCTGTCCCTGAAAAACTCAGGGCCCTCAAATAGCCTTTACCCATAACCACCTGGCATGAACTGGGCCCTCAATAAACATTTGCTGAATGAATAAAACTAGAATTAATTTGTTTTCATCAGAGCGTTCTTTTGTTTTGTTTCATTTTCCTTCCTGAGACCATGAAAAAAATGAATAAAAGGCAACATCCACAGCCAACAAACAGTGGCATAATTTATCAGGCAACACAGCATATTAAAGAGATAATGCTGTATCTGTGCAATAAGAGAAAGTATATGACAATGGTAGAAGCTATCAAAAGAATATCAAGTAACTTTCAATTGTTTAAAAAAATTCAATAAGTTAGCTGTTAGTTTTACCAAGTGCCTTTTCATGGATGCTGCAAAAACTTCCAAATCCATGATGTGTTTCAGGAAATCATTTTGCGTGGAATCCAGAATCTAATCAGGATGGTGATGTTTTTCATGCGTAACTGTCTACCGTTTTAGGACCACATATGGTATCCACACTGTTGAGTAATAGAAATGTTTGCATTTTCCTCCTAAGTTTTGTAGCAACAGTATGTTCTTTGCTTTCTGATTCATAGAAAGGAAAGTGATACATGATGTTGACTGCTCACAAATACCACTTAAAATACTGAAGTCCATGTCACCTGGAAATTCCTGGGTGCTCAGAGCTCCTTGTGGCAATGCACAGAAGACTACGAGGTGGAAGCCAGCACAGTAGAACATCCCCTGCTGTGCCACTGGGGCACGGGCATTTTTGAGATATTTAGAGATATTCCTGGTCCTGGCATTTTTCATGATTGTAATTATCCCTAAATGGTCCTTTTTTTCTAACATGTGATTGGTAAACTATTGAATGCATGGTATAAGTGGGAGTTGTCATACAGCTGTGGGATGGTGGTACTCACCTAATGTATTAGCAAGCATGCGCGGCTCCCATGGCCACCAACGCTTGCTTGCCTTTAACACCCACCACTTACACTTCTTCCAGCACCCAGGGTCTGTTCCCCATAGGCAGGGGCCTGGCTGGTCCCCAAACTCCCCAGAGTAAATTCCCCACCTTAGAGTCATCTCTACTTCTCTGAATTTTAGTCATCCTTCAGAACCTGATTCAAGCTCAACTTCCACCAAAAAGTTTTCTTCAATCATAATACAATTTACAATTTGAAATAAAATGCTAACTAAAAGACTAACATTTGCAAAGCATATTACAGTTCTCAAAACATCTTTGTGTGTATTATCTTGTTTGTCTCTGAAAATGTCACAATGCTTATTACCTTATTACCTCCATTGAAAGGTGATGCAGGTGAGACTCAGAGTGGCTAAAGGCCTTGCTCAAGATCAAGCAGGTGAGTGCAGCCAAGCCAGTCATGGTTATTTTCTGATTCCTAACCCCAAGCTCAGCCCATGCTAGTGTGCAGCATGCCTAAATTCCATTTGCAGATATGAGTGTGTTGGCTAAGATTGAATGTGATGGCTGCTTCCTGAGCTAGAGAAAAGGAGCTTTAATTGCAAAGACTATGACTTATATTGATGTTTATTTCCCATTGTTCCTCATCTGGAGTGACTCATGGCTTTTTAAGCAAACATACATATTTATGACTAATACCTCAAAAGTGACTCTTCTGTTATTAGCAAGTTATTGGCTCATGTTTTGCTGATAACCCAGGTATTCATGTAACAAGGGGATTCTGAGTGGTGGAAGGTTGAACACCATGAGATGTGTGGCTGTGTGGGCTATGCTGGCAAAGCCACCCCCATTTCTCTGTGCTGGAAAGACTTCCTTTCCTGCAAGTTGATCAAGTCCCGCCTACCTATTTCACAGGGGAGACTGAAGCCCGCAGAGTTTAAATGACTTTTCAAGTTCATGTTACTGATTGGTAGCAGACTTAGCAAGGTTTCCTGACCTCAGGGCTGTTTTCTCATTGGTGTTCTGTGTTGCTTCTTCTTGTTTGCCATCCCGGGGGGATTAGGATGCTTCTAAATTGATTTGTAGACTTGAGCAAAGCAAATCCAGCCATATACCTAAACAATCAAGAACTGCAGTAAGGCATTTTATATTCAGACAAAATATTTGCAAAATCAACTTAAAATGGTTTTTAGCGTTAGCTGATCATTAGCACTTTAAGAGATGTAGAAACATATTTTTAAATGTTTTATTGACATTATAATAATACATTTAATTTTGTAGATTAAATTATTTATCCAAATTTGGGGAACACATTTTCTAGTGATTAACTACCCACCTTGCACCAGAGAATTATGCTAATAGGAATTTTGTCAGAATAAGACATGTATTACTCACACTAGCTGCCTGGTACAGATGTCAGTGCCCATTTAAGAGATGAGGAAATGGAGGCTCAGTTGAATTAACTACCCACCCAAAGACATACATTGTGGCTGTGGCAGTGTTAGCTACAAAGGTAGCTCATACTCCTGAGCTCTGTACCGTTCCTGCCTCTGTGACTAATCAATGCTCTGCGTATATGGGGCTTGTAAGGCAGTGGCTTTATTCATTCTGTACATGAGGACTTCCCTCTCTTACCCTTTAGAAGATGAACTTGAACACAGCCAAATAGTGTTGTTTTGCAGAAGGAATCCAGGGTGCAATGCCCCCAATGGCATTTTGTTTTCTTAGCTTTGTTAAATCTTTTAATTAAAGCATGTTAACAAAGCCAAAGAAAAATAAATGACACTGCTTGCAAGGAAATTAAATCGAGGAACTAAGCCCATTTATAATTATTGTATTTCAATTAGGCTGTAACAGGGCCTGGTGAACAGAAAGATAAAAAGAAGCAACACAAATGTTGGAGTTTCATAAATATCTGCAAAGTCCTGTTAGAAAGAGAGCCATATAAATAATGCTTTAAAATAGTCAGTGTCCCTGGGCAGGACCCTTTATGCTAATTACTATGGGAAATAATTCATCTATCGTAATCTCAGCAAAATATGTTACAGGAAGCTAGCAAAACCCATTTTTTTCTTCAACAAATGCATGGAATTCTTTTGAAGGAAGATGTTACATCAACACATGATAATCTTTTAATTTATTATCATAAAATTAGAATACAATTAAACGTTTGAAAGAGCTAGAATTAGATTTAAATTCTTCCTCTATATTTTAATGTGCAAATATCTAATAGTCACTGAACAGAGAAACACATAAATCATCAGTTTCCATTTAAGCCATATTTATCTCAGCATCTAAAAAATAGTGGCATATATGTGCAATTTTTATTCTGAATTAAAAAAATTTGATGTATCGCTTTATTCTTTCTTTTGAATATTAGGTAAACCATGCCTGGTCTACACTAATGCAAGAGTAGGAAAAGGAAACTGTGGATTTTTTCTTGGGGAAAGCAGTCATCTGTGTGGCCTGGCTCCCCCAGGGACAGAGCTACCCCCATGACTCCCGTCCCCCAGGAGGGCACTGACCAGGACCAGGGACATGCTCCTAGGCATGCCTTTGCTTTGCCCTCACTGTGTACTCACCCTGGGCAGGCAAGCCTGCCTTACGCCTTAGCTTTGGCATCTGAAATAGTGTAGCAGCCAATTTAAAAATTCTCATACTTTATGCAGACTCAACAGGAAACCATCTTTGCCAGAGCCGAGGCACAGTGCACGCTCAGTGAACTACAGGTTTTATGGTTGCCATTATTTTCTACCAGCATCATGGTTTTGTTTGTCTTTTCTAGATGAATAAATCTTGCTTAAAGACATGCACGTCATCTGGGAAGAGTGCAAACTCTTCTGACAACTATTTGTTACGGACTTATAGGAGATGAGCATAGAAACAGGACTGAAGCACTGGAAAGTATTTTTTAACAACTGGACAGGACAGTTTTACGTCTGTTGAATCTAATACTAAAATGCATTTGAGTATGGAATTTTATGAGTGTAAAATTTCCTTATACTAGGAATTTTTAAAAATATTTTTAAAAAGTGTTCATACACATCAGTTGGAAAATAGCTAAACACACACACACACACACACACACGGACTTTCTCCACAGATAATCTGAGAAATACTGGTTTAGACCATTTTGTTCCCATGTAACTCAGATCCAGAAGTCATCCCATGGAACATGGCGAGGGAGGGTGAGGAGGCCTGGCAGGCCCTTCGCCGGCTGTTCCTAAGGGTCTGGGATGTGTTGGAAGGGGGAAATCCGGGGGTTCATAGCAGCCAAATGGGATCATCTCCATGATGGGTTTTTTTAACCTCACATGTAAGCCTTCTGCCCCCAGACAACTGTTTTCCCCGGGGCCTGCCTATCTCCTCCAGAATTCTCCAGGACCTCTGCCAAGGGGCAGGCACTTTGAAGAGGGTCCTCATCAGGGGCTCTGCAGGTGAGTGCCATGACTGGACAGCCTGGGTCTGAAGCGAGATCTGGGGAGCATCTTCACCTTCATTTTCACCACGAGCACTTCTCAGGCTCCCCGTGAACCCAGGGGCCCGTGCACTGTCCCTGCCAGCTGCCGGCCTCCTGGGTGAGCAGAGGCATTAGCTGCTATCCATGCCCTGTCATTTGGACAGCATGTGACCTGCCACTGCTGGCTTTAAATTACAAATACATACATCCCTACAATTGAAATTAGAGGGTAGTAAGATTCACCTGTCACCCAGGGAAATGGACCAAAAAATACATTTAAAAAGGAAAGAAAAAAGAAAGAGAGCAAAAGTGAAACCTAAATCTCCATCCACACTGGTGATGTGTCCCTATCCAGGGCTCCCTTCAGACTGGTGGAAGGGACCCTCCTCCCATGTCTGCACTGCTAGGAGGTTCTGAGCTCCCCTTCCCACCCCAGTGCTGACTGTGGACAACGAGGGGGTGCTCTGTGCCCTCCCCACCAGGAACATTAAAAATGTGGGCTTCAAGACAGTGCGGGGCCTCTAACCGGAAAGTTTTCTTCACTGATATTAAGGCTAGCTTCTTCCCCACCTTGTAGGGGAGAGGAGGAGAATGGATGCTGTGGAGAAGCCCAGGCTCAGGGTGCAGCCCTGGCGGGCAGGATCCCACCTCAGTGTCCTAAAGAGAGGGCTGGCTCCTTCTCCTTTTTAGCTTTTCCCCCATTCATCAGCGGCTTAGCAGGGCACCGAGACATTTTCTAATTCCCCTATTTTTCTATCTTTTTTTGGGGGGGAATGTAAAATATACATGTTCATATGAAATATTAAGGCTTTACTCTAACTTAGTGTACCAGTATTTTTTTAGTCTGCAGAACATATTCAGTGTTTGGCGTTTAACCTCTGTAGGAAAAACCCCAGTATCTGCACGCAGCATGTGTGTGGGGGTGGAGCACACATTGCCTTTGTTATTAAAGGCTATTCTGTTCTCCAAGAGGACGCGTGACATTCAGGGGACAGCCTTAACTTACCAGAAGTGTTTATTAAATACAGGTGCACGCAGGGAAAGGTTCAGGGTGAGAAGAAAATGCAGCGACCTGGCCCAGCCCCAGCTGGTCAGGCTGGGCCACGTGCGAGGAGGGAACAACTGGGGAAGCAAGGCTGCCGGTGCAACCCGGGCCCCAGCCCAGCCTCGAGCCGCACACACACTCTCCAATTGCTTTAGCCTGAAGCAGTTGACATTTACCCCAGCCAGATAATCGAGGAATAACATTTGCGTTACAGTTTAACACGACCTCTGCCTCCACAGCTCTTTTTAGATTAGCTTCTTTAAAAAAAAGAAAGAAAGAAAGAAAGAAAAATGGTCGCTGACACTAGAGTGAGGCAGGAGGTGGGAAGAAAGGGAGCTGGAGCTTATTACTGTAGGGCGCAGGAGATGTCGCAAGGAGCTGCTCTGCCCTTTCTGGCTGCGGATGAGCAACTATTAAGGGGAAAGTATTAAAAGAGGGGTGCGGGAGCTGCGTGAGGCTGTGGGTCAAGCTGGAAGCAAAGGTTAATGGATTGACTATTACCTGCGTAGGAAGTGCACAGCGGCCAATCCTCTGGGGGGTTCGGAAGTGCTCCATTCTCTACCGCGGAACTGATGGAGGAGGTCCCTGAGTCTAATACTGGTGCTTAGCTGGCCTGCTCACTTTCCAGAAAATGTGCAAGCAAAATGTCTCTGTGTTTAAAATTCACATTATTTAGGTGTCTAAGAACTGCATTAGGGACAGAGGACTGGCTCTCCTGCACTTTGACTCATTCCCCTTATACCGTTTACATGCATCAGACCAACTGATGGCTGGAGATTCTCTTGCTATAACCAATGGTAGTGAGGGACTGGGGTGTAAAAATTAAAACACTAATCCGTAGGTAGGAAATATAATTTGAATGAAAATATGAAGAAACTGGTTTTAGAAAAAGAAATCAAATATAGCTCTGACAGCACCAGCAGCAAGCTATTCCTTTTCCCCCACAAGAACCCTTTCCCTTAAAACTCTCCTTAATTGAATAGCTAAGAATCACATTCTTCCACAGAAATAGCAGAACATGTTGCAAATGTGTGCCTGATCTGACAATCCATATATTGCAAGGCGATGCCGCTTCCGAAGATCCAGGACTCACGCTAATGCAGCTGGAAGGAAACTTTTAATATTTATTAATGGATGGAGCCACTGGCTTTCCAGGAATACCCACTTCTAGAAAAGATGCAAAATGCAGCCCTTCCTTATAAATGGAGCCTGAACCATGGGAGATTACAACATATTTTTTTAATCATGTTTAGGGATGAGAATATATGCATTACTAAAATACAATTTTTTCTTTTTTTTTTTTTTGCTGTTGCAGCCAAAATGCCTATTTTTGTTTTGGTGACATCGAGTTGTAGTGCCAACCTTGGCATTTTTTGTGCGTGGTGAGCTGATATCATAGACCTGAAAATTCACAGGATACACAAATGACTAGGGACAGACTAAGTAACCCCTGTATCCAGAATGAAGCCATACTCTTCAGTCGAATAAACATCTATGAAAACGGTGACATGGCTCAAGTTGCTCAGTCTGCCTTGTTGTGGCTTTTGACAACATCAGCCAGAGGAAATTTGTTTTAAAACCCTAAATCCTCTGAAGGGTATGCATGACCTTTTCAATTATTTTTACTTTTGTTTATTTCATCTACATCACCTTTTGCTCCATTTTCTTACATTAGCAGTGCGTGAGTGCATTAGCCTCAAGAGTGATGTCCAACAATCATGTGGTACTTGCCAGACACTGTTCTGACCTCCTGACACATTCATTAATGTTAATTCATTTAACAATGCCTATCATACAGAGATTTCAATATCTTTTAAGGAATTAAAATGTAAAAATTTGAACTAATCCAGAGAGGTAAAATCCTTTATATCTAGACTGATGTAAGAAAAGGAGCAAGACAGTGTAGGAAGGGGAGACACTCAAGTTTCTCTTAAGAGTTAAATTGATTTCCAGGCATCCCTTCTTTAAGACACAATTCATTGGAAAGTTACACTTTAGTGAGGCTTGGAAATGGTATCACAGTTCAAGCGCTACAGATTGCAAAGAACATTCCACTCCTAAGCCTTTCTGATGTTGCTAACTCATTGGTTATAGTTGCTGTGTGCCCTACAAAAGTCGATTTGGCCAAGGTTCCTGCCACCACAGTGGTTATGTGTAGCAAAAAGCAGCAATGGGGAGGCCTCAAATTTTGCCTGATATCCAGGAGCACAAAGAAGACGGCTGAGGAAGCCATCGGCATTCAGCAGCCTTCTGACCTGCCCGACGTCTTTGAAAGGACGACCTGCTGACACTGGAGACTCTGTACTTCTTATTTAATTAAGAGAGAAAGGATTTCAGTGGAGAGAAGGCTTTGAGCTTCCTTCGTAATTTTTGCTGACCAATCCAATTATGTGGGTAATTGCAAGTATATTTTCAAAAGCATGGGAATCTGAGAGTCGTCAGCTGCAAAATAAATCAAGATCTAATCAAATGCACTGCTGTTGTGAAAAATATTAAAGAGGACTATATTAAAAATAACAACAGAGTTTCAGTGTTAAAAATGTGGGACGTTGTCACACATTCTCTGTTCTCATCACCTCTTCCTAGCATTTGATTTCTGCCTGCAGGTCTCTGCTGCACAGTCATAAGATTTCTGCTTACTTCCCGTTGGTGGTGGAAGGGTGTAGGTGGCTCTTTTGCGACTGTAGTCTGCAACTGGTTCTGCATGCATTAGAATCCTTACCACACAAAGAGGTGGCCACAATAACAAAGCTGTTCCTCTCTGCGAAGGTGAATATTAAAATAGTTTGTTTAGGTTTCAGTTCTACAACACACAAGGGCTGTATCTTTCTGAATACATTTATTTCAAGGTACTTAAAACTGACTTTTATGAGATTATTTAGGCAGTGATTATTTTTGTTGAGAAATGTGTCCTTTATCCCTCTCATTCATCCACTGCTAAGATATTTCTGTTTGTCAGAATGCCACCGTTTCTGATAAATGACTGAAGACTGACTGCTACACTTTATTAAAAAGTAATAACAATTTTTGTACGCACCCTTCACATTGTAAGGGGGGGGCCATGAATCAAAGGACACTGCCTGTCTCGGCCTGATAAATGGGCCGTTTACCAGCTGAGGAGTTATTTAGGACTGGCTATTAATTTAAATCACATTTATCTTCCCTGAATGGGGGAGGTGGCTGTGATACGGCTACAAATGACCAATGGAGCAGCTAAGTGCACATTATTTATTACCACCGCCTCTGCAGGGCTGCACAATATGTTAAAAAAAAAAACAGTGCCAATTACCGCAGTTAATCTCGTCAGGGCAATAACAAATTTCTTTCCTACACAAGGCAATTTTTATTCTTGCACTTTTTCTCCTCTACATGCAGACTTTGCTTATAATTCTCCGTCATTAAACTCAATGTTCTCATTCTTTTCTGAGTGCTCATGGGAAATTTTTCCACTTCTCTGCCTCACCTTTGTCTGGAGAACAGCACATGCTTAATACACAACCCACAATAAAGTGTGTTCTTTTGAATCTTTAATGAACATTTGTTGGTGAGATGCTGAGATGATGGGTATTGCAAATCAGATTGGCAATATTTTATTATTAAGTGTTTCCTCATTCATAATAATGCTTTTCACAGAGCTTTCCATTCACCTAATTCTTAATATGTGAAGTAGCAATTGGGAATAACTAATCATTAGCATTTTTTGGTCAATTAACTTCAATTTGATGGATCTACCATGGAAGATGAAAATATTTCTAATAAAATGCATCTCAGGCACATATTAATCCAAACATGAACAATTCAACTTGCTGTTAGAAAGCCCAGGGCAGGATGTGCGCTGCTGCCTGGGTGCACCTGTTCCTGTTGCCTGTGCTCCAGAGGCCACATGTCAATCCTCACACGTTTTAGGCCCTCAGAGGATAAGCAGCACAGCATTAGGGGAGTGTCCTAACTCGCTTCCCTGAGTCATGCGTTCACCCCACTTTGTCACCAGTATCTTGCTTTATGACATTAATATACTCCCCCAAATTGGATAGAATAAAATTGTGTTATACAGAATCAAAACTCAAATGTAAATTCTTTTTTTTGTTTTTTTTTTTTTTGAGACAGAATCTCACTCTGTTGCTCAGGCTGGAGTGCAGTGCCACAATCATGGCTCACTGCAAACTCCGTCTCCCAGGTTCAAGCGATTCTCATGCCTCAGCCTCCCAAATAGCTGCAATTACAGGAGTACGTCACCACATCTGGCTAATTTTATTTTTAGTATAGATGAGTTTTTACCATGTTGGCCAGGCTGGTCTCAAACTCCTGACCTCAAGTGATCCACCTGCCTCAGCCTCCCAAACTTCTGGGATTACAGGTGTGAGCCACTGTGCTCAGCCCTTAAATGTAAATTCTAAAAATCAAAACATACACCTGTGTAGCACTCTGAATGTGCTTGTATTTACACCTGTTTATGGTAGGTAGAAGGATCATTTTAAAATCCTGACTGCATTTGATTTTCTGGCTGTTCCCATCAAAGTAACTACATCTGAATGGTTTTGGGGGGCAAAGGCATGCGTAGGGAAACTAACATGGGAGACTGAAGAAAAATGACCCAAAAGCGGATGTGAGCAACATGCATGGTTTGTTTGCTTCTCTGATTTTGATTTGACACTTGGAGGCTGGTCAGGTGCTGGAGGAATCTAAAGACAGAGGGTTCCTGAAATCTCCTTGGAAAAGGCAGTTCGGACCCCTCAGCAGCTGGAAATGCATCTCAGGGAGGGTGCGTGGGAGATCCCTGTGCAATCTGTGGGCCTCTGAGTGGAAGTGCCCTGGCATATCCACCTGCTCCGAGGGACCCTCCTTGGCCTCAGAGCCTGCCGCCGCAATAACCTCAGAAGTCAGCACACCACCACTCAAGCAGGACATGAGGTGTGGGTGCTGCAGAAGGCTGGGGCATGCAGTCACCTCCCTCGGGCTCTCAGCTGGGCCTCTTCCAGTTAGTACTGAGGGGTGAGCACTTCATTTTGGGGCCCTGGCAGAGGCACCAGAAAGCTTCCTGGTGGTGGGTGGGGGTGGTCCCTCATTCTTGTTGGAAGTGGACAAGTAAACATGCCCAGCACTGTAACCTTGCAATGTTAACTGATACTGCATGTCCAGATTCACAGAGAGCCCCAAATTCTTTTGGCCTTCCTTAGTGATGTCTTCCATTCACAGGTCATCAACAGTCACTCCTGTTGATTCAAGCTGTTGCCTTCTCCATCCCACCAGAGCCCATGCTCCTAGGCCTTTGGTTTCCTGTGGACCAAACCTCTTCCCTCCCATTCTCAGCTCAATTGAACCTCAAGTCCTTTCTGCTTTCACCCATGAAACTGCCCCATCAAGCTCTGGTCAGAGTCTCTTTTTCTGTGACACAACCTGAGAGCCAGCCTCTGAAAACATGCCCTTGACATCTGTCTCCAGTTCCCTGTACTGCTCAGACTGGCCCAGACTCAGGGGAGGACCATTCACCCCCTGGCCCCTGGATACTTCACTGCCATTTCTCTAGTGCCCTTCTGGACGCTCTGCCACCTACATTCTGGCCCAGGTGTGCTGACTATATAACACTCTGTTTGCCTCAAAAGGTAACCATCCTGAAGCTGGTATGCCCTGTCACATAAACTGCAAGGTCCATTCCCTTCCTGTCCTCTCTAGCTTGGCTGTGTTACAGAATATGGAAGCTCAATAGCTTGAGCGACCCATGTCCACAATTAACTATTTAAGTCTTGCCCAAGGATACAGTCATTATCTTTAGAGCCATATCACCTTATCTGAACCATTACTAGTAAGAACAAACCATCCTTTGAGCACACAGTTAAGTTCTAGAAATGCAAAATAAGGTTCTAAAGAGCTCTATTTCATAAGTAAGGTAGGATAGTGAGATGAGGGCATTTCCAGGCAACACTTTCCTCTTGTCTTGTCTACTCCATGGCATGGGCTAGCCCATAACATGCACAATTTCATGTAGGAGCGTCATTCTCCATTCACCCACTCCAGAAGCTTCCAAGTTATTCTTAACTAGTTACATTCCCTTAACAGCAATCCTGTCCTGTCATTCAATAAGAAGAGTCTCTCAAATAGTGTCTTTATCTCAATTTTCATCAACAATGTGCTAGTTTTTGCCTTACCCTTATCATATAGAAAACCACAACAGCTTCCCCATGGTCTCTATGTCTCTGTGGTCCTCCTTCCTTAGTGTGTGTCTGGCTATTATTCTAAAATACTCCAGAGTTCAAAATTCCTAAAAGACCTTCCATGTCAGCATCTGAGATTATACACAAAAAAATCAAGTCATTATCCCTAATTTTCAGTTAAATTTCAAATATTTATTTTTCCCTTCCATTCTCTCTTTCCTCCTCTTCTGGGATTCCAGTTACCTGTAGTTCTGTCTTATTTATATTAGATGATCTTTATTGATCTATTTTCAAAGCCAATGAGTCTTTCAATTTCTGGTGATATTTTTTAAATTTCAGATTTTTTAAAATTATGAAGTATCTATAAAATTTTATAGATATCTTCAATTTTACTGGTAAAATTTTCTATCTTGTATTGATCACAAACATATTTTTCTTTATCCTTATGAGCATAGTAACAGTAGAGCTTTGAAGCCCTTTTTGAAGATGCCCAACCTCAGAATCATCTTGGGCTTGGGATCTGTTTTTGGCTTTTCCCTTTATACTGGGTCATACTTTCCTGAGTCTTCTTATGTTGTGTAATTTTGGATTATATCCTGGGCATTGTTCAGTCTCCAAAGGGGTCTAGACAGCTGTCTCTGTAGTTTATCCAGAATTTATAGCTGGTGTTAGGTTTTCGCTCATCCGCATTGAAAGAGAAGCTGCTCTAATGTCGTTTTCAGCCTCATCTCTCAATTCTTTCCCTCCAAATATTTGCTTCAACATTATAGGCAAACCAATCTCTTCACTCTTTCATGGGTATGCCCAGCGCTTTTATCTGACACGACAGTCTTTAAAGTGTCCTTTCAACAGCAGGACAAAGTGAAATACACAGATATTTTCAATAAATACATGGGTTTTCCTGGAGTAAGAAAAACAAAAACAAAAATGAGGAAGAGCATATTTGCTTTTCGGTGGAAACTCAGGGAGGAAATTTTAACTTACAAATTAAGATTTCTCCTGCCAAATTCCTAAACGAATAGGGATATTTTTAATTTGCCAAAACATCCACTTTATTCAATACTTTTCTATGATGTAAAGTTACTGAATGTTCAGGATAAAAATAATACTTTGATATTTATGGAAGAGATTGTTGCAAAATCAGAAAATTCTTTGTGGGCCCACTTGTGAAACCAGCAAAGACAGAAGGAGAAGGGCCAGTTGATGTTCTGCATTTACAAAAGCATGTGTCAACCTTTCACACAGTGATAATGTGCATAGGTTTAAGGAAAATGACATAGTTTTGTTGCATGCAGACTTCTAAATATCATCATTTTGAGGCAAATTAAAAATCAGAGGTTATACATGAATTATCTATTACATGTTCATCATTTTCCTGAGCTCTGTGGTGATACAAGAGAAGCCTCCTGCCATCTAATACCTTAGAAGCTAAAGGGTAGTCTGGTCACTTTGCAGCCTGGTAAAGTGCTATAGAAACATAACCGTCCTTCCACCTTGCAACTCACCATGCCGGTGTCCTGAATATAGTGGCTAAGGAGATTTGGCAGGTCAACCAGCCATAGAGAATGGCTATCACTTCCAATAATCTTTTCTTTATGCTCTACTTTTCACACTTTGGAAACACCTGTTACTCTCTTGTTCTTCACCTCTGCTTCTTCATAGCATCAGACCTCACTGTATTTTTTTTATACTTACTGCTGATTATTTAATCAGCTGGCATTCAACTGGAGTTATGTCACTCATCTAAAGTCATAATAAAAGTCAGTGGTATGGAGTGAGAAAAGTCAATTTTATATGTGTAATAAATGCACATAAAAATACAGTTATCAGATTTTCAAAAAAATAAAGTATTATTCTCCATCAAGAAGTATTTAATATGATAGTTGAAGATTTGCATTTTTGTGTAATTTTGAATGAAATATTCTGGTGAAATAATAGAAATAAGTCAGTTGTCCCATTAAAACATAATAGCTTACTTCTTTTGCTTATCTACACAATTATGTACATACATTAGCTGGGGTGAGGGTGTCATGCAATGTTCAAGTGAAGAAAATGTCTTAAGTTGTATTTTGACACTGTGATCAAATGTGGAAAGTGCGTTGAAAATTTTATTTGCTTTAATGAAGCATGAAAGCAAATAATTGTCTCTTCATAGACATTTAATTCTTTCTCTATTTTTTCTAGGCTTCCTTATAATCCACTTTTTTCAATTATTTTCCAAATTTACAAGAGATATTGGCCTAAAATAAAGAATTCTTAGTGTCCACTTATTAAAAATAATGTGAGACAAGGCAATAGAAAACCCTCCATTTCAATCTGTCTTAATAACCTACAATCTTTATACATCCCACCTGAAATTTTGGCTCCCTTTGAATTCTACAGCCGTTGATTCTCCATAAGAAGTAGAAGCAAAATGAGTTAACTAGCGCTGTGGCACTCAGAAAGAAGTTAGAGATGCGGATCGGGGTGATAGGAAAATAACCCATGTTTAGACTGCACCTGGAGAGAATACACTATAGATGAGAAAAGTACATTTAAAAGAGGAAATCTCCTTACATAATAGGTCAAATGTAGAATCTGTGGTTGCAAGATCGTACCGCTCTCAGCAATTGGCACATCTTGAGCGTTTTAAAGAAGAGAGAGGGAAGCTCATAAGGGGCTTTTTCTATCAACCAACATCAAACACTGGGAAGAGAAAAAGCTTTGTAGATAGCAAGTGACACCTGTCAGCCAGTTCTGCCACTCTCACTAGGTGCCTTGAACAAACAGCTTCATCTTGCTGACCTGTGTCCTCATTCAGGGATAACAGTACTGCTTTTTACTTTGAGCAAAGAATGCAGAGAAATCTTACAGTGCCCAGTATCTAGTAGGAATTCAATAAATTGAAGTTATTTCTCTTATCATTGTCACCATTATCACCACCACCACCATCACCATAATCATCATCCTATAATCACTATCAACATCATCATCATTGTCATCACCACACCATCACCACCATTAACATTACCATTACCATAACCATCATCATCACCATCATCACCACCACCATCACCACTGTCATTATCATCATCTTCACTATCACGATCATCATCAACACCATCACAACCATCATCATTATCATTATCATCACCATCATCATCATTGTCATCACCACGCCATCGCTATCATCATTATTATCTCCATCACCACCATCACCATCACTATCATCATCATTATCCTAACCATCACTATCATCATCATCCCCATCATCATCATCATAATTATCATCACCATCATCATCATCATTATCACCATCACCATCACCGTCATCATCATCGCAATCACCGTGCCCATTAGCATCCTTATCATCATCACCATCACCATCATCATTATCATCACCATCACCATGATCATAATTATCATCATTACCATCACCATCATCATCATCATCCTCATTCTTATCACCATCACCATCATTATTATCACCATCATCATCATCATCACCATCACCATTACCATCACATCACATCACCATCATCACCATCATGAACAGCAACTCATGGTCATCACCATCATTATCGCTAAGTTATTATCATTGTCTTGATATGTATCCCAGGAAGAGACAAACTAGAGCACTAAGTACTAGGAGAGCCTTGAGGATCACATAATTCAGGCTAAGGAGTTGATGGGCATGGTGCAGAAAGGGGCCAGACTCAGGGGATGGATGCTGAAGATGTGTGCCTTGGGTCACTGTGGCCAGCCATCAGGATGTCCTCTGAGTGGTACTGTCTCTTCCAGGTGCCAAGATTTTTAGGATGACTCCACACAGAGGCACCTCCCTAGGCCACCTGCCTTCTCAGTCCCTTCAGTTGTTATGTTCAAACCTCACCTGCCAGTACCAGACCCTTGGTTTAACCCTGAGACCTCAGAGAGGGGCAGAGCAGGCAGTCTGGCCTCTGTCCCTGTGGCTCCGCACCCACTTCTTCCCCAGACCCTCTGGGACCTCAGAGATTGGGCTGTAGTGTCTTGAGGCAGTGTGAATGCAGGAACTGGCTTGGGATAGGCACCAGAAAACATGAAATCAGAAACAAAGTACCTAGTCAACATGTGAATTCTATCAGGCTGTCACTTTTTTCATAAATTCTCTAAGTTTAAAATAAATACCAAATCATACATATATTTTACAATTGGCTACTTATCATCCTCATGTATTATAATAATTTAGGTGTATTTTTATTTTCTTGTATGCTATAATTAAATGCTTGCTCAAGTTTGTAAAGTGAAGCAGTTTCACATAGCCATGATTCACTGTGTTCCAACACAATGCTAGATGATCAATTGCTGAGTCTTTGAAATGCTCATTACAGCAAACTCAATGTTAATTTTCAGGCATTTCTTTCAAGTGGTCTTTTTAATTTTCTGAGTTTCAAAGCAGGTGAGACTTCTTTCTATTTTCAGAGAAGTGAGCTTTCTATGGGCGTTTTAGTTTGATACTGAAATGTTTTCCAAATTCTTAACTTATTTGTATGTAGCATAAAGAGTGAAGATGCTAAAAATCAACTCTTGCTTAGGAAGCACCGATTCATGCCTAAACATGGATGAACCCTGCAGTGCTACGCTAAGTGAAAGAAGCCGGAACAGAAGGTCAGATGTATGATTCCACATGTAGGAAATAGCCAGAGGGCCAATTCTCTGAGTCAGAGGCAGAACACAGACTTCCGGGGGCTGTGGAAGGAGCAAGTGGGGACTTATTGTTTAATGCATATAAAGTTTTTGTTTGGGATCATGAAAAAGTTCTGGAAATAGCGGTGATGGTTAACCCAATATTTTGAAAGAATTTAATGCCATGGCAGTGTATACCTAAAACTGGTTCAAATGGTCATTTTTCTGTTATGTGCATTTTACTACAATAAAAACAAAATAAAAATCAACCTCTTGCAAATCAGATGAATGCACTGAAAGTAAAGAAAATAAAGTGTGTTTCCTGAGCAAGTGTGAGCTGTAATTTCCATTCAAGGACCTCTCAGGAGGTGGGGTATGGGTGCGGGCAGGCCCTGCTTGGCCCAGCAGCCCTCCCTGACCTCAGAGGGTGCTTCATTATTTATTAGCAAAGCAATCTGGCGGCAGTGCGCCGTCAGCAGCCAGACGCCAATACAGAAAGGTCACAGCCTCCAACACTGCGCCAAGGGTGTTAGAGCAAATACAAATACAGCTTTTAAATTTCAGCTGAATTGATTAGATAACAATTGGAAGGTGTCACAGGTCAGGAGGTGCAAGCCAGCAGGTCAACAGAGAGAAAGGAGCCCGGGGCAGTGGTCACAAGGGTGCCAGGCTGCCACCCTCACCATGCCATGGCCCATGTCTTCATAAATGAAGAAATGTCCACTCAGGACCCAGACGCTTTCCACAGGACCAAGCACATGGCTCAGGGCTACCCTACAGTCAACACAGGTTAGAAATTAGTCTCTATTTGAAGTGAAATACACAGAGGCTCTCAAGGATTTTGAAAGGTGAGAAATAACGCCAGTGCCCAGCAGCACTGAGACTTGGAGTCACTGATACCTGCGTGTGGAGCTGCGTGTGATCTCCAGACTTCAGAGCCACGGCTGTGGCTTTTCCTGGATGGGATGAAGGTACAGGAGACATGAAGGGTGGGGCCTTGGCTGCTTGAGAGGCCACCACCAGCTCAGCCCACAGAGCGTCTCACTTGTCCACAGCCCACCAGTCCACAGGTCTAGGACTCACCCACAAGTTGAGGCAGTGACAGCAGGGCCATGGTCCCTGTGGGAGGCAGCCTTGCTGTGCAGCAGTGAGGAGTATTCCTTCATGCTCCTGTCATCCAGCTGATAGTCTCTGGGTTCACAGACTAAGTGTCCAGAATCAAAAAGGTAGCGTGAGACATCTACCCAAACCTCAGAAAAGGAAATGAGCAGAGATTTATCACAAACAGGCATAAACATACATATATGCATACATGATTATTTAACTATATGAACACATTGTCTCACAAATCATCACACACTTGCATGTAAATGTCATGGGATAATACTCTTGCCAATGAAAATTGGCAATTATTCAAAAGTTTATGATTGCCCAGGAGTCTCTGCCAAGACCTCCTCCCTGGTCAATGGTGCAAGTTTCAGAGGAGGTTTGGAAGCATCAGAACACAGGACCCTCTCTGTGGAGACGCAGCCTGTGGATCCTCTCTCTCCCATGGAAGGGTTTAGGATGCCTCGGCTACGGGCAACTGCGACAGGACCTCCAGCTCAGAACCGGCTAGTGGGCTCGGTGCCACGAGAGCTCCCAGACATGGATGAAACCCAAGGAATCCCGTGGGGCGATGGAAGGCCAGGGGAGGAGGAGCCACGTGGCTGCTGGAAGGCATCACAGCTCAGCAGTCCGGGAAGACGCCCCTCGCTGTCCGCAGGCAGCTACAAGCATGAGGCTTTCCTCCGACCTCCTTCTTGCTCATTCAAGAGAATATTCTGGAATGCGAGTCAGACAGAGAAATGTGATCACCTCACCAGTCTTTGGTCTGTTCTCACTAGCAGAAGAAGAGAGCAGCCATCCGCCCAGGGCATAGGTGCGTCCTGGGGATGGTGCTGTGCCTCCTAACAGGCCCGCACTCTGCCACACCTGGGCTCTGGCCGCCCCTAACTGCTGAGCCGCTTCCTCATCTGTCCTTCTCATAGCATGCACTCACAGTGGAGTCCCAGAACTTGGGCATCTGCATCACATTTTTACCAGAAACAACAAAAGGCAACTTTGGGAAAACAGACAACTTACCCTGAGATCAGGGAACTGAATTTAGAACAAGATGTCCCACCTGAATTTGGACAGAAATAAATCTTAAGGAATAATTTATCTGTGCATTTTATTTGTTGGAGTAAGAATCCCTTCTAACCTGGTTCATATCTTGTGCAATTGCTGGGAGCCTGGCTACCTTTCATCCTCCAAAAGTTTATGGTCTAGAAGCCACAAAGACAAGGAAAACACTTTTTGTTTCCTTTCTATTAAGATTCATCAATGCATTGTAAGTTAGAAAATAAACCTGAAAGTCTGTGATGTGAACCATAACCCATAAACTCACACAGATTTTTATCAGAAGTTATGTTTCATCTGTACTCTTTCCTGAAGGAGGAAAGGGCTGTTATGAAAAACTGTCCGCTGCTAATAGGTAGGGAAGACAGTAAGCCCCGGTGTCCATTGAGGTCATTTTTCTGATGCTGATTCTTGAAATAGGCCCATTAATTTACAGATTGGCAATCTTCACTAGGGTCAATGAGAACAGCAACAGTCAGCTTTTGCTACTTGAGTGAGACAAGCATCCCGTAGCCTGCTGCTCTCAGCCTTCACTTCAGCTTCCTCCCGTTCCTTTTCCTTTCTCTTCCCAGCAGACCCACACCTGTGCTTTTTCAGAATGCATCCCAGGAGAAAACCAACTTCTTCTGTGACTTTAAACCTTTCATGTTGAGATCTAGAACAATTCATCATGATAGTCATAAAGAAGTCTGGGGCTTAGCAATGCAGACATATTCGAGAATGAAGTTTTTAAAAATAAAATACCTGGGAATGTTCTCTCTGTATTCTTATCAAAATGGATAAATACATTTATTTTGGAATTTTAAAGACTTAAATTATGTATGTGCTGGATCTTCTCTTTGGCATCAAAAGGATCTCTCTGTATCGAGAGGGCAAGGTGCCATAGGAAAGTGGCCCTGTGTTAGCGAGGAGCTGGCCCTAACCAAGATTAATGATCCCATCTCTTTCCTCTCCAGGGCTTAGCAAGCTATTGGCCGTTCACGGGACACCTAAAACAGGACTAAGAAAGAGAGAGGGGAGAGCAGCCAGGATCAAGAGTGCAGAGAATGCTGTTCTTTTCCTTTTTGCTTTCAATTTTAGGGATTGTCAGTATGTGCTGTCACAAATCAACCCTTATTTATGGAGTGCTGTGTCTGGGGTGCTGCATTTTACCCTCTTGTCTCCATCTTTTCATCTGCAAATAGAGTCAGCCATGTTGCATAGCTAGACCTTAAATTAGGAATCAACAAATTAACATTAAAAGACCCAATCAGTGAATTTTATGTTTTTTTCCATGCCATTAAGTAGGATGCATTTATTCATTATATTTATAAAAATAATGTTGATGTAAAATTGGAAAATTATAAAAAGTATGAATAATTAAATGCATATTACCTGTAATCCTATAATTGGTCTTCAAGAGGGTATTTCAGAGCAAACAAGACACACACATGCACACAGACACACACAACTGGTATCATTTTGCACATCAAGGCTGGGAATCTGGACATCACCATGAGAAGCACTGAGCTATACTTCTATACTTTCAGGGGCCCTACCACATCTTGACTTCCTCTTGCTTCTTAGAAGCTTTTAATCTAGTTGTCAAGAGAGTAAGTATTTGGAAAAAAACCCCACATAATAATAAAATGCTTTAATAAGATTTCACAATAAGAGCAAATCAATGCTACAATTTAATGGATGGTTTATCAGCAAATGAACTTCCCAGGCAGTAGTTATAACAGCCATGGAGGGAGGCAGGGAAAGGGTAAGTGATCGCTCTTATTGAACATCTATACCATAGGCAGTGATGCAAATGCTTTATATAAACGATCTCATTAAATCCCATAACACCTGTAGAATATAATCTTATCTATTCTTTTTTACAGAGCTTGAAGCAGAGACTGTACGAATAGAGGGCTTCCTTAAAGTATCACACAGCAAGGCTAAGCAGGGATAAATATTGGGGAGGCAGAGAGTTCTGTGCTGGTGCAATTTTGGTGCACATGTGTGCAGTGGTTTTAGGAAACTTTGACTAAACACAAGTGATTAGTATAATTGATTCAAGCAGAGGGAATGTTATGAAAGTGAGTGGAAGTCTCAGATAGTCCACGGTATTATCAAAGAGTCCTTCCTGAGCATCCTGCTCCATTTAAAGAGGATAAAAATATCCATGACATCAGTTGCTCTAAGAATTCAATAATACATGAAAGTGTCAACACAATCAGCTTTTAATAAATAGTGTCTTTGATTGCTGGGAGATCTGCTTTTCAGCACATCATTTGACCAAATCAAGTGTATGAACCAGTGGAGCCATGCCAACCTGGAACAGAATTCGCTGTGCTGTTCTCAGGCCCCGTCCCAGGTTATTTGTCTGAAAGATGAATCAATGCCTTGGATAATGAAATTGATGCCATCTCAAGCAGACACTCGGATGACATAGAACTGCCAAAGAGTGGTTACTAAGAGGCTTAAGCAGTTCACAATAGGCTAAGGCAGTGGATGAGTTCAGTGTCAAAATGAATTATATAGAAACACATAATTACAACGTCCTTATAGGAAAATCCACACACACAAACACACACATGCAAACACACAGGCACTGAATTAAAAACTTAACAGAAAAGTGTTTTGTATTTTCAATGTAAGTAGAGAAGCCATCAAAGTGGAAAAGAAGATATAACAAAATTTGATGATTTGATGAGTGAGGTAATTCAACAGGTAACTCAAAATTTATGAGATATTTCTATGCATATGCCGGGTGCAGTGGCTCACTCCTGTAATCCCAGCACTTTGGGAGGCCAAAGTGGGTGGATCATGAGGTCAGGAGATCGAGACCATCCTGGTTAACATGGTGAAACCCCGTCTCTACTAAAAATACAAAAAATTAGCCAGGCGTGGTGGCGGGTGCCTGTATTCCCAGCAACTCAGGAGGCTGAGGCAGGAGAATGGCATGAGTCCGGGAGACAGAACTTGCAGCGAGCCGAGATGGCACCACTGCACTCCAGCCTGGGTGACAGAGCAAGACTCCATCTCAAAAAAAAAAAAAAAAAAAAAAAAAAAACAACAAAAAAACGATATTTCTAGGCATAAAGCCTGTTTTTTAATTTTATTTTTTGAGACAGAGTTTTGCTCTTGTTGCCCAGGCTGGAGTGTAATAGCGTGATCTCAGCTCACTGCAACTCCGCCTCCCAGGTTCAAGCAATTCTCCTGTCTCAGCCTTCCAAGTAGCTGGGATTACAGGTGCATGCCACTACGCCTGGCTAATTTTTGTATTTTTAGTAGAGATGGGGTTTCATCATATTGTTCATGCTGGTCTCGAACTCCTGACCTCAGGTGATCCGCCTGCCTCTGCCTCCTAAAGTGCTGGGATTACAGATGTGAGCGGCCGCGCCCGGCCACATAAAGCCCTTTTTATACATGGAAATGAAAAAGGAATATCATCTCTTGCTCCTGGACATTCACACTGTTGGGGGAGGGAGAGCTTGCCTGGGGAAGAAGCCCAATATTAGAGATGAGGCCTCAATTCTGCACCCTGGGACAGCATTCCCAGAAAAGGAAATGGGAATTTGGGTCATCGGCAAGACAAATGGGTAGAGAGCTCTGTTCTGTTTTCACAGGCTAACTTTAAGTCGTGGCATCGAATACAACTGTTCAAGAGGTGTTGCAAATAAAGAACCTGAAGACAGGAGTGAGGCCAGGATTGGAAATACAAACCTAAGAATAATTGTGCTCAAGCTGTTACACGAAGGTAGGAGACTCATTCTCTTGGAGTTGAAGTAAAAGCAGGGTTAGGTGGAGAATCACACGAGCAATGGCAACACCTAAGTGAATTTAGATGAGAAGAAAATGCAGGTGACAAACCTATCTGTTTAGGATTAAGGAGCCAGAAGAATGGATTTACCTGGGGTTGGCCTGGGGGTCAGGGGAAGAGTGTTGTCGAGGGCAAAGTTTGCCACAGTAGCCAGCAGTGCTAGAGAAAGAGCAAGGGGGATGAAGTCAGGGCAGGGCCGCAGGTCTCCATATAGACGACAGCTCAGAAAGGGCAAGATGCATCACAGAAAATCAGAAGTTGGTGAGGAATTTGTTTATCAGATCACTAAACTGCAGCCGTTAGTCTGTAAAGAAAAGAGACAGGGCTCTGTGATAGAAGGCAGGAGGATCATGTGCGGCTTTTGAAGATGAGGAGAGTGGGAAACAATGAAGTTGAATGTAGGAAGAGGCCTTTCCATGGAGCCATCCTCCCAAGGACCTCAGCAAGGATCTGCTCCCCAGGCAAGGAGGGCGTGTGGGTCTCGGATCACAGAGAGGAGGAGGAGGTGTGAGGCTGGGAGGGCACGGGAGGGCCTGGGAGGATGCAGGAGAACCACTGAGAAAAATAGCAGAGACCTTGACACATGGAGGACAAAAGTGAACTTGATTTTCTTACCCAAACTGAAGGTCACAGTTGAAGAGAGAGAGCATGAGACAGCTTGATTGAAATAGTGAAGCTTTGGAGAGATTTTGCGGGAAATGCACTGGAGAACCATGAAGATGTGGAAAAAGACAAACAAACAAAAAACCGCGTTTGCATCTTCGGAGAGCTCACTTGCATCACCAGCTCAGTGCCATGCATGAGTGACACATTGTAGGGAAACAAACCAGAGATCTCCCATGAATGTCTCCGGAAACACAAATAAAACAGAAAGTAGAAACAGCAGGGAGAATGCAGATCAGAGGGTGAGCAAAGTGGACCCAGAAGCTCAGAGCACAGGTGAGCTCAAGGTCAAGACTGTTGAGGTCACCAACCTCAAAACAGAGTTCCTGGCTTGTCACAGAACCAGCTGGAAGCAAAAGGGATTGGATGTGGCTTGGATGTGGTGCTGGTACAGGTGTAGACAAGCAGGTCAACAGAACAGAATAGAAAACTGTAGGCTGAACCTAGGGTGTATAAGTGCTTTATGTGAAACTTTAAACAACGTATCCAATTATTTGGGGAAAGATTTATTTAGTAAGTAATGTGACAGCAATTGGTTACCTATGTCAAATGAGAGAGGGAGATCCAGTAGAATTTTAAGGGAATAGGATGAAACAAAACTTATATTAATTTAGTACCTATATCTTTTTTTTTTCTTTGAAATTGAGTCTCATTCTATTGCCTAGGCTGGAGTGCAGTGGCGCAATCTCTGCTCACTGCAACCTTCACCTCTCAGGTTCAAGTGATCCTCCTGTCTCAGCCTCCTGAGTAGCTGGGATTACAGGCACCCATGACCACGCCCAGCTAGTTTTTGCATTTTTAATAGAGACGAGGTTTCACCATGTTGGCCAGGCTAGTCTCGATCTCCTGACCTCAAGTGATCTGCCCGCCTCGGCCTCCCAAAGTGCGGAAATTACAGGCATGAACCACCGCACCTGGCCCAATTTAGTACCTACTTCTTAGCAGGCATTTAATTTGTAAAATGTGAAATCTAATTTGATTTGAACAACCCTTCCATGATGGAAGAAGCAGCGACTCCATATTTTTCTGATGAGAAAACTTCCATTTTTGAGAGGCTAAGAGATACTAGTCTTTCGAGAAATCGAGGCTAGCCTCCTTTCAAAGCCCCTTTTCTCGATGTTGAATTTTAGTCCTGTGAGCCCAGGGAGGATACGATACCTTCAGGAGGGCACCTTGCTCCCCCGATTTTGGCTCAGCTGGCACGGTGGGAAGCCTGCCTAGTCATATTAAATGCACAGCACTTGAGCTGGATGAGACAGAATACAATTGAATCCTGCAGACCCTCAAGGAAGGAAGATATGAACTCCGTCTAACTTCTCTAATAATCAAAATTACTTCCAAACAACAGCTTACCCAATAAAGCTCAATAAAGCAAAATTGAACCCCTAATAAAATAGTCCAGAAGATGCTGAACTAGAGGAACATTGGCTTTGGTTAACTGCAGCTTTACCGACGGTCAGTAATCATGTGTCTTTAAAGTGTATAAAGTGCTCTGGGATTTTGTTAACCCGGAAAGTCACTGTTTATAAAAGACAAGTGTAGGTGACAGTGGAGGCGTCACCTGGGTCTACCTTTAACGATGGAAAACGCATCTCCTTAGCTGCTGGGAGTGAGGCCAGCAGACAGCCTTCTGTGTCAGCCTTCGTCAGTGGCCACCTCAGGGGAAGTGCCTGCTCTGCCCAAAGTCACACCTCCTTCTAGGGGCAACCAGTGACCCAGCCCCACCCTGAGAAGAGTCTGCAGAGCCATCTCACTTGGGAGCGGCCCAGGGGTGGGTCCAGGCCTCCGTGGAGACAGCCCTGCAGCCACCTCCTCTTTGCCTAATCTATGTTGTCCCACTTCTCACAGGGGCCAACCCAAGAGCACTGCCTAATAGACCGCCTGAACCCTGATTTCTGTCTCAACCTGCAGCAATTCAGGAACCCAAGCTGCAACCCTTAGGAACCAAGAGGACCCAGCTCTTGTGCCTGAATTTCTCAAGCTACCTCTTGATATGCCTACCTTCCACTGCAAAATAATCCCAGAAGTAAAATGTGTATTATTCTGTATGAAAAAGGAGAGATATCTAATTACCAAGATATGCTGGATTTGGATGTAGGTCGTTTTTCCAGCAAATTTTAGCCCTGTCAAAAATGTAATCCCATTAAAATTAAAACACGTAGCTTATTGTGTATACGAAAGAACAGTTTGCAAAACCAGAGATTTGCCATCCAAAGTGGTAAGAAGCTCCATTTAGAGAGGTCACAGAACAGCTGCAGGAGGTATTTGGAACTTTTTGTCATTGGCTGTTACACACTAACATTCTTCTTAAAGGCAAAAATAACTGTTCAAGCTAATTTGTCTACAGTTGATTGGCTTAATGTTACTAAATCATGTTGACGAGGATGTAAAGCTTATGTTTCATGTTTTGTTTATGATTAGAGCTTAAATTTGGGGGAAATCAGGATGACTTAAGTTTGGGCTACATGGCAATGGGCAGTTGGTCTTGAGGCTCTATGGAAACTGTGGTCTCCACTTTTAGTTTTTTCTTTGACACCCCTAAAGTGTTCATCAACACTTTCAATGGGGACCCACCATCTGCTTTAGAAGTTTTAATCCAGTTTATGCTGATTTTACGTTGTTACCTATTTCACCATCTGCTTTAGAAGTTTTAATCCAGTTTATGCCGATTTTACGTTGTTACCTATTTCTGTATTTTTGTTATGTCTGAAAAGCCTTTGAAACTTACTCTAGTGAAATAAACAAACAAAATAAAGCAGGGGTGGAGGATCTGGGGACCCCAAGGCCTCCCTGGTCTCATTCTGCGATTGCCTCTCTCCTAAGGAGGGTGCAGGATGCTTATGCCCAGCCCTAAGCTTCTCCCACAGTCCTCTGCTGGTTCATTTTCTCATGAAATGAGTAGAGAACAACATAGTGAATGTGTTACACCCAAACCCACGTCGGTCTCAAATCCTAGAATGTAGTCGTATTATCCAGATAATTTTTAAAGAAATAGAAAAATGACTAAGCCAATGCCAGCACCCTGAGTGTGGCCCTCCCTGAGTGTGCCCCTCCCTGAGTGTGCCTCTCCCATTGGATTCCCCTTTCCCCTTCCCCAGAAGCACCTGCACTGAAGATTTGGTGTTAATTGTCCTGTGGGATTTTTTCCTTTTAACTTTTGCTACACATCTGTTTATCCATAAACAATAGAGAGTACTATTTCACATATTGTTACACTTTAGATCAACGTGGCATTGCTCTGCAGATCTCTTTCTGCAACTTGCTTTGGAATTGTTGTACCATGTTAGGTTCTGAAATATTGTCTTAGACTTTTCTGTAAAGAGGCAGTTAATAGAGGTTTTAGGCTTTGTGGGCAACTACTCAACTGTATCCTTGTCATGTGAAAGTAGCCATTGATAATACATAACCCAGTGGGCTTGGCTGGGTTCCAGCCAAACTTTATTTACAAAAGCAGACAGCTGGCCAGATTTGGTTTGTGGGCTATAGTCTGCAGATCCCTGCTTCAAATGAAGTCCATGATTTAAACTCCGGTGAAGTGCTCCATTCATGAATTTTGCATCATTTATTTACCTACTCTCTTTTGTGCTACATATTTACATTGTTTCTGTTTTTTTTTTCTTATCTGAAACAATATTGAAATAAACATTCTTAGGACACCTACCTAGAAATGGACTCATACATAGAGATGTCCTCGGCTTCACCATGTTTGTCTCTGAAATTATTTTATTAATTCACACTCTACCCTCACCAGCAGAGTATGAGATGCCTAAATTCTCTACTTTCTCAACCCAACTTCCTAGAGTCAGACTTAAAACATTTTTGCCAAACTAATGAGTATGGTCTGATATCTTAATTTTCATTTATCTGAATCATTCCAGTGTCCTTTTCTGTAAATTCTATATCTTAATTCTTTGCTTTGCCATCTATTTCTTTGTGTATTTTCCCTTATGTATATAGTCCTGTAAGATTACATATATTTAAAGACTTCTCCTTAATTCATGAAACCAATCCTTCACTTACTTAATTACAATGCAAGTTAATGACTCATCTTATCTCCTTGTTAATGGTGCTTTTTTTTTGCCCAGTCTTTAAAGTTAATGTAATGAAAAGTTTAAATGTTTTTCTTTACTCCTCCTGCATTTGTGTCTTTTTGAGGAAATAATTTTTTAGCTCCAAATAATATAAGTAACCACCTACATCATCTTCAAAATGTTTTAAGATGTTGCTTTTGACACTGAGGTCTTATGGTACAGTTTCATGTATGGTGTAAGGTAAGAATTTACCCTCACCAAACTTTCCCATATGAATAATGAATGTTTTAAACGCGATGTAATAATTTCATCTATCTTTACTCTGTCATTGCTCTTCCACTTTAGAGTGTTAGGAAATATGTCCATCCTTCTATTGGCTGTTTTTGGACTTTAATCTTCCACAATGGACAGTGTAGAGATTTGAACTGTAATTGCATCAAATTTAGGGAGTAGTTTGGGGAGAATGGTATCTCTGCAACCATGTGTCTTCTCCATATGTTCCCATGCTATCAGGACTTCCTTTATGTTGTGTGTGGTTGAGATGATCACATTTTTGCCCCTCCTCCCACTGAGAAGTGGATTTTCTCCCTCTTGAGGCCAGGCTGCTTCCTTGACATACTTGAGGAGCCGAGTGTGGTGGACATAGAGGGATCAGCTTGATCAGTTTGCCTGGGACTTTCCCACGTTTGGCACTGAGAAGCCTCTTGGCTCTGAGCATGAAGTGATGGTTGATCATCCTATGACTTACAAGACAAGGTCCTGGGCATTTTGGAGACAGCTGGCCTTTGGGGACACGTTGTCACAGCAACCCCAGCCTGGATGAACGGGTAAATGCTCACGGCAACGAGCTGCCCCATTTCTACACCACTCCACGGGCTGCACAGACCTGGGTACCTTCACCCCATCAGACAGTGGAAGAGGCTTTAACAGTCTGTGGAATCTGGATTAGTCTATTTATATAAATTTATACAAACTTAATCATACACTAATCCAATCTAAGACATTGTTTAAAGAAATACTACATTTAATGTTTTAATAGAACACAAAAAATCTTAATGCTTGTTTTATAAATTTAACTTGCATCAGATTTTCATCAAGTGGTCCACCCCTTAGAGTATTAGATGCACTGAGAAGCAAGATAAATTTCTGTAGCCATTGCCAAGGCATAGATTGGCCTCCCAAGCCATCAAGCAAGAAGTAACACCAAGTTGTATGGTTAAATTTTATTGTTTTTTTTAATTTAAAATATAATAACTATAGGAACTCAATAAAGAACTGGTAATAAAGAAGTTACGGAGATAAATTACTCTAAATGGAAAATAAATGACACTTGGTGATAAGGTTTATGAGGTCTGGGACTCGGCCCTCCATGTTCACAGCAGCATCCCCACCACCCAGACATGCCTGGCTCACAACTGGCGCACAATAAATCCTCGTTGAATATTTTTAATAACTTGTACTCATTTCTAACAAATGTATTGTCACTTGATTAATTCAATTTTCTAAGAAACAAAGTACACTCAAACCACTTTTGAATGCTCTCTTCAGGGATCTAAGCCAGGGACTACCACATAGTTAAATGGACCCACTAATGAGATCATTTCGTCAACTTAGTATTTAATTTTCATGGGATCCAGTCCAAGACAGGCCCACTACTCTGGAGCTTCTCTTTATAGCTTGAAGCACTCTATCAGGTTTCCATTATTTTATGGGTGGGCTTAGCATTATTAGGAAGATACAGGAAACAATAGAACCTAGGACAGAATAGAAGGTGAGAACATTGCATATGGGCACTCTTGAATGGACAGGGGCATTCTGCTGCTGAAATTCCTCGAAAGTGTTCTCTACTAGAAGAAAAAAATATGTATTTTTCCATAAATAGACAATTTCTCACTCACAGGAGGGTGAACAAGACACCGGTTTTCCATCTCACTATTGAATTGGCAAGGAATCCAGTAAATAACAAACAAAACAAAAAATTCTGTCTCTTTACTTAATAAATAAAATGTAGGAAGGAAGTTAACACAAACGGGGACTCTTAAAATGAAATAACCATGGTGGGGCCCAGCCCATCTGGTTGTCTGTCTCATGGTTGCATGGAAGAGGTCACTGTGGGGTCTGTCACATCAACTCTCTCTCCCTAGTGATGGAGACAGTCAAGCCTGTGTCCCGCAGTTCAACATGAGAGTGTGGGTGGCCCCACGGAGACAGGGTCATATCGAAGACACATCTCATTGATTGAATAGAAGACACACACACACACACAAACACACACAGACACACACATACACAGACACACACAGACACAGACACAGGCAGACATACACACAAATACACACAGACACAGACACGGATGACACACACAGACACAGATACACACAGACACACTCAGACACACACACAAACACACACAGACACACACAGACACACACACAGGCACACACACAGACACAGGCAGACATACACACAGACACAGACACACGCGGATGACACACACAGACAGATACACTCAGACACACACACAAAAGCGCACACACAAACACACATAGACACACACACACAAGCACACACACAAACACACATAGACACACACATAGACACACACACAGACACAGGCAGGCATACACACAGACACAGGCAGACACACATACAAACACACACACACACACAAACACATACACAGACACACACAGACATGCACACAGACACAGAGAAACACACACACACAGACACTCACACAAACACACACACATAAACATGCCATTATTAATTATTAATTCTTCCAAATTGAACTCATGGATAATGTGGTCTCTTGGATACTCAAGCAGCATTATTCCTTGGCTCTATTCTCCAAATAATTTGTCTTTGGCCAAACCTCTGAAAAAATCAGTTTGAAAATTTCCTCTTAAAAGCCTAAGGGACTTAGCTCTATCCACAAAGAGATGTGTGATCCCTGGCTAGCATTTCTTCCAGCATAAACTGCAGTGCGACCATCTTTCATCAGGCTTTGACCCCCAGCAATCATACTGTAGCTCCGTTATGTTGGCTGCCCCATTTCTTCATCAGAGACTGGGCCCACTCCAGGAAACTTGCCGGGCCTTCTCTTCACACATGATGGAGCCAGGCATTGGTGGTACAGTGGTGAGCATAGCTGCCTTTCAAATGATGGAGCCGTAAAGCAGAGTGGCAGGCACAGTTGGGGTCCTGCTTCCCCACGCGGCCTGATGGGGCTCCACCAAATACCCCAGGCTACACTACCACACCAAACACTCAAGAGGCTGATATGAGGACTCTGAGGCACTGGGTTCAATATGCCCCTCTCCTGTTTTTTGTTTGTTTGTTTTCCTTTTACTTGAAACAATCCTCAGAGAAGTGCTGCCTTCCAATGGTCCAAAGATTAAGCTTCCCTGCTGTGGTAATCAGCAAAAAGAGGCTTTTGGCAGTGGCTCTGATGACAGTCTCAGGAGCTCAGTGGCCACTGGCTTTTGTCCCGGTCTCCCTTGAGCTCCCAGTTACTCAAAGGGGAACAGGAGGGTAGCCCGAATGCTGAGCAGTTGCTCATTCATGCTTCAGAAGAAAGATTTCCGGACTCTCAAGCAGAACCCTAGTCTCCCCTTTGCAGAGTCTGGAAAGCATATCTTTTTTCCCAGCCAAATCAATCCAAATTGCATGAATGGACATCATTCTCCCAGCTCACACAGAAAACAAGGTGTGTGCTTACAGTATTGATTACAACATTGTCTTATAGAATAAATTAAAACTTGATAGTAATATTGTGTTTGCATTTGGTGCTTTTTAAAAAATGTGTGTCAAAAGAAGTCAGCATCCTGAGAGCTCCAGCGAAGGCCAGGTGCAAAGTGCTATCGACCTGTGACCCAAAGGGACCAAGCCAGGCCGCTCCTGGGCATCAAGTTTAATTTTCAACTAGACCCAGATTCATAACACAAAGCTCGGCTGAGGAGTCCTTCCTATGTTTAGACCAATGCCTGAAGACCCAAAGCTGTATGAAGCAGCCATTTTTCAATGGTGGGAGCACTCCAATATGTAAGTGATAACTCACAGCTCCAGGATGGGGCTAGGTAAATATTCAGAATTTATAACAAGGCCTGGCCAGCACTCAGCTCAACATCCAGCACCTCCCATGGCCCAAAGTGGGAGTGAGACTTTTCTCACCATTCTCAGGAAGTCTTCCCTCTGGCCAGGTAAAGACAAGGTCATCTCAGCTAATGAGAGATGCCTGTCTCCGTGTGGTCCAGATGTCAGCCAGGAGAGACAGCTACAACCAAGTTGACATTGCAGCTGCCAACTGCCATGAGCACTTCAGTGACGCCTTCCCTCTCCAATCAGGTCACTCTGGAAATTGTTGGATGTCATCTATGTGCTTATATGGATTGAAGGGTGTCTCCATGTGAGTGCCTGTGTATTTCTCTCTCTCTCTCTCTCTCTCTCTGTGTTTGTGTGTGTGTGTGCATAAGATAAATTGCATTTCAGAGAACAGAGAGCAGAGCCTCCTGTGCAGTGTGTCCGAGGGTATCCCTGCAGGGCCGGGAGGCTGACTCCCCACCGCTGGGTCTCCTACCTACAGTTCCTCAGGGACTGCTAGTCCATGAATGACCCATCTCTAAAAATAATGGCTTTTACCTTTGCTTTTTATAGTCAGCTTATCTTTCTCACCAGTCTATACATAAATCGTTATCTTGCATTAAATTTGTTCAAGTTCAAAAAGTAAATCAGTAATTCTGCAGCAAAAACCAGTAAGATGCATGAAAATGAACACACTCCTTTTCATCCATCTTTATTCACGGTCCTTTCCAAGTACTTTAGAGGCAATGATTGTTCCTCTCAACCCAATGAAATTTAGAAGAGAAAAGGGATGTAAGCCTTCAATCATGTACCTTAAACTCCAAGAAACAATCTCAATGGACATTCACCTGTCTAGAGAAGCTCATTTGTTTACCAGGTTTGTTCATGTAAAGCGAAAACAGATTCCTTAGACTTTGTAAATATTCTAACTACATTCTTTGTAATATTTTTTAATGTGTGTCAAAAAGAATAAATAGTCTGAGTGCAATCATAAATGTCAGATGCAAAGTGCTATTGATCTGTGACCCAAAGGGACCAAGCCAAGCTGCTCGTGAGCATCACGTTTAATTTTCAACTAGACTCAGAAGTGGAATGCAAAGCTCAGCCAAGGAGTATCCGGTTGCCTGGAGATTTTGAAAGATGTTTAAGGGAGATTCAGATTTTGATTAAATCTTGGTTCTGGTCCTTATGTCTTCAAAGTAAACAGACAATGGTAGTGTATTTCAAGGATATGTTTCCAAAGGCCCTCTCAGAGCATGGGTTAGTAAAAAAACTATGCTGGTTTGTAGAGGAGCGGGGTCCCTCTCAGACACCACTTCAAGGTCAGCCCCCACTCTGGCCATGCTGATTGGAACACAGACCTTGTCACATCTGGCATCCCTTATCACCTTCACGTGGTCATGAGCAGGTGTCCTGAGCTTGCTTCACTTGGCTGGGAAGGAAAGCCCAGCAGGGAATCCTGCTCCTTTCTGGTAGAATCCAAGTAACAGCATCTCCAGCCCTGGTCAGCATATCTCACCCTGATGCGGGATCCGCCACCCGGCCTGGAGGCTCTACTGTTCTGCTCCAGCAGCACAATCACCTGCTCCACATTGCCAGGCATCTCGCCAGGTGGAAAGGGCCAGAACCCATACGTCCCTGGGGGGTGAGGGCTCTGGATCTAGAGGATTCTGGCCAGAAGGGTGGCCCCTCTTCCCTGGGCAGATTCAAGGCCAATAGCCATTTCTGGACTGATTAATAGGTGTCCAGACCTTTGCTGGGTACAGCAGGCACCAATGAAGCATGAAGCTGAGTCCCTGCCTTTAAGAGCTCAAAGAAGGTACCGAAAGGGCTCTCCTTGGGTTGGAGTGGGGGACGCCATACATGCAGGATACCTGGACAGAAATGAAGAGAGAATATAATCAAATGCAGGTGGCACTGAGTCTAGACACTGAGAACGACAGCATGGAATCCTCCAGGCCAGAAGGCGGATGTAGGCATGATGTGCATGAACTCCTCACACCAGAATGCCCAAAAACAGGAATCTGGTATGGGCCCATAGTGGGGAATGCAATGCAACTAGGTAAATAGAGGATGGGTAGAAAGGCTTCAAGAGCCAGAACATATGTCACTTCAAAAGACCAGGAGCTTTTGAAAGTGCTTTAAGGAGGAGGCGACAGCTGGGCCAGGGCTCTGTAGGATGGGTCCCTTGGGAACAAATTCATCAGGATGAACCTGGGTGCGCCTATGAGAAATTCCACGAGGTTCTGACCTCAGGAAAATGAGCTCAGTGAGGGCACCTCACTGATTCCCCATCTCTTCTTATTTGGCCATATACTGATGCACTTTTTGTCCCAGTGTTCATAGTCCTAAGAATCTGAAGTGAAATGTACAATCTCTTCAGTGGTGAGCGGTGGTGTCCATCTGCTCCCAGGTCCAAGGTCAAAATAAAGATCCCAACCTTCTTGTCCTAAATAGATCCTAACTAAACACACACACACACACACACACACACACACACAGTGTTTTCTGGTTTGAGGGACCTGTATTAGTAAGCACTTTCATGAGAAGCTAATTTCTTCTTAAACTTCAGTCTTTTAAGGTTTTCTGTGAGGAAACTGTTCCGTCTAAAATAGGGGCCATCCACATCATGTCTGCCCAAGGAGGAAAACAGTTGCACCCTGAATGAGACTGTACCCTGAACCCAAGGTGCTGGCAGGGCCTTGGGGTCTGTTGGTGGTGAGGGGCACCTGCTGCAGGTCCTTAAATTGGATCTTGCATCCTCAGTACATTTTAGAGCATGTGTAGCCTAATGCTGCAAGTCCTTCTGGTTGGTGGCAGGGGCATCTCATCCCTGAGTTTGGAATAAGATAATGATAACTGAGATAAGACTATTTGGAAGAAAATAGTTTTTAAGCATTTATGGGAAATGTGTTGAGTGGTCCTGCAGATCAGTATGCTTGATTTGGGAACATATCATCTTCCTGTAAGACTCCAAAGCAGTATCTCTTTGAAATGTGTGAGTAAAACTTCTGGGGTTTGGATCACACAGCCAATTTAGGTCCATTAGAACTCTCTTATCCCCAAAATGCACCTGGAAATGATAAAAAAAAAATCTAGCTGCCTATTATGAGTAATGTTGGCAAAGTTTTCCAAGATTTTTACAGTTCAGCTCTAGTACAGCTGAAGCAGAGGGATCAGCTTTCAACAACAAAAGTGGGAAATTTGCTGCAGAATCACTGCTCATGGCAGCCAGATTTGTTGCTCCAGTATCTCAGAAACGACAATTAAAAACCACAAGTTTGTCCGTTTTTTAAAAACCACAAGTTTGTCCATTGTCATTCTTGCTGCCAATTTGACACACATCCACTAAACATTCTAGAAACAAAGAAGGGGAGCTCACACAGCCTCTGAGAAACCATCCTGAGCATGAAAAAATGCATATCAGAGAGGACATTTGGAAATATTTTTTGCATCTTGAGCTAGTAGAAACATTTTCATTAAAAACTTTAGATACTTCTACAAATGTAGAGTCCTATGTTTCCTTATTAAATGTATGGCTCTGCCTCTTTACAGAAAAAAATATATTTCTAAACCAGTGATGAACTGGATGTGACCTCTTGCAGGGGGCAGAGTGGCCTTGTGTGGAAATGAAGCAGGGAGGATCAGGAGCCCTCCTGGAGCCCTGTGCGGTCTGCAGAGCCAGAGTCTTTCTGTGAGAAGTGAGCGTGTGCATGTATGTGCCTATGCATGCCTGTGTGGAGGGGTGTGCATGTGTGTGTGTGTGTGCGCGTGTATGTGCCTCTGCATATCTGTGTGGAGGGGTGTGGATGTGTGAGTGTGTGCCTGTGTGGAGGGGTGTGCATGTGTGTGTGTGTGCGCGTGTATGTGCCTCTGCATATCTGTGTGGAGAGGTGTGGATGTGTGAGTGTGTGCCTGTGTGGAGGGGTGTGCATATGTGTCTGTGTGTGTGTGTGTGTGCATGTATGTGCCTCTGCATATCTGTGTGGAGGGGTGTGGATGTGTGTATGTGTGTGCGCACGCACGTATGTGCCTCTGCATATCTGTGTGGAGGGGTGTGGATGTGTGAGTGTGTGCCTGTGTGGAGGGGTGTGCATGTGTGTGTGTGTGTGTGCATGTATGTGCCTCTGCATATCTGTGTGGAGGGGTGTGGATGTGTGTGTGTGTGCGCACGCACGTATGTGCCTCTGCATATCTGTGTGGAGGGGTGTGGATGTGTGAGTGTGTGCCTGTGTGGAGGGGTGTGCATGTGTGTGTGTGTGTGTATGTGCATGTATGTGCCTCTGCATATCTGTGTGGAGGGGTGTGGATGTGTGTGTGTGTGTGCGCACGCACGTATGTGCCTCTGCATATCTGTGTGGAGGGGTGTGGATGTGTGAGTGTGTGCCTGTGTGGAGGGGTGTGCATGTGTGTGTGCGCGTGTATGTGCCTCTGCATATCTGTGTGGAGGGGTGTGGATGTGTGAGTGTGTGCCTGTGTGGAGGGGTGTGCATATGTGTGTGTGTGTGTGCGTGTGTATGTGCCTCTGCATATCTGTGTGGAGGGGTGTGGATGTGTGAGTGTGTGCCTGTGTGGAGAAGTGTGCGCGTGTGTGTGTGTGTGTGTGCGCGTGTATGTGCCTCTGCATATCTTTGTGGAGGGGTGTAGATGTGTGGGTGTGTGCCTGTGTGGAGAAGTGTGCATGTGTGTGTGTGCACGTGTATGTGCTTCTGCATATCTGTGTGGAGGGGTGTGGATGTGTGAGTGTGTGCCTGTGTGGAGAAGTGTGCGTGTGTGTGTGTATGTGTGTATGTGCCTCTGCATATCTGTGTGGAGGGGTGTGGATGTGTGTGTGCCTGTGTGGAGGGGTGTGCATGTGTGTGTGTGTGTGCGCGCGCGCGTGTATGTGCCTCTGCATATCTGTGTGGAGGGGTGTGGAGGGGTGTGGATGTGTGAGTGTGTGCCTGTGTGGAGGGGTGTGCATATGTGTGTGTGTGTGTGCGTGTATGTGCCTCTGCATATCTGTGTGGAGGGGTGTGGATGTGTGGGTGTGTGCCTGTGTGGAGAAGTGTGCATGTGTGTGTGTGTGTGTATGTGCCTCTGCATATCTTTGTGGAGGGGTGTGGATGTGTGAGTGTGTGCCTGTGTGGAGGGGTGTGCATGTGTGTGTGTGTGCGTGTGTGTATGTGCCTCTGCATATCTGTGTGGAGGGGTGTGGATGTGTGGGTGTGTGCCTGTGTGGAGAAGTGTGCATGTGTGTGTGTGTGCGTGTATGTGCCTATGCATATTTGTGTGGAGGGGTGTGGGTGTGTGAGTGTGTGCCTGTGTGGAGAAGTGTGCGTGTGTGTGTGTGCATGCATGTATGTGCCTCTGCATATCTGTGTGGAGGGGTGTGGGTGTGTGTGTGTGCGTATGTGCCTCTGCATATCTGTGTGGAGGGGTGTGGATGTGTGAGTGTGTGCCTGTGTGGAGAAGTGTGCATGTATGTGTGTGTGTGCGTGTATGTGCTTCTGCATATCTGTGTGGAGGGGTGTGGATGTGTGAGTGTGTGCCTGTGTGGAGGGGTGTGCATGTGTGTGTGTGTGCGCGTGTATGTGCCTCTGCATGTCTGTGTGAAGGGGTGTGGATGTGTGAGTGTGTGCCTGTGTGGAGGGGTGTGCATGTGTGTGTGTGTGTGTGCACGTGTATGTGCCTCTGCATATCTGTGTGGAGGGGTGTGGATGTGTGAGTGTGTGTGTGCGCATGTATGTGCCTCTGCATATCTGTGTGGAGGGGCGTGGATGTGTTAGTGTGTGCCTGTGTGGAGAAGTGTGCATGTGTGTGTGTGTGCGTGTATGTGCCTCTGCATATCTGTGTGGAGGGGTGTGGATGTGTGAGTGTGTGCCTGTGTGGAGGGGTGTGCATGTGTGTGTGTGTGCGTGTATGTGCCTCTGCATATCTGTGTAGAGGGGTGTGGATGTGTGAGTGTGTCCCTGTGTGGAGGGGTGTGCATGTGTGTGTGTGTGTGTGTGTATGTGCCGCTGCATATCTGTGTGGAGGGGTGTGGATGTGTGAGTGTGTGCCTGTGTGGAGAAGTGTGCATGTGTGTGTGTGTGTGCGCGCGAGTGTATGTGCCTCTGCATATCTGTGGAGGGGTGTGGATGTGTGAGTGTGTGCCTGTGTGGAGGGGTGTGCGTGTGTGTGTGTGCGCGTGTATGTGCCTCTGCATATCTGTGTGGAGGGGTGTGGATGTGTGAGTGTGTGCCTGTGTGGAGAAGTGTGTGTGTGTGTGCACCCGCACGCATGTATGTGCCTGTGCATGTCTGTGTGAAGGGGTGTGGATGTGTGAGTGTGTGCCTGTGTGGAGGTTTGTGCACGTGTGTGTGCATGGCTGTGCATGCTTGTGTGGGTGTGTGAGCACCTGTTGGGACCGGAGGGCTGGCACATGACTGGCCTTTGGGCCATCTACAGCCACCACTTCATAATGGAAAGGGGGTATGATAGGTGCAGGTTAGGAAAAAAACGTGATGCCTTCCTTCCAATGATGGATGAACATGCACTTCATTTCTCTCCACGACTCACTTCACCTGGCTGTAGTGAGCAGGTGCCCCTATAGATGCAGGGACCCTCCACGCAAACAGGGTAGGGTTGGGTGATGCTTCGACGTTTAGAGCAAGAGTACCCAGAGATGGGTTTCGGTCCATGGCCGCTTTGCTTGCTCCACCCAGAATATTCCAAATTAGAGGCTCACGTGCATGATGTAATCAATAGCCACTCCCACCAGGCAGACTGAAATTATGATCTTTACAATAAGGTAAAACCTGAGGCTTGGACACCAGAATGTCAGAATGCAGAGCCAGGCCTGTCTTTGAGACTGTGGAATGACCACCCGATCCTCTGTTCACTGATGGCAGAATTCAGGGATCTCGTGAGCTGGTTTGCTATGTCCCTGTTAGAAGTGACATCCTTCCGGCTGGGCGCAGTGGCTCATGCCTATAATCCCAACACTTTGGGAGGCCAAGGCAGGCGGATCACGAGGTCAGGAGATTGAGACCATCCTGGCTAACACGGTGAAACCCCATCTCTACCAAAAATTGGAAAAATTAGCCAGGCATGCTGGTGGGCACCTGTAGTCCCAGCTACTCGGGAGGCTGAGGCAGGAGAACGGCGTGAACCCGGGAGGCAGAGCTTGCAGTGAGCTGAGATCATGCCACTGCACTCCAGCCTGGGCGACAGAGCGAGACTACGTCTCAAAAAAAAAAAAAAAAAAAAAAAAAAAAGAAGTGACATCCTTCTGTGCCATGCAACTCAATCTGTTAGCATGAGCTAAACGGATATATGATGAAAGCAGGGAGAAACTATCTCAACAAGCCAAGAAAACACCACTTCTCATTCAGGAAGCTTAGGGGAAGCCCTCTCTAAGCTTGTCCCGCTCTGCAGCTTGGAAACACACAAAGAAAGGTCAAAATCAGGCAGGGAGCACCTGCAGCTCATTGCAAAGGCGGCTGCGATCCTAACTTTGCTTGAGGAACTCTGATAGTTGAATGCAATTTTAGCTTTGGATTGCAGCAACTTACTTTTTAAAGCATGGCCAATAGAGAGAAGAACCATCTTCTGACGTGGTTGGCACAGGCCTTCGGGGCAGCTGTGATGGCAAATCTTTGAGTGAGTATTCTGTGGGAGGATGACAAGGACGCTGAGTCAGCCAGGTATGAGGAGCCATCTCTGGCTGGACTTACACAACATTTCTCTCCACCCCTCTTTGATTATTGACTTAAATGGGTGTTGTTGGAGGGAAGAAACACACGTAGAAGAATGTGCCACGCAGGGCATCCATAATTAAAGTCCAGATTCAATGGGAGTGTCTCCCCGCCTTGCAGCAAGCTTTGTCATCCTGCAGAAAGAACACGAGCCTCACGGTGTAGAGAAAAGTTAAACAATTGTCAGCGGAAGGCAGATGAGGCTTTATTGAATGCCTGTATTACTAATGCATGAAGAGGTGCTGTGCTGAGCACAGAAGATACAATCATTGCTTTAATCATGGTACAAGTTTTATCACCAATAGCCCCATTAAACATCAAGAGCAGGGCAGACTTGCTCCAAGGCAGGGAGCTCGTGTGGTTTCAGGAAAATCAGGGAGCCAGGGTCATTCTGATGCCAGCGATCCCGGCCGGAGGGTCACCTGGGTGGAGCGAGAGGGCTAGTGTTACCACCTCGAGGACAGAGGAGAGGTGAGGATTCAGGCCCAGCGGGAGCTGGGGTCAAGGAGAGGCTGCCGTGCAAGTGACTCCATCACCGTCAGTCGGCACCTGGGGCCTGGCCTCCTCCTCTCCCCCAGGCCCAACCTGGGCAGGTTAGAGAAGAAAACAAAAAGGAAGGAGAGGCCAGCCCCTGTGGGCACGTGTTCTTCTTACCTGTTGCTTTCAGAGAGAATGGTTTGGGGCTGGGGAGTGGACGGTGCTGAGAATATTCTCCTGTCCCCGTGTTCTCAACACATCAGTTTAGGGTCTGGCCTGTCTCCAGGAGATGCTCTTTCTCTCCCCGGCCCCTCTACTGGGGACTTAGTGGGCACACAGTCAGTTTCTGACTCTGGCTGCTGGGCAGACCCCGACCCTTGGGTGAGGGGTCTTCAGACATAGATCTTGGGGACGCTTGGAAACACCATTATCCATGGGACAGACAAGCCCTGACACAGCTTCCTCGATAGTTTTGCTGACTTTTGATCCCATCAGAATGAACCCTAGAGAAGCCAGGACTGGGGAAAGCTAGCAGGTGCTCACCTCAGGCACAGGCAAGGGACATGAAACACCCGGCCATGAGATAAATCACATTCAGTGCCATATTAAAAAAAATTAATGCAAACAAAAGTCCATTAACAACAAAGTGTCAAGTTTTTCCATAAAAGCGGGATCCATGACAGTCCTACACTGAGCCACAAGGAAGCCTGAAGTCAAGGTGAAAAAATCGGCAGTTCGGATCCTGTATTTATGCCACGTTCTTATATTTTTGTTCATCATGGATATTTTGCATTAATTTAGACATTTTAAAATATTGCATTAAAATATTATATGTTTGGGAAACTGAGTGTTTTGGCAGCCTTTAAATGTTGCACCTGAGTGTTACAGGTTGACTTGCTTCCCCAAAAAATTCATGAGAAAATTGTAACCCCCAGTATGTCAGAATGCAGCCATACTTAGAAATAGGGTTGTCGCACAAAAGATAACAAGTGTTGGTGAGGATGTGGAGAAAAAGGAACACTTACACGCTGTTGGTGGGAACATAAATTAGTACAACCACTGAGGAGAACAGTGTGGAGGTTCCTCAAAACACTAAAAATCGAGCTACCATACGATGCAGCAATCCCACTGCTGGGTATTTAACCAAAGGCAAGGAAATCAATATTTCAAAAGGGCTATGTCAAAAGACTATAGCCTGCACTCGCAATAGTCAAGACATGGTATCCCCCTAAGGGCCGATCTACAGATGAATGGATAAAGCACATGTGCTGTATGTACACAGTGGAATACTATTCAGCCATGAAAAGAATAAAATCTTGGCATTACAGCAACGTGGATGAACCTGGAAGACTTTATGTTAAGTATTTGCCTTTCAGTCTCAGAAAGGCAAATGCCTTGTGATTTCACTTTTATGTGGGATCTAAAAAAGTTGATCTAGAAGTAGAAGAAGAACAGCCGGGACCAGAGGCTGGTGGAATGGTGGGTGGCAGAGAGGGGTTGGTCAGTGGATACAAAGTTAGAAGGGAGGAATAAGTTCTGGGGTTCCGTTGCACAGTGGGGTAACTAGCGTTAGCAATGATGTACTGTGTATTTCAGAATATGGCTGGAAAGGATTTTGAATGTTCTCAACACAAATAAGTGATGGATGATAATTCCCTGGATTTGATCATTACACAATGTGTACCCCATAAATATGTACAATTTTTATTTGTTAATTGAAAATAAAATAAAACTTCAAAAAAAAGGGAATAGGGTCATTGCAAATGTCATTAGTTAAGATGAGGTCATACTAGAGTGGGTGGACCTAATGCACATAATCGATGTCCTTATCAAAAGGGGGACTTGGGAACAGAGACAGACATATACAGGAAAGCACTGTGAAGATGGAGCAGAGGTGAGGTGAGGCTTCCACAAGCCAAGGAACAGCAATGATTGCAGGAAACCCCTAGAAGTTAGGAGAGGGTCCCAGGAGAGTTTCTTCCTCACAGCCTCAGGAGGAAGGAGCCTGCCTGCCAACACCTGCCTCTCAGGCTTCAGGGCTCCAGAGCTGCGAGGCTATGGGTCCCTGCTGTTCCAGCCCTCCACGCAGGTGGCCCGGCAGGGCTGTGCACGCTGAGCCCGGAGGCTTAGGACCACGGTGCCCACACGCCCTCCTTGGACGTGAGTGCAAACCCACATGCTCATTGGCCTGTGTGTGCACCATGGCTGCAGCAGAGCGGGGGATCAAGAGACGCAGGTGGAGGGTGCAGGGAGGGTACAGTCAGACCCCTTCATGAGAAACAGGGACCCAGCTTCCATCATGGCCCAGGGGGCCCTGCCCCTGTCCTGCTTCTTCCAGGCCTTGCAAGGTGAGCACTCTGCAGTAAACTCATGAACACTAGGGTTCCCGTGGTCAAAAGTGGGCTGTAGCAGCCACCCAATTATGTACGAAATGTGGATTTCGTCCTCCGAGTTGCTGGATTTCAACCACTTGGTGGGCGACTGTTATGGACAGGTGACTGTTAGAGGCTGCTGTGTCTCCTTTTCCTTCCTATTGTGATTTCTATTAGATGGTGCAAAGCTTTTCTCAGAGTGCTGTGACTGTGGAGAAGAGACCCCTCAGTGGGGACAGCAGAGCCTGGACGAGGCCACACACTAGGGCTCTGTTGATCTCCAGCACGCTCTTCCCACAGATGCACGCTGCTATCGCGCATTTGTTCGGAAGGGCTTGTGTCCCTTGCAAACGTTTAAATACTATTGTTTTGCCCTGATGATATTTTATTACCCTTCCAGTTTATAAATCAAACTGCATTTATACATTTCATGCGAAATTGTTAATTTGTTCATTTTCTTCTTGTCATTCCCCCCGCGCCCCACGACCACTCCCCACCCCCCAACCCGGCCTTCATTTGTCTTGAACTGGGCCTATTTGGGGTTCTCCGCTCTGAATCAGTCCCCCTTTGCCTGTCAGTTCATGCATTGAAAACACAAACCTTAAAGCTCCTTCTCATTAACCCGATCCTGTTATAAGAGCTGGGGGTGGTGAGGGGATCTCGAATACGGACAGAGAGTGGTGTGGAAACAGCCTCCCTTGTTATTACCTTCCTAAAGGAAGCTGTCTAGGATGCAATTCCATTCCTCTCTAATCCTTTTATTCTTTTTTCTTTTTAAGAACAAGATCAAATGTTGTATACAGTATCAAGTTTTCATAACCATATAGAATAAATATTTTAAAGTCTGTAATTTAAACAGGTGGCTGGGTGGCACGTGGGCTGCCTGGGTCAGGAGGAGGTGAGCGTGTGAGCCAGGACTCCGTGGGCTGCCTGGGTGGAGCTTGGCCTCCTCTACGTGGAGACGAACCTCAGTCATGGGGCAGCCTGCCTGTTCTGACCACATTAGCAAGATCAGCGGATCGGCGGGATAAATGATAACCCGTCTTAAACCTCCTCTTCATCACCTCCTCCTCCCAGCCCCAGCCCAGCCCCCAATCCTGAGCAGGTGCCCGACTCAGCCTTGGTTGTTTTCCCCTGCTACCATAGTGACATCTAGTTGCTCGTCAGTAAATACAGGATTGATTCAATCCACACCTTACTCTACTGGGAGATAAGAAACGTGGGGGATAGGAAGGAGCAGCTAGGCCACTGAGCTGCTTCGGCAAGACGCACAGGTAGCTTATTCTAGAACTCTAGAGACACAGCTAACCTACCTTGAAAATGTGGCCTGTGGCAGCCAATCTTTGGTCCTTTCTGGAAATGTTAGAGGAAGGAAGACAGTACTTTTTTCTCTTCTTTTCAATTAAAGAATTCAGGTGTTTGAAAATCTTCCTTCAAAGTTTCTATTTTGTTGTCCAACCCCTGAACCACTGAGCACTGCTCTGGAAAAAGCCTTCAGTATTTCTCACGTTCTGCTGGCTGGAGACCTCCCAGACACAGGTTGCCTTTCCCGTTCACGTTTCTTCCGCACACGGCGCCTGCAGACCCCACCGCGTTTTACTCACAGTGCAACACATTGCCCCTGGGTGGGGACATGGCCCTCCCTCACCCTTGGGGTGAGTTCTTTCCCCCAAGTACGTCCTCTTTCTGGTGTGCAGGGATTGTGAGCCCGCTTGCAAGTCATAAAATCAATTGCTCCAAAGCTACTGCCTCCATTTTTTTTTTTTTGTTTGTTTTTTTTTTTGTTTTTTTTTTTTTTTTTTCCTGTTACAGAGATTAGGACTTTTTTTATCCTTTTTTTTTTTTTTTTTTTTCTTTTATTATTATTATTATTATCATTATTATACTTTAGGTTTTATGGTACATGTGCGCAATGTGCAGGTAAGTTACATATGTATACATGTGCCATGCTGGTGCGCTGCACCCACCAACTTGTCATCTAGCATTAGGTATATCTCCCAATGCTATCCCTCCCCCCTCCCCCCACCCCACAACAGTCCCCAAAGTGTGATGTTCCCCTTCCTGTGTCCATGTGTTCTCATTGTTCAATTCCCACCTATGAGTGAGAATATGCGGTGTTTGGTTTTTTGTTCTTGCGATAGTTTACTGAGAATGATGATTTCCAGTTTCATCCATGTCCCTACAAAGGACGTGAACTCATCATTTTTTATGGCTGCATAGTATTCCAACATTTTCTTAATCCAGTCTATCATTGCTGGACATTTGGGTTGGTTCCAAGTCTTTGCTATTGTGAATAATGCGGCAATAAACATACGTGTGCATGTGTCTTTATAGCAGCATGATTTATAGTCCTTTGGGTATATACCCAGTAATGGGATGGCTGGGTCGAATGGAATTTCTAGTTCTAGATCCCTGAGGAATCGCCACACTGACTTCCACAAGGGTTGAACTAGTTTACAGTCCCACCAACAGTGTAAAAGTGTTCCTATTTCTCCACATCCTCTCCAGCACCTGTTGTTTCCTGACTTTTTAATGATTGCCATTCTAACTGGTGTGAGATGGTATCTCATTGTGGTTTTGATTTGCATTTCTCTGATGGCCAGTGATGGTGAGCATTTTTTCATGTGTTTTTTGGCTGCATAAATGTCTTCTTTTGAGAAGTGTCTGTTCATGTCCTTCGCCCACTTTTTGATGGGGTTGTTTGTTTTTTTCTTGTAAATTTGTTGGAGTTCATTGTAGATTCTGGATATTAGCCCTTTGTCAGATGAGTAGGTTGCGAAAATTTTCTCCCATTTTGTAGGTTGCCTGTTCACTCTGATGGTAGTTTCCTTTGCTGTGCAGAAGCTCTTTTTTAAACTGGGTCCTACGGCTACGAAAATGCTGCACAGAGGACAATGGGTCTTTCCCCTCCACCTTCTCCGTGGCCTCCTGCACTCCTACAGAAAGGGCACACTGAAAAGCAACCTCTTGGGAGGCAGAATCCCTAAAAGTGTGGGAGATTTAACCAGATCCTCTTATAATAACAATCTGTCAAGCAATGCACTTTAAATCCATTTAAAGTTATCTTTGGGTAAGGTGTGTCTCCTTTAAATACTGTAATACCCATAACACTCTCACAAAAGCTCTATTCATCGTCCTGACAATGCTATAATGTTTGTGTTTACCCAGAAGGTAAATATGCCTGCCAAGGCCTGCTCCAGGGCCTAAGCACAGCCGTCACCCAGTCAGAACCAGTGGCGATTACGGCTGCTTTGCAAAAGTCAAGTAGCGTCTCTACACACCACTTCTCAGACTTGGTTAGGTGTGAGTTCCAAGCAAAATATCACAGAAGGCTGGGAGAAATATGTTGAATTAGCTAGAATATTGGTCATAAGTCCTCGGAAAAGCAATAATCCCCTAAAAAAAGAGTGCGTGCAGGAATGAGGTTTAACCTCATTCAGAACTGGGGGCTGCTCATGGTCAAGGGGGCTGTGTAGAATTCAGTGATGGAAGGTTTAAAGATTCAGAAAAGTCTGTGTGGATGGCGTGTGGGTGCACTGTCTTCAGACCCCACGTGACATTGAGAGGGTGTGGGTGCCCATCCTGGGGTGCTAGTCCCCCCAGCAGTTCTCTGAGAGCACAGGGCGCTCCTACTCCTGACTGGAGAGATTTACACACACTCACTCGTGGTATTGTTGGCTCTCAGTGATGTTCAGTGACTTCGGCAGCAGTTTTCTCCATCCTATAGAAACTCTTGAGCCAACACTTTCTGGAACAGGCCTGTCTTTCCCAGGCGCCTCTTTTCTTTGGTTTAACTTCTCCGTTTCTGGCTTGCACATCTGTTCTCTCCCTCATCTTTTTCATTTGGTATTCTGAGAGCAGAGAGTGTGATTAACCACCGGCGCCTCCTCTGAGCTCCCATTTTCAAACGCAGCAGGTCAGAAAAGCTGTTTTAACGGGGCTAAGATATGAGAAGTGTTGGTCCCAGGTGAAGCACCCCAGGTCCCAGCAGGAAGCCTTGGGGTACACTCTAGACTTCTGGCAGTATTTTGCATACCATTGATCTCTATGTCCATTTCAAGCTCATTACTTGTTTGCAAGATGTGTGCTCTCTCTCCTGCCCCCACTTCTCTCTGCTCTTTATAAATGCCAAAATCTTTCACGAGAAGTAAAATTTCTCCAGTGCAAGCATGCGTCCTGTCTTTAGGCTGATATCCAACTCTCGCTATTTTGTTCCCATCTGAATTAAGAATACGTAACTGAAACTAGGTTTCAAATATGGTTTGAAATTAAAGTTTTTTTTTTCCTTTTAGAAGACACTTAGTAGATGTGAACTATGCCTATACTTATGATCTCTTGTTGAAAAGACACCTGTCTGTTGTGCCATCAATAGCAGCCATGAGGGTCATGGGCTTCCCTACCCTTGGCCCCTGAGCTCTGCTCAGACCCTGAGGACGGCAGACCCCAACAGACCCTGAGGACGGCAGGGACAGAGGTGAGCTGTCCAGGTCCTGCATGGGGGGATGCGGAATGATTCAGGCACCCCTGCCTCCTCTGCGTCTTTCTCTTGGGGGCTGCCGGAGGAGTCATCTGCCCAGCCGTTCAACCATTGTTCCTCTGCATAGAAATAAAATCCAGACCCTGACTGATATTTCCGGGACCTGAATGCAGGTGTTAACTTTCATGACAGAAATATAAACAAGGTTCTATGTTGTCACTTTGTAAATCTGCCTTTCCCAACAGAAGCATGAAGTGACCCTCAACCAAAGTGTACAAGTTGTGCCCTAGAATGAAGTGGGTGTGCTTTTGTGAAGCGTCTCTGTTTTGCGTGTTAGTTCTCTGAATGCATGTGGGTGTGTAGGGCCCACCAGGCCTTCAAGTACAGAAGAAACATAAGTTCTCACGCTCTCATTCAGTCCCCTAGATCCAGAACTCCCTAGAAATGACTTAGAATAAACATTCTCACATTATCAGCAATCAAAAGTTTGGAAATTTAGGCTATGCAAAACAGCTTCATCTACAAGAGATATAGTGGCCAAATTCCTGAATCTAGTGAAGAAAATGGAACAATTCACATGCTTGTCGGTAACAATGTCCACTTTGTTAATCTTATAATAATAATATTAATAATTTTATTCTGTTCAAGTGAAGTGCACTTACAGACTCGAATATTAGATACTCTTCCTCTCCCCAATCTTAGTATACAAGCAAGGATTGAGATTACTCTCTTATTAGAACTTCCCACTGGTTAATGACCTCTGAGGAGCACACAGAAGTGAGAATTTGGAAAAGGCAGGTTTTGCTTGAGTGAGGCCCTGAAAGAGAACATTCCCTGCGGACCAACTCTTTCAGCAACCAAACCCTCTTGAGAGAAAACCAAATAAATAAAAGAGACAGAGTGACAATCCAGTAGTGACCACACAAATGTCTGAGTGTGCTGCCACCATGAGATTTCAACTGAGCAGAGGACTGACCAACAGGAGCATGCCTGGGACAACCAAGGCAGCGGCAGACACTCCAAAGCCTCCTTTTGCCGCCAGCCGGGACTCTCTCTCCTCCATCCCCTCCAGCCTAGACCTGTGGACTCCTCCTCCAGCTTTCAAAGCAGTGGGGTCCAAGCCTAACCCTGCAGTCCCAGCCACCTGTGGAAGGAAGGAGAGGCTGGAGATGGTAACAGTGTGGCTGGGATAATGAACGCAGCCTTCCAGAGACAAACTGCAGCCTCTGGATCCTTGCAGGAGTGCGGGCTCCAGCCTGCTGGCACCCAAATGGACCATGGGTGAGTTTAGGTTCCTGGGAAAACATCACGCCTGGGGGAGGCATGCAGCCCTCCCTCCCATCCCACAGGCACCAAATTAAAATCAGTTGACGTTATAGTGAGAAGCTGGTTGCCAAAATGTGGCCACCCTGCTTCCGAGTTCGCGCTTTGAATTTGGGTTTAAAAGGCTTAGATGCCTCTTTAAATTTCTTTCTAAATCATCAAGAATGACTTTTCTCCCAGGAGGGGATGCTATTCTGGGGTCACCATAATTTTTACTTCTGATTCTGCCCCTAGGTTAAAATAGTGCTGTGATACTTAAGATTAAAAGTGAGAACAAACAGCCTGAAAAAAAAAATAGATGTACCCAACCATCTGAAGTTATGATGGGGGGTGGGGGAAACGAAGTTTCACATTTCTCCTGAGAAAGTTGCCCAATCCCCGCTTTTGTCAAGACAAGATTTTTATGCAACCTTTACAGTGATTTTTGAGTAACACCTGAAGCCGAAGGAAGCGCAAACCCTCCTTTAAACTTAGCAGAAGCCTCCCTGTTAGGACTCAACTTTGTTCTTTCTCCGCTGTCATTAATTTTCCCCTTGAACATGCTTTTTCTCTCTGACAAAATAATGATTTTATTTGAGCCGCTGATGATTATCTGGCTGTATCAGACTTGAAAACTGTAATTTGAAAAAGGTGAGTCCCCTGCTCCCTCGAAGGCACAGGCTGCCTTTTTCTTTTTCAGAGACAGATATTAGAGGGCTTCTTTTAAATTTAAGCTGACATTCTTTGTCCAGGGATTTGAAATCCTGTAGAATATTAAAGCCCCATCTTTATCTTTAAAATATACTTTTAAAATCTGTTCTCTGTGGGGCTGTTTTAGTCCCTGGACGATTCTAAGTGACATTAAACAGCAAGTGAATTAGACCCAGCATGAATCACTAAATGGAAAGGAATGTTTTAAAAATAATTGATTCAGGTGGGTTCAGTGAGCTGAGCCACTGCCTGGAGAAGCTGGCAGCCCGTAGCCCTGGCCCTGCCCGCCTGGCACATTGTGACCTTGAGCTAGTCGCTGAGCCCCACCTGCCTCGGTTTTCTTGACTGAGAGAAGGAGCTAAGTCTGAGTGAACCCCATTGAGAACAGTTCTGGAATTAATCAGAGCTTAATTACTGTGAAGCCTACTGATGGCTTTGTCATTGTTGAATGATGAGGAGAAGGGGGCCAGAACTGCCAAAGGAAAAATTAAAACAAAAGTAGCTGGTACTCCCAACATAATTTTTGGAAATTAAAACATATTAAAAAGCAATACAAGCCAAGAGTGCTGACAGTGTTTGTCTGGAAAGGGCACCACACTGTCCCCTGCAGACTCGCTGCTGTGTCTGAAGGACCTGATGCTGCCTCTCCGAACTTCCTCCTTCCCCAGCATCTCTTTCTGCCCCTCTGCTTCTCTGGGGCTCTTTGACTGACTTTCCCTTTGCACTTTGTATTAGTCTGTTTTCACACTCCTGATAAAGACATACCACAGACCGGGCGATTTACAAAAGAAAGAAGTTTAATGGAATTACAGTTCTACCTGGCTGGGGAGGCCTCACAATCATGGCGAAAGGCAAGGAGGAACAAGTTATGTCTTACATGGATGGCGGCAGGCAAAGAGAGAGAGAGAGAGCTTGTGCAGGGGAACCCCCCATTATAAAACCATCAGATCTCGTGAGACTTACTGTCGCAAGAACAGCACAGGAAAGACCCACAGCCATGATTCAATCACCTCCCACCAGGACACTCCCAACCATGTGGGAATTGTGGGAGATACAATTCGAGATGGGATTTGGGTGGGGACACAGCTAAACCATATCATACCTCTAGCTCCGATGGCTCCCATGCTGGTGATGTTTCTGGTCCGTGGACAGATGTTTTTCTCCTCTAGCTGGTTAGGCCATCTTCCATCTCAGAAATTCGGGCCATCATGGTGTGCAAAAGGAGTTCCCTGGGATTGAGGAATGTTCTCAGAATCTCTAAGGTTCTGTGCAGCTGAGTGCCCTGAAGGGAGAAGACCTTGCACATCCTCCAGCAAGACCGTGGCTTCCTTGTCTTTTCTGAATAAGCTTGATGAGTGTCAGGGAGGTCAAGCTCAGCAAGGCTACCCCAAGGTGGGTTCAGCCAGGAGGTGGGTGCCAGCCCCTTAGGGCAGTGCAAGCAACTACTGGCTGGGGGAAGGCTGGGCTCTGTCCCCCAGCACTCTGTCAGGGAACAAGCCATCCTACTTCAAGGCATGCTGGTTCTGTATCTCTGTTCAGATCATTGATCCTAATGTTCCTGGCTGTTCTTTCCCACAAAGCTCAATGCTTTGGAATTAACATATCACTGGTGCAGTCTCTGGCCCAGTGGACTCTGGCTGGAACTCTCCCATTGGTGAGAACTTCAGCCCCACCAGCTGTTCTGGGGACTGGGCTGTGGCTCCCAGAAGGCCTGGCCACCCCTTGGGGACAGTGGAAGGAAGGCAGGGTTACATGAGGCCCTAGTGACCAAGACAAAGCTCAGGGCTGGGAGGGAGGAGACCTGGGTCAGAGATAAGAGCTGCCGCATCAACAGAGGAGAGAAGGCACCCACTGCGTCTCAACCCAGGTGGCTTTGCTCCAGGGCACATTTGGGGTATTTGGCAGACGTTTTTCATCATCACAACTGGTGGCTACTACTGACATTTAGTAGACAGAGTCCAGGATGTTGCTAAACAACCCAAAATACATAGGACAACTCCCTCCCACAAGAAAAACATGTCCCCAAATATCCACAGTGTCAGGCTGAGCAATGCTAGCCTAGTGAGGCTGGCAAGGGCAGTAGCTCTAGATCATGCCAAAGTCCTGCTTTTACTCCCTAGTTCTAGGGACTCTGGAAAACTCACCTAAACTCCTGAAGCCTCAATGGCCTCATCTGTAAAATAGAGTCAATGATAATAGTGCCTGTCTGGCCAAGCCATTGCTATGATTAGGTGTGACAATGTACGTAAAACACCAGCTCACACTAACAGCGTAGTAAACATTTGGCGTCAACACTGTCAATTACATATGATTTTTACAAACACACGACAGACGTGTCCCATGCCTGATTAACTGCCTGCCTAGAAACTACAAAAATGAAAAGAGTGGCCGGGCGCGGTGGCTCATGCCTGTAATCCCAGCACTTTGGGATCGAGACAGGTGGATCATGAGGTCAGGAGATCGAGACCATCCTGGGTAACACAGTGAAACCCCGTCTCTACTAAAAATACAAAAAATTAGCCAGGCATGGTGGCAGGTGCCTGTAGTCCCAGCTACTTGGGAGGCTGACGCAGGAGAATGGCGTGAACCCGGGAGGAGGAGCCTACAGTGAGCCGAGATAGTGCCACCGCACTCCAGCCTGGGGGACAGAGCAAGACTCTGTCTCAAAAAAAAGAGTACTTTTAAAATATTTTAAAATTGTATCTAGGTGTGGTATGGACCTAACAACAATAAGCCAATACATCACAATGAATAAAAATAAACAAATCATCTCCAAGGTCTTCTCTGGCTGCTGACAGGTTCATGTCTATGCATATATGCAAAGCCAACCGCCTGCAAGTAGATGGTTAGCATGTGTTTACACCAGTTTTTTAGCTTTTGAAAAATGGGGTTTTGAGAAAAACCACAGTAGCTATGCGCTTCATGCCTGGGGAGAAAACAGGGCACTGGGCTGAGTCCAGCCTGCACTCCCACTGCCCAGAGTTTCACGCTGTCTAACTCATTCCCTGAAGTCAAAGGGGTGAAGACAGTAAATGATCCCAAAACAGAGCGTGTTTCTATTTGAGATTACTCTAGGCAAAGTCATACCTAATAAACATAAATACATTTGCAGAGAAGGCAAGATGTATATGATTTTTATTCTTTCTATTCAACAATGCAATGTGTACTTCTAATTTTAAGTTAAATGTTTCTTTCTTTTTGATCATGGTTTCATCTTGTGTGCATGTTACCTTGCCCAAGGGAACACCGCCCACATACACGTATTTTTACAACATAACTCTTATCCTGATGGTAACTCAATTAATTAGAAAGTTTGGAATCACATCTAATTGCATACTTTGCTAGCATAAACTTGTCAGAGTCATCTGATGTGAAATAAAATCCACAGAATCTTTAAATAAAATCAAAGGTAAGAATAAACACTATGTGCATTTGTAGATGAAAACAATCTTGCTAAAGAATCATTAACATAGATGGTCTTCAAAGTCATAAGCCTTTCATATTTTCATTCCTAAACCTCTTTACCACCTTACATTATCTTCAGCCATAAACCTTAGGCTCTCACCCAAATAATGCAGGGTTTTTGGAGAGTCCAACCTTATGTAATAACTAACACATACTCAGACAACCTGTCTTTTAATATTACTCCTATATATTTGAAATATTAAACATAAAGCCTCTGGTAAAATGCCACTCCCATAAGCACATATTAACAGAGATCTTTCATAAACAGCTTCAGAATGTGGAAAGAATGTCTTTGAACATTTTCAAAGAGATGGTCTATTTTTCATGTAGAGATGAATTTGCGGTTGTACAATACAGAGAGAAAAGACATTTATCAAACCTTTCACTGCACTGATTTTTATCTGCGGCTTTCACTCCCTGTAGCCCTTCACTTACAGTCCCTGGAGATAACTTCTGGGAGAAGCCACCTCACCAGAATTTTCTTCCAGGTGAAAAAATCACCTTTACCATTGACCTTCGTTAGCCAAATCCTCTCTTTTGCCAAATCCAACAGCCAAGGGCTACTTCCATTTCATCATGCTGTGCAGAAAATCATCTTAAAATCAACTTCCAAAACAGTGAGTGAACACATGCCAATGGGAACTCAGGGAACCTGGATTTTTCCTGGCCAACAGCAAATGAAGATGAGGAGGGAATCTCTGTGCCTGTTTGGAACATGTTCCTCATTGTAACTGTCCCAAAGGACAAAGTTTCCTGCATAAAACACCTGGGAGGGCTACACTGATAAATGTAATTAACACTGGAGATTCTCCAGAAGTTGTACCCACAATTCCAGGTATTTTTACTAAAGGACCCAAAAAGGTATTCCTCGCACCTCTTGTGGAATTAGATTCTCTTTCCTCTTAGCTTTCACTGTAGCCACAATTCTTCATTTACAAACTTGTCGAAGTCCTAAAACAAATGTTTTATAGTTAAATCTTATTTTCGTTTGTCTGTTTGTTTTTGGTTTTGTAGTTAGTCTTGCCTGAGAAAGAGATAAGATTAGCCCGGATCAAGTTCTGCAAATCCACTATTATTTTCCTTTGATTTTAAAGCATATACTGTATATACCATCTACATGTCTGGAAGGAGTGAGAAGGTGGAAGAAGCTGTGCTTAACTCCATTAAAGCCTGGATGTTGGCTCTGTGCTATCGGACCATTAAATTGCTCCATGTCGCCTTCATTCTTGGAGGATAGAAAATAATGCATATGCTTAAAATGCTGTTAGATCAGTTTATTTGGTTACATTTAGAAATCACTTCCTATGAAGTACATCCTATGAAAATAATTAGAAATGCCAAGAGGATTTATGCACACGCATGTACATTATAGTGTAGTTTATAACAGTAAAAGTGTGAACAGGACCAGTTGTAAGGAAAATAATGAACATAGCATGACGTGTCCGTATTACAAAATGCTATATAGTGGCAAGCAAACTTTCTCATATTATAAACATGTAAAAAGTAGAATTTTTAAAAAGTGATGTAATGATCCCAAACTTATAAGAGAAAACCACAAATTATCTATCATCTCTCTACCTACATACCTATTTATGAAGAAAAAGTCTAGGGAGAAAACTACTGTAAAACATTGAAATAAATCTGGGAAGTTAAGACTGAGTTATTTTTAGTTTTCTTTTAAGAAATACTTTTATTAATTTTTGAAATTGCTGCAACCGTTGCTTTCATAATCAGAACACTTAAAATCTCATATTTAAGTGTAATTAATTGTCAGAAAAAAATGCTTCTGACATATTGCAAACTAGAAAAGCAGGTTACACATCCACTGAGCCATTTCTCGTATCATAAAACTGAAATTCCCCTGTATGAGTCGGCTCGGGCCGCCATAGTGAAATCCATAGTCTGGGTGGCTTCAACAATGGGATTCATGTTCTCGTGGTTCTGGAGGCTGGAAGTCCAAGATCAAGATGCCAGCCTGGTCAGGGGCTGGGGAGGACCCACTGCCAGGCTGTGGATGGCCACCTTCTTTGCTGTCCTTGAATGACAGAGAATGAGTCTCTCTGGTGTCTCTCCTCTAAGGTCACAAATCCCACCCTGGAGGCCCCACCTCAGGACCTCATCTAAACTACCCTATCGCCCACAGGCCCCATCTCCAAATACCACCCCATTGTGGGGTAGGGCTTCAAGACAGAGATGTGAGGGAGGCAGCGTTCTGTCCATAGCACCATTGATAAGTCCCATCATCACAGGCTGATGACACAGAGGACAACTTGTATAGCAGGATCCTGCACAGACATTCAGAGAGGTTCTGGAAGAAACCAGGGCATGGAGATGCATGTGTCATGTATTTTTGTGGGAAAAGGGAAGTTACAAATTCCATTCCATCATCATGTAGCACCCGACTGGCCTCTCTCCTGTAGATGGCTGACTTTGAGTTTTCAGACTTGTTCTTACACTGTTGGGTGGGGGGAGTGTGAGAACTTCAAGCTCAGTCCCTGGGGCAGGTGGAAGTTCCCAGGAGTGGTTCCACTGTCACGGAGAGGAGGGTGCCAGCCTGAGAGGAAGAAAGGCACAGCTGCATCAGACGTGCTTCCATCACTCCTGAAGCCTCTAGCTTCTGATGTAGAAATCAGACTAGTATAACCTAAAAGTTAGGTACCAAGAAAAACTCAGCAGAAGCAGAGGGGGTCTGGTAAAGACATTGCTATACCACAAACAGCCTCTAAGATGTGAACGACCCCGAAAGAAAACCCTGGGCCCTGGCTGAGCACTTTGTACCCACGTTCTAGGGCTGCATCAGAGGCACTGTGCTGAGGAAACTGTGTATTCCTCACTCCAATTATGGGATGAATTGTGTTGTCTAACTATCATATGGTAATTGTAGACATAATGGCTGTTTCCTGGTGGTGTACTATACTTAATGTGCTGGTGGATAAAGCAATCCCTGCATTAAAAGGAATTATTGTATTTGTCATAAATTCCTTTGAGAATAATTCTGCATTCAGCTCCGGGCTGGCAGGAGGGTGTCTTTGATGAGAAACATGAAAGATTACACGAAGGTGGAAGGTCAGGGGGCCGCACCTGACAGGTGTGCTCCTGGTCCCAGGCCAGGTAACTTACTAAGACTAACCTGGGGCACATTTACATTTGAAAATCAAGCCTGACATCCAGAGAAATCAAAGTGCCTGACACAGCTGACGGCTTTATATTTGGAAATGAAGTGAAAATGAAGGCTCTGGGCTCCAAGGACAAGCTCCAGTGAGTGGAGTTGGGCCGAGCCCAGCCTGGTTATGGAAGGAGGGTGAGAACCTCCAGCTCTAACCTGCACTATGTGTTCAGATGAGTGCTTTGCGGGTTTTCTCACCTTCCATTTTCTTACGTGGCTTCCCTGCAACAGGCCGGGACCGCTAGACTCAGGATGGAAAACCCTCCGCCTAGGTACCTTGCGGACTTCCCCTGCATCAAGATGTTCACTGTGCGGACAGGGCAAGCAGAGAGAAATATTTACAGGGAAGAGAGAGAAATGAGAGGGAGGGAGGGATAAAGAGGAAGACAGATCAGAGAAGGAGAGGGAGAGAGAAAGGGATTTTTATTTATTGGGCAGTATCTGTACAATAGAAATACAAACTGCAGAAGATAAAAATTGTGGGGAAGTAGAAAGGATTGTACCTCTTTTTTTTTTTTCTATTTTTCTGTAGAGCTGAGATCTGTCTACAGCTCTTCACACAGAAGTTGGGTTGTTCTTCATATTTCATTCTCACAATCACTTGATTGTGGTGGAGGAGGTAGCTGGCCCTGTCTCAGGCACACGGGTGACCTCAGCTCACCTGGGGCCAAATGATCACTTTCCTATCAGGAAGCCCAGCCCCTCCTGCCTCCTGGGTGCTGCCTGCCTGGAGGAGGCGTCTGGACCCAGTTCCATCGTCTCTCTGCTGCTTCCTTGAGGTCTTGAGCCTCTCAGACACCTGTGGGGCGAGGGGTGGAGTCCCTCCTAGAACCACCTCTTTCATCTCCTCCAACACCAGCGGTAGTGGGCTTTTCAGTCTTTGAGTTGATGTTGTGGTTGTTGGTTTTGGTTTTTATTTTTAAACTCTCTTCTACGATCATTTCTATAGAAATTAGATTGTAGATCGTATTTATGGAAATTTCTGGCTGACATGTGGGAGCTCTTTCCTAGATCCGCCATTTCACGTGTAAAGAAGTGATGGCTATGATGTTTGTAGTTCTGTTAACAGAGTTACATTTTTCAGGATTGTAAATCCATCATCCCACAAGGCAGGCTCCTCTGACTCTGATGGACGGTGCAAGGACTCCTGCGGGTGAGGGAGGAGGAGCTTCTCCACACCTTGTCAGAGTTACCTTCCATGGCACCTCCCCCTGAGACCCTCCCCCTGGGCACCTCTCCCAGGTACTTCCCCCTGGGCAACTCCTCCTGGGCACCTCCCTTGGCATCTCCCCTGGGCACCTCACCCTGGACTCCTTGTAGATGCTGGCCTGGCCCCCACTGACCCCATGGAACTGGATTAGGAAGCATAGATCTGCTATTATTAAAATTACTCAAAAATATAAGTTGAATGAACAAACTGCCTGTTCCTTCCGGTTCTCCCAGGCATCCAGCTGAGAGGCTCAGATGATGACAAAGCAGGGCCCTGGGCCTCTCAGCCATCAGCCAGCTGGGGCAGACCCTCTTTCCCCACCACCCCCAGGCCTCTGAGAGGCAAAAGGAAAACGCCATCTTCCCCCAGTGAAGCTCCAGAGACAGCCTGGTGGGCCAGTGGAACCTGATTCTCCTGGGACATGCTAATACTCCCTGCGGGAGGTGGAGGCCGCTTGGCAAACCTATAGCTCTCTACAAATGTCCTTGGAGGAGTTAGAAAGCCCCTCTCCAGCCAAGGTTGATTCTACAAGAACACACCAACACATGGGGCTCCTGACATGGGGGAGTGCTTGTGTTTCAGGGAGTTCACACCACCCGAGCTTTCTGTGACTTGGAAGAGCCGGCCGTGTCTGCTCACGTGCGGTCCCTGAGGTGTCAGTTGAGGATTTGTAACTTTTTTTTTGAGACATGAGTCTCGCTCTGTCGCCCAGGCTGGGGTGCAGCCGCATGATTTCTGCTCACTGCAACCTCCACCTGTGGGGTTCGAGCAATTCTCCTGGCTCAGCCTCCTGAGTAGCTGGGACTACAGGCGCCCACCACCAAGCCTGGCTAATTTTTGTATTTTTAGCAGAGACGGGGTTTCGCCATGTTGGCCAGGCTGGTCTCGAACTCCTGACCTAGCGATCTGTCTGTCTCTGCTTCCCAAAGTGTTGGGATTACAGGCGTGAGTCGTCACGCCCGGCCAGGATTTGTAACTTCTGATTTGGGCAGGTGGCACTTTCTGAATAAGCCCGAGACTGTGCCCAGTGGGGATGCCTTCCTGGAGGGCGAACGTCATGCCTGGGGACACACCATCCAAACGCAAGGGTGCCCCAGGAAAAGACACCCCAGGGGACGGTGCCAGGACAACAGCATCTGCTCTCAGGAAGGCAGGGGTTGCTCTGTATCCTGGTATTAGAGGGAAGCTCAACTTTGTGGTCTGTCTGGTTAAACATCTTCTTTAAGTCTCATTACATGGCAGAGTAATATGCTTTTCATTTCTCAGATGTGATTAAACTCACATTCATTCCTGATTGAGGTTTGGAATCTTTTATTTAGGAAAAAAAATCGACTTCAGAAGGGAGCAGTCTTGGGCTTCGACACTCCGTGAGACCATTAAATTTAATCCTGCCTTCACACTCACTCCAGGGGTGATTTCAATTAAATTTGTTCAAAATTTATCAGTTTCCTGCATGTTGGCATAAATGATTCAGGACCACTTACATATTCACTGAGTAGAATGCATTGAAGGGTACACATTATTGTTATAACTTTTCACAGGTTCTTCATAAATTCACCTAATAGGAGTTTCTATTATTTAAAGCCCTTGTCCTCCACATTAAGTGGTCTTGTTGTTCTTGGAGCTGTAGAATCTAATTATCTATGCAGATTTTTGGAGCACTCCGGAGTTACAAAAGCTGCCCTTTTCTCTAGCAGTTGCTCTTGCTACACTGTCTTGCAGGACATAAAATATGGCTTTTACTCTTGTAAAAAAGCAGCAGGAATTAAGTCTCCAGACACTGAGAATCCTCGGGGAAGAATGGGAGGGAGTGTGGTGAGTTTTAGGGGACAGGCTCAGATATCAGAAACTGAAGACATTTATTTGGGAGCAGCACCCTAGCGTGCTGTGATCGGTTGACTTTATAGAACACTGAGGAAATAGATCTAGGCTGTGAAGATCAACAACTCAGAGTGCATCATTCCCTTGAGATAACACCAGATACATGGTGGGCCCTTAGGCTGCAGTAAAACCGCACACTTATCAGTCTGAAATAATCCACTGGGCACTTTTATGTCCCCAAGAATTTATCTACAAAACCCCATCAGGCAAGGATGCATGAACATGAATTCTCTGTTTGTATATTGGCTACACAGGAATTATCTTTATTTCCTTTTTCCCTTGCAGAATTGTATTTGTGAGAGAACTTTATGCATCCTAGATGTTCTCTACTTAGAGAGGGACAGCAAAGGACAGAGTTGACATGAAAATGAAAGTATTGCTACCATAACAGAAAAAAGACCTCCTCATGCAAACTCCTATTTAGCCAGATACTAGATTTCACAAGGAGGAAGTAAATTGACCCCGAGTTAATAATTAGGACTTTTAATAGGCATGAGATGATTTTTATGAGCTCTTTCTCTTTCAGGACTTGATGCCTTATGAAGCCTTCAAATTGAAAAATTTGCATGAAGAGTGTCCATCTTTGCCTAGATGGAAATAAAAAGGAGGGAGTGGCTGATGAGAAACCACAAATGGGCCTTTCAAGTCTTGTTCTTTATTTCACAGGCATAGGTAGAATCGTACTATCTCTATTTCACCTGAACTGTTGACTTCTGAAAAACAAGACTGGAAAAACGTGTTTTCCTGAATTCTAGACCCAAGCCCTCAGCATCTTCACAGTGAGAGCCATCCCAACACCTCAAAACTGAAGCTGCTTACTGACTTTAATGAATGACGTGCTTCTTCCCGTGAGACAAGGATTCTACAACTCACTCCATCTGACTGCCAATTTCTACAGGAAAATGCATCTCAATTTCTGCTCCACGCTTTGCTCTCTGAGTCAGGGACCCCATGGGGGTTTCCCCAGATACATAGTTGTAGGCATCTCTGAGGATGTTCCCCAGGAGACATGGACCTTTTTAGTTTCTGAGATCATGTCGTCCATGAAAGGTAAACGTTGTGACTCTGCCCCAGCAGTGGAGGGTCCTAAACGTTGGATACCACAGCCTGGAAGTCATGATGTGGGGCAGGTTTCTCTCCAGTCACTTAACCCTCTCTTGTCACGACTCCTCAGCGAGGCACCACTGACACCACTGAAATGGATTGAAATCCTTTGGTAGCTCCCCCATGCATCACAGAAGTTGTGAATTCCCAGTGTTTGCCAAGAAAATGCCAGTAATTATTCCAGTCATTGTGACAACAAAAAATTCAAATATCTAGTAGAAGAGAGAACCCCCACCACCATCAACAACAGCAGCAGTGGCAACAACAACAAAGAAGAAATAGCTTTAAAATCCAGACCAAAAAGGTCACCCCAACTGCAAAAGTGCAAAACAAAGACAGTGAGACCCATGGCTGACTTCTCAACAATGGAAGCCAAAATATGACATATTGACATATTGAAAATGCTGAAACTAAAACAGCTCCCAAACTAGAATTCTGTGCCATAGGACATAACTTTTAAAAGCCAAGTTAGGAAACTAGACGTCAGTGAAAACAGCAAAGTAAGGACCTCTGAAAATTTTCTCACACATACGCTAAGCAGAACAGTGTGAAGTTTGTCAGAATCAACTTTTTCAAAGCTCTGAAAATTAAAGCTTCAAAGCAATCCAAAGAGTGTTTATTTAAGAAAAAAAACAATGAATCTCAGTAAGCAGGAGCTTTATGGCATTTTACTTTTTCCTATTCACATTTTCTCCTTCCCAGCTCTAGGTAGTTTTAAAAACCCATAGCCTACAATCACAGCGGAATCTTAAAAGCCACTGTGGAGGAAATAATTGGGCTGGAGACCCTTCAAAGCAAAGAACTGGCATTATTTGACCTGTCTGGTAGTTCCCAGGAAGACTCACTCATGAGGCTGTGCTTACTTTTGACATCACATGAAGCTCACTCAGAAGAACAGCCTTTCCTACAGTGATGTATGTCAAAAACAATTACAATCAATTGTTGAACACTGAGGTTGCTTGAGGCAGCAGAAAACAGTGGGGGCAACAGTTAGGCTAACCAATAAGCTAATCAAACAACTAAAAAGGAACAGCTAGAAAATGCAGTGTCAATGCAGCTTCAGAAACTGCACAGTATTCCTGGGAATCTAGAAGGACATGTGAGTATGTAGGGCTGTGTTGATGCTTAAGAAAGAGCAGAGAAGGCATTAAGCTCTCACATCTAGCTAATCTTGAGGCTGTGTACAAGCAGGAAGTAAAGAAAAAGGCAGAGTGTTTCCTGGCTCACTATGTATTAAAGTGTTCCCCAATGTGCACACAAAGTCCTTCAGCAAAGACTGGTAGACTTATTGGTTTCAGGCATCTAAGAAAATATCTGCCTTCTCATTAGCTGACCATCAAACTGTGTAGAGACTTCAGTGGCCGCACATAATGAAAAGAGACTTACAGAGTTAATTAGTAAATAAGCAAACTAAAACAAAACACAAAGAACATCAACATAAAACCCTGTAAGTGAGGAGAATTTAATCACCAGAGTTGCCACATTACCTATTAGAAATTTTCAATTTTTAGCAACAACAAATATGAGACATACAAATAAACAAGGAGATATGGGCCAAACATAGACGGGGATTGAGGTCAAGTGCAGTAAATAGAAATTGTCCTTAAAGAATTCAGATGTTAAGAATAACAGCCAAAGCATTTTAAAAAATTGTTTTAAATATGTCCAAAGATCTAAAGGGAGCCATGGCTAAATAACTAAATGGAATTATGAAGATCATATCTCACCAAATAGAGAGTATATAAAAAAAACAAGATACAAAAAGGAAACTTTTTTGTAGAAGTTTTTGAGTTAAATACTACAATAAACGAAATGAAGATTTTACTATAGTAGCTCAACGTTGGATTTGAGCAGGAATCCACAAATTTGAAGAAAGGTCAATTGGAATTGTCTAGTGAGAAACAGAAAGAAAAAAATGTGAAGATAAATGAACAGAGCCTCAGGGACCTGTGGTACACCATAAAGCACACTAACATATGCATAATGGATTTTTAGAAGGATAGGAGATAAAGGAGAAAAAAAGAGGTTATTTTTAGAAAATAGTGGTCGAAAACTTCCCAAATTTAATGAAAAACATTAATCTAAATGTCTAAAAATATTAAATGACTTCCACGTAGAATAAACTCAGAGAGCCAACCAAGACATGTTATAATTAAATTGTTAAGGGTCAAAGACAGAGTTGCTGCTTTCAGTGGCAACAGAGAAGCAACTAATCATGCATAAGGTATTATCAATAAGATTAACAGCTAATTTCTTTTTACAGACAATGGAGGCTAGAAGACAGTGGAATGACACAGTCAAAACATTATCAGCCCAAGAATTCTATACCCTGAAGTACTGTCCTTTAAAAATGAAGAAGTTACAGTATTCCCAAATAAATAAAAACTTTAAAAAGAACTGTTACTGTCAAATCTGATCTATAATAAATAACTTAAGATTAAATGAAGAGATGTTAAAAAGTAAACTCAAATCCATGAGTAAAGAAATTGAAGATACATTCAGCATATATATATATGTATACTGAATGTGTGTATATACACATATATATTCAGATATATATTTATATTATATTATATATATATATATATGAATGTTTATGTCCCTCCAAAATTCATATATTGAAAGGTATTAGGTCATGATGTTGGAGCCCTCATAATTGAGGTTAGTGCCCTTATAAAGGAAAGCCCACAGAGCTCCCTTTTTCTGTATCTGTCATGTGAATATACAGATAGAAGTTGTCTGTCTGCAACATAGAAGAGGGCCCTCACCAGAACCTGACCAGGCTGGCACCCTGATCTCACATTTTCAGCCTCCAGGACTATGAAAAACAAATTTCTGTCTGTTGTTTTGTAAACCGCCCAGTCCATGGTATCTCATTATAGAAGCCTGAACTGTGTAAGACATTTTATAACTCCCTTTTTCTCTTATTTGATTAAAAACCTATATAATGCAAAAATTACAAATATGTGTTGCTGGATTTACAACGCTTAAGGCCTTAATTTATTACATACAATTAATTATGTATAAATATGTAATTTATAACAACACAAAAGAGGAGGAAGAGAGGAATGGAGCTATATAGAAGCAAAGTTTTTATATACTATTGTGGTTAAATTAATATTAAAATAAACTAAAGTGTTATAAATTAAGATGTTAATTATAATCCTCAGGTGAATCACAAAAGAAAAGAACTCCAAAGATATTACAAGGATATTAAAATACCTACTTAACACAAGAGAAGGCAATAAGGGAGGAATAGAGGAATTAAAAGATACAAGAAATATAGAAAATAATAGCAAAGTGACAGGTGAAAATCCTGCTTTATTAGTAATTACATTAATAATAAATTGATTAACCCCTTTACTTACAGGCAGAGACTGGAAGAATAAGTTAAAAAAACAGATTACTTTCCAATGCTTTTATATACTTGAGGTTCAGTAGATAGATGAGAAAGTGAGAAAATTTAAAGGAGAAATTTAAAACTGCAAAATTATATTTGCATAATTTTTTTTTTGAGACGGAGTTTCACTGTTGTTGCACAGGAGTGCAGTGGCGTGATCTCAGCTTATTGCAACCTCTGCCTCCCAGGTTCAAGCTACTCTCCTGCCTCAGCCTCCTGAGTAGCTGGGATTACAGGCATTCACCACCATGCTCGGCTAATTTTCTATAGTTTTAGTAAAGACAGGATTTCATCATGTTGACCAGGCTGCTCTCAACTCCTGACCTCAGGTGATCTGCCTGCCTCGGCCTCCCAAAGTGCTGGGATTGCAGACATGAACCACCACGCTTGACTATATTTGGATAATTTAGCACACTTCACAAAAATTAATAGAGCAGGCATAAACCAGTGCAGATGAAGAAGACTTGAATAAAATGATTAATAAGTATGTCCCAATTAACATACATAGAACACCACAGCTAATAACTACATAGTAAGCATTCTTTTGAGGGATGATACAGCACTCAAAAAATTGGCCATGTTCTAGGCCCTAAAACAAGATTCAACAAATTTCACAGGCCTGAAATCATTCACAGTATAAATTCTGATGTCAGTGGAAGCAACCCAAAACTCAAAATAAGAAAAATAAACTAGAAAATACCTATACATTTCTTTTTTTTATCTTGCTAGAAATTTTATTACATTCTTTTGTCTGTAAGGGTTAATAAATTTATAAAATGTCCGCATATTTGCATTTGGGAGAATAGTAGTTGCTTTTTTTGTTTGTTTTTTATTATACTTTAAGTTCTGGGGTACATGTGCACAACGTGCAGGTTTGTTACATATGTATACATGTGCAATGTTGGTGTGCTGCACCGTTTAACTCATCATTTACATTAGGTATTTCTCCTAATGCTGTCCCTCCCCACCCCGCCCACCCCATGACAGGCCATGGTGTGTGATATTCCCCATCCTGTGTCCAAGTGTTCTCATTGTTCAATTTCCACCTATGAGTGAGAACATGCAGTGTTTGGTTTTCTGTCCTTGCGATAGTTTGCTAAGAATGATGGTTTCCAGCTTCATCCATGTCCTTACAAAGGACATGAACTCATCCTTTTTCATGGCTGCATAGTATTCCATGGGGTATATGTGCCACATTTTCTTAATCCAGTCTATCATTGATGGACATTTGGGTTGGTTCCAAGTCTTTGCTCTTGTGAATAGTGCCGCAATAAACATACGTGTACATGAATGATAATCCTTTGGGTATATACCCAGTAATGGGATTGCTGGGTCAAATGGTAGAAAATATCTATATATTTCAAAATAAAGGAATGCACCTCTACATAAATGATGTCAAGGAGTTAATCATAACATCAATTTTAAAATATTTTAAAATAATCAAAATAAAAACTCTTACATGAAAACTTGAGTAATGTACCTAACGTTTTGTCTACAGAAAAGTTATGGCATTAAATGTATTTTTCATAATTCATGCATTGAGGAATTTAAAAGATTAAGGCACAGTAAAAAAAGGCCCATAATAAAAGTATGAGCTAAAAGTAGCAAAATGCAACCCAATAATATAATAAAAATAATTAGTTTGAATAAACTAATAAAATTAATAACTTAGCAAGACAGATCATAAGGGGGAGAGGATGCAGAAAGAGAGAAAGAGAAGGCCATAAAACCACTATCTGTGAAAAATGTGATATCACTATAGACCCTACAGACATTGAAAGCTAATATGAGGGAAATGTGGACAAGGTATGGCAATGAATTTGAAAACTTAAATGAAATAGCTAAATGACTAGAAAAACACAACTTTCTGAAAGTGACACAAGAAAAAACAGAACACTGTAATAAACCTGAATGTATTATGGAATTAAATACATAAGTAAAAATTTTCCAATGAAGAAATCTCTAGGCCCTGATAGTTTTCTGAGTAAATCCATCAATATATGAAAAATGAGAAAATGCCACAATAAAGTTTAGTTTGTTTCAAGGAAAGCAGATTGAATTTCACATTTGAAAGTCATTCAATACATAATCCTGCTTCAACAAAGTAAAAAAGATAATTTTTTAAACATCTTACAAGTAGTAAATATAGCATGTGAAAAGCTTAAATTCTCTTTGCTATAGATTCTACAAATTCCAGCAATTAAGATATAGAAGGAAACTTAAAAAAAATCTGACAAAGAGCATTTTTAAAACAACCTATAGGTAACATCATATGTAAAGATGAAATATTGAAATCTTTCCTCTGACACGAGAAATGAGAATACAAATATATGCACATGTGCACACTCAGCAAAACAAAATATAGAGAATCAAAAAGAAGAAATAAAATTGTTTTTGTAAATGACATAATCATATATATAAATAATCCAAAACTATTTTTAAAATTAAAAAGTAGATTGAAGCCGGGAGTGGTGGCTCATGCTTGTAATCCCGGCACTACGGGAGGCCGAAATGGGTGGATTGCTTGAGGTCAGGAGTTCGAAACCTGCCTGGCCAACATGGCTAAACGCCATCTCTAGTAAAAATACAAAAAGTAGTGGGGCGTGATGGTGGGCAGCTATAGTCCCAGCTACTCAGGAGACTGAGGCAGAGTTGCTTGAACCAAGGAGGCAGAGGTTGCAGTGAGCTGAGATCGTGCCGCTGCACTCCAGCTTGGGCAACAGTGCGAGGCTCCGTCTCAAAAAAAGTAAAAAAAAGGAGATTGAGAAAATCACTATGTACAAAATCGTCATGCAAAGACCTACTATATTCCCATATATTAGTGACTGGCAACAATTAAAACACACACACCCCACATATATTTATAGGTGTATGTGGATACTAAGAAAGTAGAAAAGCAAACAATAGAATGGGATGTGATGTTTGTGATACATTTTTTTGAACAAAGGGCTACTATCAAGGATATAAATGAAATTGTTAAAAATAATTAAAACATTGAACTTGTGCTCAGCCCAGCAGGAAACAGATTCTGGCTGGCGGTGGGTCCTGGGCTGACTGTCCCCCTCCCTTGAGTGGAGCTCCTCTTAGCAGAGGGGGCAGGGACACCTACAGGAGAGAGACAGGAACACCTGTGGTGGGCACGGGAATACCTGTCGGGGGAGAGGGCAGGGACATCTAGTGAGAAGGCAGGGACATCTGTGTAGGGATAGGGATTCCTATGGTGGAGACAGGGACATTTGTAAAAAAGGGGGACAGGGAAACCTTCTGGGGAGACAGGGATAATTGCAGGTGGCAAAGGGACACCTGCAGAGGGGAGGCAGGGACACCTGTGGAGGGGTAAAGACACCTGTGGAGTGGGGAGGAGGACAGCAAGTTCCAGGACTGGCAGACATTGCAGGTTGAGGTTGTTCAGGTGAGAGCGGGCATGACTAGCTTGGCAGGCTTGTTTGCTGTGGCAGGCATTGCTAGGTGAGCACGTTGGGATGCTGAGGCAGATATGACTAGTGGAGCACGTGGCTGCCCACGCTGGGCACCTCAGGGCACCCTGGCATGTTCCCCCGGGCCAATTTTGCAGGGCACAGGAAATATGGATGGGGTGAAAATATGGTGTTTCAGTGCTCTCAGCAAAATTATTGCTGGTTCAAGTCAGACTGCCTGGCTGCACTGGGATGACTGATGTAATGATTGGAAACATGAATTATAAGATGTTTTCCTGCATTTGGACCTAGTACCCTAGTGAGAGTGTGCAAACAACACGTGGGTGAATCTAGCCCTGCACATGCAGAGTCAAGGGTGGATCTGCAGGCCATGTGGGACACCTGGTGTTGGCTCTGCCTGTGTCTCCATGCAGAATCAGGAACTGTTCTTCCGTTGACACAGAGTGGAGGCTGTTTCTGCACCAATATTTGTTAAAGACAATATGTGTTTGAAGAAAATCTGTCCTAGAAATGTAAGGTCATTGCACAGGACCAGGCTGAGCCTCCAGCAGGTTCCAAAAGGCCTGAGGGCAGCCAGAGGGCCCCTGTCATTCCGAGGACCTGAAGGAGCTCTTCTGGGACTCCTTGTGCCTCCAACACGCCCTGACCCTAGAGACCCCAAGACCTTAGAGACTCTGAAAACCTGGAGACACTGAGACCCTAGAGACCCCTGAGATTCTGAGACCCAAAGACTCCAAGACCTGGGGCCCCTGGACCCTCAGAGATCCCTGAGACCCCAAGCAGACAGGGCAGTACTCCTTCACACTCGAGGCTTCTGCTCTCATGGATCCCTCCCTCCATAAAACAAATAAAATACAAATAAAAAATTGTATTTGTCAGCTGCTTTGGTATAAAGACAAATATATTAATATTACATGTTAAAACATTATCTTTGACTTAGAAGTTCATTCTCTCCTCTGATTCTAAAAGACATGCAAGCATTTCCTCGTGCTCCTGAAGGTAGTCGCAGCCAGATGCTGTGCCTGCTGAGCTCAATGGGGAGTCGGTGCCACCTGGAAGTCTCTGGCGCCTTTTTGCCTTTTCCTTGCCACAATTCTTACCTGGGCAACCGCAGAGAGTTGTTTCTGCAGAGCTGCCTCCACCCACCGCACCCAGAGGTGTCTCCAGATCAGCCCTGGCTCTGCAGTTGCACCTGCAGTGGCCAGTGTAGCCATGGAACAAACAGCGCTGGGTTCCAATCAGCCAGCCAGGCCCAGCTGAGTGGCTGGAGGACTCCTGGTCATCTGGACCAGCTCCATAGGAGCTGCATCATCTGATTCCACATCCTCCATAGCAATTGTTTCAGCTTTGATCTCAGTATTTACTCTCCCATGAGGCATCTCTTACTGCTTTGATCTCAGTATTTACTATCCCATGAGGCATCTCTTACTTTCGTGAATGACTTTATTAGAAAAGTCTTCCTTACAAGAGACCAGATTTGCCTTTTTACGCAGCTATCGGGCCTATTTGTTATTTCTGGAATGACTCAGAATGTACCTGTTCTTTTCCCTTCTCTATCAAAACTATCCAAATGTGCAAACAGTCTAAAGACCTTGTGGTATTTGTATTTAAGGTGAGCGGGGGATGGAGGACAGAAAATGAAATGATTATGGTCACACATGTCATGTTTTCATGAACTTTCGTGCTTTCCAGGTGATGTTTCTGCTTTGTTCTCAGTGACTAGCGGACAGTACAGCATTTTCTAAACTCATCTTTCGCATTCCTTCCAGCCGGTGATGGTGGGTTCCAATGGGGCGTCCACAGCATTTCCAGGCAACTTGCTCTATGAACAATCAGGGGACATGGCAGCCATGCCATTACTTTCGAACTCGCCATTAAACTTTCATAGGCACGTCATGAATTATTGAAGAATTAATGTTGAGGTCCAGCTGCGTGTGCCCCAGTTCCTTGCAGAAGTGCCAATGCAGCTCCCTGGCAGCCCGGGCTGTGGAGCATGAAGTTGCTCAATTGCCTCTCACAGCTTCTGTCTCTGATGCAGAAAAAGAAAGCAAACCTAAACTCCCTATGTTGAAAGCAAAGGCAGACATAGCAGTAAATGCTCTGGCTAGGTGATAAGTAGGAGGCCAGAGGAAAATTTCCACCAATCAGCTTTCACTTTCACAACTGTCAGGGGAAACGGCTCTTTTAAACCATTTGGTGGATTCTGTTCTAAAAACAAATGTTCTCATTAGCCCCAAGTCTTCTTCATGGAACACACGGGAATTGGCTGACAACAGCATTCAAACGCCCATTGTAATTGCCGATTCCCTTCTACACTCCAAAATAAACATTTTGCATCTCTAAATATAAACTTTTCTTCTGAAATCATCTAGAGTACCTCATGTTTCTCACTGAATTGTGCTCAAAGCATTTTCCAACATTCTAAGCCATAAGACACAAGGAGAAAGATGACATTTTTGTTTTAGTTCTGAAGATTGTTCCTCAATGAAATTTAATTCTATTTAAAATTTACTCATTATTAGATGAAGATAAAGTGTGAGGGCATTACATAGAAATCAAGAATGAGGTAGGACGTTATCTTTAGGATGGTAGACGTGGTCTCAGAATGCCAGGCTCACTCACCGTGGACTTTATCTTTAGGGTGGTAGACATGGTCTCAGAACGTGGCAGGCACATTCACCGTGAATGGCCACCACGTGTTCTTCTGTTGAATTTTGCTCCTGTGCCCTTAGGAGTTGGGGGGCATGAAGCCTTGCAGGGTTCACAGGAAAGATCCTCACGAAGACAGTAGCAGTTTATCACCTGCTGTCTTTATCAGTATGTTCCATACCTTCTCCAACTAACACAAATTGGCAGATTCCAATGATAAGAAGGCAAGAAAAGTGTATGTCATTACTTCAGATAGTATGCAACTTGATTTTAAAATAAGTGAATTGAGGCTGGGTGCAGTGGCTCACCTGAGGTCAAGAGATCAAGACTAGCCTGGCCAACGTGATGAAACCCTGTCAGTACTAAAAATACAAAAAAAAAAAATGTAGCCTGTTGTGGTGGCACATGCCGGTAATCTCAGCTACTTGGGAGGCTGAAGCGGGAGAATCACTTGAACCCAGGAGGCAGAGGTTGCAGTGAACCGAGACTGCACCACTGCTCTCCAGCCTAGATGACAGAGTGAGACGCCATCTCAAATAACTAAATAAATAAAATAAAATAGAATAAAATAAGTGGATTGAGCTGCAACAGAATTCAAAAATAAGTGCACTGATAAACATCTACAATTTTTAAAGGTGAATTATGTTATATTAATATTTAATATCTTCACTCTAGTTGAAAAAATAACAAAACTTCTTTATGAAGCAATTCATTTTGTTTAACTAAAATAAAAAAAAAAGTCAAAAATGTCAAGCTCATCACTGAATTGTTAGTATATATTTTTGAGATGACCACACCATAGTTGAGACCCACCTCTAGCCTGTCTCTCACCTGATGAAAATTCCAAGTCTATCTAATCAATTATAAACTGGTTATTGGCTGGTTTGCATATAGAAATGGCTAGTCAAGAAGATGATAGTAACAAAAATAGGAGGGATGATCACCTCTGTGGGTCCCACACCTGAGACAGGGCCAAGGAGGCACTCGTCTGTGCAATCACCCACCTTCAAAGCCACCCAAATAAGCTGAACGAAGAGACATGTCCATGAAGCCGGCTTAATCTGCTGGTTGTGCAGAACTAGGGGCACCAGCCTCTAGGAGAGGCAAATGCTTCAAACCAAAGAATTTATCAGAAGCCAATGCCAAGATAAGCATGCAACGTCTAGACCACAAGGAGAGCTGTGTGGCCTTGTGGGGCTGAGTGGGGCCGAGTGACATGACCTGGTGTTGTGGAGGCCAGAGTCAAGATCCAGGCTGGAAGGAAGAGGCTGCAGGGACCACGCTGCTGCTGGACACAGGGAGATCAGGCAGGAGGAGGTTCGAGGCCATCCCTGCAAAGACAGAGCCTTTCTCTTCATCAGGGTCCTGTTGAGTGAGGGCACTTTTTTCTCTCCCTGGGACCAGCTCACAGCCCTGGAAGGAGCAACTGTCTGTGGTGAGGTGGTGGGTTCTGGAATGGCTGAAGACGCACATCTTCCTCCACCTCCATCCACATGTGAGTGGGTCTCGGCATTGGGCAGAAGGAACATCTTGATAAACAAGGAGAGGCCAGAGGATGGCTGAGCATTCTGTTCGGAGAAAGAGCCCTCTCCCCAAAGCCCAGCTGACAGAGGGTGATGGTGAGGCCACCATGCTGGCTGGGATCCTAATTGCCCAGAGACTGTGGGTGGTGATACGATGAGGGGTCTGAGAGGTCAGCCCTTCACAAATGCCTGGACCCCTACAATTCAGTTTAAAGGTGAAATAACATGTCATGTTCCATGGATCTTCTCATTTGCCACATTCAGCTTCTCAGCCACACTTCACAGAGCTGACCTTCGTGTTGACAGTGATCATGTGTATGTGTGCACTGTCTGCCTGCACGTGGATGTGTGCATAGGTTTGGGTGTGTACACAAAAGTACCTCTGTGAGTGTGCACCTGCACACATGCGTATATCTCTCTTATGGGATCATGTGTGCACATGTGCCTGTTTGGGTATGTACCTATGTTTGTGTGTGCATGTATGCTCATTTGCATGTGCACATGTGCATGCTTTGTGTGCCTGTGTTTGGACACATGCAATGCTTTTGGGTATATGTGTCAGTGTCTGTGCATTCAAATACATCCATGAACATTTGAGTGGATGTGCACGTTAGTGCCTGTGTGCACACATGTGCTTGTGTGCATACTTGCACTTGCATACATGTGTGCTCATGCATGTGTGCAAGCACCTGCGTGAGTGTGTGCACACATGCATGCTTGTGCCTGTGTTTCTAGGCATGTGTGCACCTGCCCCTGGTGCTATGGGAGAGGCAGTTCACATGGAGCCCAGGATGCTTACCCTCAGGTGCAGCTGGATGTGGAGCTGGTCTTCCAGGCTCCAGCCCCGCGACCCTGGCCAGTCGCTTGACCTCTCTGAACCCCAATTTCCTCATCTTTAAGCCGAAGGTGCTCATGACTGAACCTTTCTCTTAGGGTCATGGTGAGAACTGAGGACTTCACATATATAAAGTGGTTAGCAAAGGGCCCCCCTCAAAGCATGTGCTATGTATGTGAATTATTATTATTATGACAATTTTGACCCTTTGTGCCTGCTGTCCTGGTTCACATCAATGTGGGTGAAAAGTCCGCGGTTTCACTATTTAGGTAGTATGAACTTGAAGCCATTCTTTTATCATAAATCTTCTTACCCCTTTATTGAATTTGGGAAATAATACGTGCTCACACCTTTTGCTCTGCCTGGCACCTACATCTGCTTCCCAGCAGCCATCACACACGGTGCATTATGAAAATCCTGGTGAGATGTGACACAATTATGATGGAGATTGAAGCATCCGGTGTAATATATTTCACTCAGAGATGCCGACACTTAACAATTCAAATCCCATCCTCACCCCATCATGATTTGTTAGGTGAAATTAGTTTAAAAAAAAGATGAATGGAGATGCAATTCTTTCTAAAGAACAAATCACCACTACCATTCCTATTTAATTATTTAAAAAATATTCAAATGCTATTTGAAAAGTTACCACATAATTTTTAAAATTCTATACATGGGATTACATTTATACAAGTTTGCCAAGACTCAAGTGGCATTTGGAATAGTCAACAATTAGGCATTTTCCAAAGCATTTATTTTTGAAAAATGGCCTAAATATGTCATTATCATTAGAGTTTAGTGATTTTTACAATCAGAACATAAGCCCTCAAAAGGGCTGGTGTTTGACATCATGGTTACTGTTGAGGAAAGCCACAGCCCTGAATTTGAAAGCTCTTCTCCCAGGAGAGGCCCTTGCCTTTCACGGTGTCTCTCAGAAGAGGACGCCCACGTCCACGTGAAACAAGACACAGCCGCTGTGGTGTCTGGATGGGTGTCCACTCATGGGTGCTGGATGACCCTGAGGTAGGTGAAGTTCTAAGGTAAAAGTAAAGTCCTAAGGTAAAAACAAACGTACTGGGAAATTAAGTGTGGAAAATAAGTGTTTTTGTGCTTATAAAGAAGGTTGAAGGAAACCAGCATGCCATCCTTGCTATCTGGTCCAAGTGCGTTCATGCCAGGCCAAAAGAGAAGCCATGTTTCGGGGTTTCAGCTACCCCCTGAAATGCTTGCGATGAACCATGTGGTTGCTAGGCAGCTGCTAAGCCCACCAGTGCAGTGCCGAGGCTGGCGGGAGAACACAGTGCGCTGTCTCCATTTTTCCTGGGATGATTGAGCGCCAGTAACTTGGATTTGACATCCTTCGTCTCCCCTTACACGAGTTTTTGGGATGAGCCTGTTTTCCTGGATGGTGTTCCCATTTGCTCACTTTTTAGGAGTCTCCCAGCTCCAAGGTTTTCCTGGCTGCCCTTCCGTGGCCAGTGCCAGTTCTCCCTTGTGTGGGGTGTTCAACATCCTATTGGCTGCAGCACCAGCCTCACCCCAAGGGAGGGTACCCAGCCAATGGAGCCCCCGTGCCAGCAGGAATCAGAGATGTGGGAATCCAAAGCCCAGAATGCTGGGAAGGATCAGGAAGCAAAGGTCCCTCCAGGAGGAGCCTGGGTGCCACCTCTAATGAAGCAAACCAACCTCTGATGACCACTGTCTTGTCGGGTCCGAGGATGCTGTGGGCCCTCCCTGGGGCAGGCGGTCTCTGTGGAGAGAGGATCCTTGGGGACACCCAGAGTTGGCCTGTGGTCACCTAGAAGGGCAAACTAAAGATTTCAGAACCCAGGAAACCCAGGCCAAGGCAGGCCCATCAAAAGGATGAGGCAGCTCCTGGACGTGTCAGAGCAGGGCAGAAGTGTCTGTCCTGAATCCAAGCAGAAGAATAGAACAGCAATTGTTGGTGGTGATTTCTCCTGGCTCCGCAAAGCCGAAGTACTGGATGTAGTTATTATATAAATGAAAAACGTTTGTTGTTACTTAAAATATCTGTATATATCTGGAGCCGGTTTCAGTATTCATACATTCCCAGAACTGGGGAGGGCACATTCTATCCAGGAATATTCTATGAAACCAGCTAAGGGAAAATTCAGTGGAGATTGGGGAATTATAGTGCTGTATTTACGTTTTTTCTCTCATTCCTTTACTTTCCATAAAAGCACTTTCATTTTTCCTGGTAACCCCTGTGGATATGGAGTGAACTGTGTTCCTCCACAATTCCTGTGTTTAAGCCCTACCCCTCAATGTAATGGGATTCAGAGATAGGGCCTGCGGGAGGTAACCAGTGTTAGATGAGGCCGTGAGGGTGAGAACCATGCGATGTGATTGACTGGTGTCCTTATAAGAAGAGACCCAGGGAGCTTCCTTATTCTCTGCCATGTAAGGACACAGCGTGCAGGAGGCCATCTCTGAGCCAGAAGGAGGCCCTCTGCGGAACTCGCCCTGCCAGCACCCTGGTCTCCGACTCCCAGCTTCCAGAGCCCTGGGACATGCGCTTGGCTGTTGTTGAAGCTCCCCATTCCATGGTGTTTTTGTTACAGCAGCCTGATCAGAATAAGGCAGCTCTGCTCTGATTTGGTGATTCCATAATTTTTTATTAAACCAAAAATGTTTAACCATTTCAATGTACTTTACAAGTGGCATCCACCTTTTTCAACATGGATTTTTGCATAATGGATAAAAATATGTTACTGGTAAAAACAGAAAATGACTTAAATATTTTAATTTCAAATGTTCAGTGTAAACTAAAAATATCTATAAGCCAGCATAAAATGAAAGGACTTATTAATGGATTCAGACAAAATAAAAAAAAAATGAAAGTAAGCAAAGAATCTAAAGCAGTCAAAAGAATCATTGATTTATGGGAGGAAAACCTCCTGAGTCCCAAGATGTGCCGTGAAACAAGTAAACCTAAGCATCTACCTGCAGTGGCCAGAAATTGTGCCCTGGGAAGTGATTGAGATTTGCCGGGATAGGTCTTTCCTGGTGAGTAAACACCAATTGATCAGTAAGAACCTGGTTGTGGAAGTTCAGCAACCACAGTATGTATGTAGCTGGTCCACTTCTATTACATAGTTGTTAAACACTCAGTAAATGCCTTTTCAAGAATCATTTTGTCTTTAATTAGCACACACTGACTGTCCTATTAAACCGAAATTAAGTTCTTATTTGAAGCAGTTAATTTGGAGACTTAACCAAATGTGGACATCTACAAGGTAGTAATTTCAGTTTCCAGCCACTGTCAGGATCTAGGAATTCAGTAATCATGCAGGCTTAAAAGCTCGCCATTCCTCAGACAAATGCAGGTTCCACCTGACGGGGTGGAGACGTGTTAGTGACATGTGTGAGCATGTGCCTGCCTCTGTGTGCGTTTAGCCTAAAGACCCCAGAGGCAAATGTTTCCATCAAAAAAGCACAATTTATTAAGCATACAGTAAAATGACATTTCCATTGTGAAGCTTTGCAGTTTGTTAACTTTAGAAAACTCTGCACAGCAAGGTGCCACGAAGAATTGCTGCCGGGATGGGGAAGTCCTGAGTTGGGCTCAATTCATTCACAGACTTGTTTTCCCAGCCCCTGCTTCCAGCTTTGCTTTAAAAAGATATTTTCAGACTAAATATTTTCTGAGTCCTCTCAGTTCTAAAATTATGTCATGATAGAATAATAATTAAATTGCAAGTTTTGTAGTTAATTGTGCATTGTCTGGAATTCAAACATGTTTAATATTCCAGCACATTATCATTCCCGGTGTGAGAAACAAACATAGTCATTTAAACCCAAAGAATGGACTCAGAGACTCAGAGAACTTAGGACCTAAGTAGCTGGGCAGGCTGATAAGAACAGAAAAAATGAGCTATTTTGCAGGCTAGTAAACTTTTGACTTAGACTAAACTTCTTTGATTCGGGTGAGGGAAACAAGTGGGGAGGGGGCAGGTGGGGATGGGGAGGCTGACAAGCAGGCATCGGTGATCCAAGCAGGGGCCTAGTATATCCTATTTCTTCTGTAGTTTGCTGACCCAAGCCGGTTCAAGGCACTTTGTCTTGGAAATGGACCACTGCATACATTGTTTCCTTCACAGGGCAGCTGTGATATTCCACTGAAGAGGGAAGGAAAGTAGCACATTCCTATATAAACACAAATATAAACGTGCTTCTCAGAAATCTCTGTACTGATCATACTATGTTCCAGGGTCAGCCACCTATAACTAGTCTTTAGCCAACAGATGAACTCAAACACACACAGGGCACATATGAGCCATTGGATGGATGAAGGCAGGCTCTGTAAGTGCATTATTAGTTCACAATGGGTAATTTGAAGAGTCTACACTTCTCTAAAACTGTATGTAATCACAAATAGTGGCTGGAAAAACCTGGAGAGAGATAAGAGGATGCAATCCACACTTATTTTTCCAATTAAATTATGTTACCTACAGCAAATGAGCAGTGTACTACACAACAAAGATTACTCAGCTAAGTCATTATATAAATAATTGTAATTTACAAATAGTTGTTCTCAATGTATGTTTGTTATCCGAAAAAATACTGTCTCTGGTAATGAGGTGAGATTTATTGCTTGGTTATTGCGTTCTAGCTTCTATACACACAGTCTTATTTAATCTTTACAGTAGCCAAGCGGAGCAAGCTTTATTCTCGTTCTCATTTTACAAATGAAGCAATAGAGGATCTAAGGGATTAACTAATTCGTGTAAGGTAACCCAGATATAAGCGCTGACCCTGGGATCCAAACCCATGCTGAGAAAAGGCTCTCTCCGCATCTTTCCCAATCCCAGCAGGAAAGCTGCAAAACTGCCTGAGAGAGCCAGCACTTCTAATATTTATTCCAGTAATCTGATTTCTTTAAACAACGTCCAATGTTTGAATTGCATGACGTCTCTAGTGTTTTTGTTCTTTTTATTTTATTTGCTCATAAAGTATTTGTGTTTGACTTTTGTGAATTGCTGGGAGATCTTTGTCCATTTTTCTATCAAAGTGTTTCTTGTTCTGATAAATATTTGTGTTTTTAATAACCATTTTTATATAAAGATGATTTTTATACTCTATGGACTCACAGTTTAATCTTTATTTTGTGGGGTCTTTTGGCCTTTGGTGTTATGCTTAGGAGGACTTTATAGGAAATTATACACGTAAATTCTCACTTGTTTTTATCTTCTGGCTTCCACTGTCTGATACAATGTAATTATTGAACACTTAAAATATGACTACTCGAAAGTGAGATGTGCACACTAAAGTGCAAAGTCTTAGTATGAAAAAGAGTGGAAAAATTCAATTTTTATATTGAGTACCTGTTAAAATGATAATTTTGGATCTATTGGAATAAATAAAATGTATTATTAAAATTGATTTCACCTGTTTACTTGTACGTTTTTAATTTGGCTATTACAAAATTTAAATTGCATATGTGACTTATATTTCTGTTGCACAGTGTTTTTCTGGAGTATTTTATTTTTATTAACAAATTTATAATTTATATATAAGTACCTTCTAAAATTTGTGTTAATATCATTTAACTTTTTTTTCTAAATGGTTAAACAGTAGCTCAAAACCATTTTGCAAATAGTGCATGGTTTTCTATGATCTGCAATGCTGAATTACAATATACAACATTCTTACTCAGAGTTGAGTCTGCCTCTGGGCTCACCATTTTTCGATTGGTATGCCTTTGTAAGATGCTCTATGACTCGGCATTTTAAAATGAAAATTTGTCATGTATTTATTCTTTTAATTAAATTTTAGAAGAATTATGTCATTTTCTAAGCAAATTTAGACAAACTTTATGTTGAACCAGCACTTATTAACTAATTTATAAAAATTGACATATTCATAATACTGAGAGTTCTATTCATTAGCTTATTCACATCTTTTCATATATGGTATTCTTTTATGTGCATTAGTAGGGTTAATTTTACATTTATCTCTGTATTTTTTCCTATGTACATGCACATGTGTGTGAATGCACCTCTTTACAAATCATATCTCTTTTTCCAAAGATTTCATGTGTCTGCTGATATATAGAGTGTACATTTTGTGTGTATTGTAACAAACCACCTTTCCTATTAGTTCCAATAGTTTTTCAGTTAAGTCTTTTGAATTTCCAGGTAGACGTTTTTATCTTCTGCAAATACTGAAAATGTTGTTTTTATAACCTCCATTATTCATAAATCTTATATTTTTCTTGCCTTATTTCATTGGCTTGAACTGACAAGAAAAGATAATGTTAACCAAGATCACTTATTGTTCTTAAAGTTAACATAAATTTCTCATTTTAACTCCAAGTCTGACCTTGACTGTTTTAGATGAGATCTTGAAAACCATATACAAAGATTGTAATATCCATTTGTAGATTACTAAGAGAATTTTTGATTAGTAATTAACATTTATTTTTGAAATATATTGTTAGCATCTACTTATCTGTTTTTGCCTATTTACTTATTAATGTGAGGGCTTATTTTAATAGTGGTCATATCAAACACCACTGGATTCCAAAGGTGAAGTCAATTCACTCATGAGGTATTTTCCGTCTAACATTCTCTCAATAGCACATCACTAATATCAGTACTGCATAAAGGAAATGTGGAGTTCATGAATCTCATGAGATTTTAAAATCTCAAATTTTAAAACTTCAATAGCAAACCAGGTTGAGGCATCTCAACATCCTTGGGAAGTGGGTACAGTGGGTTTCCCATGCTGATGCCACTGACTTTCTCATCCCTGTCTTAGTTGGTTTAGCCTGTTATAGCAAAACACCATCTACTAAGTGTCTTTTAAACAACAGAAATGTGTTGCTCAGTGTTCTGCAGGCTGGGAAATCTATGATCCAGGCACCAGCAGATTCAGTGTCTGCTGAGGATCACTTCCTGAGAAGACACATAGGCTGTGTCTTCTCAAGTCCTACTGGGAGAAGTGACAGGGAGCTCTCTGGGGTCTCTTCTCATAAGGGCGCTAATCCTGTCGTGAGGGCTTTGCCATCGTCCTAATTACCATCACCTTGGGGATTAGGATTTCAACACAGAAATTTAAGGAGGATGCAGACATTCAGACCACAACACCCCGTCCAGGGGTCCCACAACCCAGGGCTGTCTCAGAGAAGCTCCTGGTTCCCCATCCTTAAACTTGCTCTCTCTGTAATATTCTGTGCCTATTACCTTTTCTGTAGTCAAAATGACTTCACTTTTTATTTTTAACCTTATTTCTCAAATCCCAGCCCATGCTTTTCAAAAGACATTATTTCAATATATTTCAAACTTTTTTTGCAGTATAACTTTCTTAAAATTATTTTTTCTTAAAGCTCCATGATATAAAAAGGAGATAAAAGTAGTGTTTGAGTCATATGAATTAATTTGATATGCTCAAATTTATATTTACATTTAGCAAAAATCAATCAGAAGATTGGGAGGTTTTTATTCATACAAACTTTAATTAGGGTTCTTAGACTCATATTTGCCTTATCACTCAGTTTTTTGGTAATTTCTTCAGCTTGCAAAGTGTCAAGAATCTTCTGATTTATAAAACCAAGCAGCTACAACTGGTAGCAACTTTTCTAATTGCTTGACTTGCAGATTCAAGTTGTGTTTCAGCTGAATTATTGTAGAAGCTTAAAAATGAAAAGGTATTACTATTTCAAAGTTAAAATGGTAAGGATACCTAACAGCACCAAACCACATCTTGTATTTTCTAAGTACGTGATTTAGAGGGAGTCCATGAATCTGACATATATTTCCACAGTCAGTTTGAATCTTCATTCTTTCATATAAAATATTTATCAAATGTGGCTTAAATAGTATCCAATGTCATTTTAATAAATCTCAGATACTTCAGTCTTGACCTCGTTCAGGTATTTACTCAGAGTTTCAAAACAACCAGAATCTGGGTTGATTTGTTTCTTGAATTGCCATTTCTTCCCTGGTCCAAAGCATGGGTCTAAGCATTATAACATTTTGACCTTGAGTTGTCTAAATGAGGTTATTCAGCTTATTAAAGGTCAGATTAGAGATATTAAAACTTCCAAAAAGTAATGAGAGTGTACTGTACTTTTGGGGGTGTGTTACTTTATTTTTCACAACTATGAGGTGCCATGGGAATCACATGTGATTTTACACTAACAGATACACACAACAGATACACACACACAGGCTTTGATTTAAAAATGACCAGGGGGAGCCCCAGCCTTCATGACCAAATGGCCAAGTCTAAACGTGTCAATGGTGTATTCCAAAAAAGCAGACTACCAGAGCTCCTCAGTGATGTGTCAGGGTCTCCACCGGGTTCTGTCTTGTTTACAATGCATTGGTTTGTGTATTTGCCTAATATTTGAGTTTAAAGACATACTTTTTAGGGTAAAAGCAGAATCAAACATTTGTGGAACCAGAGGACCCTGGGTTTTCACAGAACCACAAAACAGAGACATTGATTGATGAAAATGAGTTGACATGTTACCCCTCCTGGGATATTTGAATGTTGGTTGAATTACTCTCTAATGTGTGATTACAGGCACTGTGGACAACTAATACAAGATTGTGGGTTAGGTTGACCTTCCTGTCCTTCTCCAATTGTGTTTCAGCAAAACAACCTCATCTGTCACATTAAATTTATGTTGCAGTTTGAATCATATAGGATTTGAAATTTTGCTTATGTTTAATTTAAAAATCAGTTTTAGTTTTATGGTTGTATGGATGATACAAGCATGAGACACTTGTACCCACCATCCTATTTGTACGTATTTAGAAACATTGTAATAAAAGTCAATTCAGATGAACACGAGAGTCTACAGGAATGACCCAGATTCAAGAATCATGGCTGGCAGATTTTAAGCTGAAATTTTAAGCATTATTGTTTTAAACCCTATAACAAATATAGAAAACATTGAAAACATAAAATTATTAAAACTAGCCAAATGATATGAATGAGGTAAAAAATTCCAACCTCATAAAAAATTTAACACATCGTCTGGCTTCTCAGGGACAATGGTCCCCTGCAGCCTCAAAGAAGCCTGAAAAAGTAAACCCACCCCCAAGTCACAGGTATGCCTTCTGCTTTGCCAAAGCGTTTTAAGGAAGAATAGAAATGTGTCAACTAGTTCAATTAGCCTAGGCTGCTACAACAGTGAATCAGAGACTAGCGCCTAGCAGAGGGCCTCCCCACAGATGGGCATGTTGCGGCCAGGGGTTCAGCTGCATTTGGCCAGGAAGACACACACACTCCACCTGCACCTCCATCTGCAATGCCCTGCACTGAGCACAGCTCTCGAGCCCCTCCTCTAATTCCCTCCCCTGCCTCTGTGGGGCCATGGCCACTGCCACATTGAAGGGTACCTGGGCTTCCCCTAGAAACCCCGGACTCCTCTGTGGTTTCCGGAGGCAATGCCACACACAGCAATCCAGTCGTGTGGACAGTTCCATAGCAAGGCTGCCTGAGTTCAAGCTCAGCATTGTCACTGAGAGTGTGAGCTGCCTGTCACTCATGTTCAATAAAATGGCATGTGAGTAGCTCACATTCAAGGTCTCCATCACTAGACTGAGCCACTAGGGCAGGGTCTCTTCTTCTTGCAGCTGTGGAGGGAAGAGGGCACCTCCTCACTCCATTTGAAGATAGTCATAATCATGTGACTTGGTTAAGCCAATAAAATGGGAGTCAAAGTACCATGGATCACTTCTGAGGAGAAGAGTTTCATTGTCATTATTTTATTTGCTAACCCACACTTTTCCTGGCTTTGACACTGGGGAAGGGCACACAGACAGAAAGCTGCCCTGAGACAATGCAACCTGCAGTGCAGGGCCAGCCTGTGGAGGGAGCTCTCCTGGGGAGACCACAGCCCACAAATAACAGTGCTGCAACAGGAAAGGAAGCTTTACCATGCTTGCTACTGCAGCACAACCTAGCTGATCCTGACTGCTACGCTATCTGTAGAACAGAGATGAAAAGTGGCTGTGTATAGTAAGCTGAGTGGCAATGCCTGGCCTGCTTGGTATTGCAGTGATGCAAATCCCCTGCTCTCTTGTTCCAAGATGCAACCTTCGCTTGACAGATGGCTAATTCCTAGGTGTGGTATCATCTTTATTTCAGTGACCTGGTAGAATGTCTGGTATGGATTGTTTAGGTGTTGATAAATGTTGTTGAGCAAAATTAAGAAGCCAGTTGAATAAATGTCACTGATATGATTGGATAATACCAATTTAAATTATATATGGAAGAAATTAGAGGCTGTTCTATGATCTGAATGTATCTCCCAAAATTCATGTTGAAACTCAATTGCCAATGGTATTAAGAGGTGGAGCTTTAGGAGATGGTTGCTCATGAGGGTGGAGCTCTCATGCATGGGATAAGCGGCTTCATAAAAGAGGATGGAGGGAAACCCTAGTGCCTTTTTCCCTTCCACCCTCTGTATCATGTGAGGATGTCAGGAGATGACATCCTCGCCAGACATTGAACTTTCTGGTGCTCTGACCTTGGACTCTCCACCTTCCCAACCGATGAGAAACCCATTTCCTTCTTTTATACTCAGTCTGTGGCATTTTGTTATAGCAACACAATTGGGCTGAGATGCCATGTTTGAAGGATGATGCTGAAGTAACAGCGAATTCCGCATAGATTCCTAGCAAAATATCAACTTCCCCCTGATATGGTTTGGCTGCATCCCCACCCAAATATCAAATTGTAGCTCCCATAATCCCCACGTGTCATGGGAGGGAACTGGTTGGAGGTAATTGAATCATGAGGGTGGGTCTTTCTTGTACTGTTCTTGTGCTAGTTAATAAGTCTCAGGGGATCTGATGGTTTTATAAAGGGGAGTTTCCCTGCACAAATTATCTCTTTCCGGGCAGCCATGTGAGACATCCCTTTGCTCTTCCTTCATCTTCCACCATGATTGTGAGGCCTCCCTAGTCATGTGGAACTGTGAGTCAATTAAACCTCTTTCTCTTATAAATTACGCAGTCTTGGGTATGTCCTTGTCAGCAGCGTGAAAATGGACTAATACACCACCAAATGTTTTTGTTCTCCAACACGTTCCACCTAAAAATATTAGAACCAATGTGGCAAAACTCTGTATGAATAAGGTGAGAGAGTAAATATCCCTGTAACTAGATACCCCTGAAAGGACCACTGATATCTCTGATTCTCACTTGGGCAAATAACCATCAGTAAAATGACACCCTCTTAAAGTCAGCACCACGCTGTGATGAGTGCCTGGGGGCGGCCCTTTGCTGTCCTACAGGTGGCCTTTTTAGAATGGAGGGATTAATAGCTGCTCATTTTGGGTGCGTTCTGTTTATCTGTTCTTAACTTTGAACTATTTACCGGGCAGACTCTGAAAGACGAACGAGGTGCATATCACGACTCGACACTGTGTAGCACCTGGGCTTGCCCAAAACGCTGGCTCTGGGCTTCTGTGATGTCACTTTCAGCCAATCAGAGAAGCTGAGGAGCAGGAGGAGGCTTTTCATGGATGCAGGTGTGTGGGCCTCAGATGGCGAGCCCTGCTGCTCCCCTCCTCACCTCCAGGTGGGGAGATGTTTGTGGGGCTTCCACTGTGCAGGGCTGGGTTGTTGAGAAGATGGAAATACCGGGTTTGCAGCAAGCTGTATTCCCGTACCTCACAAAGAGCAGCCACAACTTAAAGATGAAAAATGATGGGAAAGAAGGAGGCAACACTGTAAAATTTTACCAAATGAGCTTCTGGTTGTATATTGACAATATTTAAATAAATGGACCATACAGCATTTATAAAACCTTCAGAAATGACTCTGTTTTCAACAGCTTCTCTTACAGTTTCAGATATGTCACGCTCACTGTGGTATTAAATCTTCTACATCACAGTGACAGAGAAAAACACCTACTTATAGTGTAACTATTATAATGCAAATCACTGGATGGGTCAGCAAGGCTGCCAAATGTAAGCATTTTTATAAAAATGCTCTGATCAAGGCCGTCCGAGGATCTTCCTCCTTTTACATCATCTAATTGATTCCAGTTTATTCATGGTAGTCCAGGCAATAATGAGATTACCCTGAAATATTGTGCAAATAAAGAGATATTAAGTGTATTTTATTTAGAAACAAATTCAGAAATACCTATTTAGCCTGTTGAGCTACACTTATATAGAAGACAAAGACAGGGCAACTTAGAGACACACACACACTTTCATAAACATTTATACTCTCTCCCTCAGAGCTGGGGAACTCTTACTCTTGGTTTAGCCCTTTTGATGAAAATACACTGTGATTTTAAAAGAACCCATGCTCAAACATGTATCACTCATCAAAAAGTGCATTTAAAGAAAAAAAAAACACTCAGTTGTAATTCCCATTACATCTCGCCTCTCATCCTGGTGACACTGATACTGAATATTGGATGAATGCTGGCAAAGCGTTAGTAGCAAATTCCGTGTCATAGTCTCCCCTGCAGTATGACAGCCCACTCTCTGAATGTTTTGTCCAATAATGAGGAAACTTTAAGAAATAAAATGTGCATTCTTTTTGACACAGGGTCTCACTCTGCCACCCAGGCTGGAATGCAGTGGCACTATCTTGGCTCACTGCAGCCTTGACCTCCTCAGGCTCAGGTGATCCTCCAGCTTCAACCTCCCCAGTAGCTGGGATGACAGGCACATGCCACCCAAGCCCAGCTACTTTTTATATTTTTTTGTAGAGATGGGGTTTCACCATGTTGCCCAGGCTGGTGTCAAACTTCTGAGATCAAGCAATCCACCTGCCTCGGTCTCCCAAAGTGCTGGGATTATAGGCATGAGCCACCATGCCCAGCCAGATATGTGTCTTTTAACAATAACCTGGATTTTGTGTTGGGGTGCTGAAATGGTGACTAGACAAACCTCCCTGGATGATCAGAGGGGCAGGGCAGCACGCCAGCCCACATCGGAGTGACCAGGGCTCCTCCAGCTGCAAGCATGGTTTCCTTCCACAGCAGAGCTGATTGCAGCTGGGGACTCAAATGCAGAAGTGCATAGGACACTGTCTCAGTGTGCCAGGGGGTGATCTGGGAAGACAAGATAAGGCATCTGTCCCCCAGGAACACCTGCTTTCCGGGAACAGCCACCTGGAGGATCTTGCACCCAGCCCACGAGGGCAGGACCAGCAGCCTGGGCAGCTTCGGGGATGCGGACAGAAGACTCTTTATTTATTTATTTTTTTTGAGATGGAGTCTTGCCCTGTTGCCCGGGCTGGAGTGCAGTGGCACAATTTCAACTCACTGCAACCTCTGCCTCCCGGGTTCAAATGATTCTCCTGCCTCAGCCTCCCGAGTAGCTGGGATTTCAGGTGCACACAACTGCACCTGGCTAATTTTTGCATTTTTAGTAGAGATTGGGTTAAGCCATATTGGCCAGTCTAGTCTCGAACTCCGGACCTCAGGTGATCCATCTGCCTTGGCCTCCAAAAGTGCTGGGATTACAGGTGTAAGCCACCAGAGGACTCTTGCCCAGTGGCTGGGTGTCACCTCCAAATGCTGTTCTTGGCACCTACGTCTGGGTCTTACTTGTCCTGAAGTTGTGGGGGCTACTAACAGCCTTAACTAAGCTCACGTTTGCTTTTACAAGTTGGAACCGGTCCTCTTCTTTGCAACAGTATGCTATGACTCATACAAAGTCCGGATTTTCCAAATGAAAATGCCAGCTTGTATACAATTTCAGCGACACACTAGATGCTACTGGTCACCCAGTGTATCCACCCTGTGCACAGGAACCACTCCCAAATAAGCTAGAAGGGTGCCCTGGTGTTAATAACAGAGGAAGTCAAAAGGAAGTGCACATTCAGTCCCACACTAAAATTGTAGGCATGTGATATTTCCATTCTCTTAAAGCTCCAGATCTCAGTTGGAGCCTCAGTGTGGCCATTCAGTCCAGCCTGAATGCTCCCTGACTACAGTCCTGGCTCTGGGATCCCTGGGACAGGCACGTGGCCTCCTGCCTTCAGAGTGGACCTTCCTTGGCCCTTTCTACTCTGCTACAGTCCTCTTTTTTGCAGAACACTCTGGAGAGAGGCAGTACACTGACACCATAGCTGACAATAAAATGCTTCTTAGGGCCATTAGATCCTGTCCCGTGGGCTGACCTCAGGCACTGACGGTCCTTAGCCACCGTGAGGCAACGTCACAGGTGCACACCCAGGACTTTGTTGTTATTTCACAACTTTAAGAGAGAAACCATCTAGCTCTGTGATTTTTTCCCCTGGGAGAATAGAAAATTCAACAGGTTTAATAAATGATTGAATAATAAATTAATAAATGGGACAAAGGAATAAGAAAATGGGGAACAAAGACAAATTGCAAAATCAACAATTATCATGTTCTAACAATATGCATTTTAACTATGATTTGTAGACAGACTAGTTTTCAATCAGAAAGAGAATAAGAACTACCTACAGATAATGTATAATCTTTGCCCAACAGACAAAAGATCATAGCATTTTAATCAGTCTCATGTAAGTCAGTATAAATCTGTAAATAGGGACCACGTTTTAGTTTTTCTTATTATTATTCTAGTTTTAAAACTCAGGCTACAACCTATGGATGTTTAATAGTAAGGGGATAGCTACTTAAAAATTAACTGTGGCTTTGAGTTTTCTCCTGAGCTTTTTAAAGCATCTCCATACTGAGAAGCCTGACACTTAGTACATGGAAAATACATCCCCGACACTCAGGAGCCTGGTGTCACTGGGTCCCATCCTTGTTCCATGCCTGGGTCACTCTGGCCTTACCCTCCCTCAGTGACTGCTGGACGGCAGTGCCTCCTCTCTGGTTTGCCAGACCCCCCACCCCCTGCTGCCCCCGGACGTGGGTCGCTGGGGCTTGGGTTCACTTGTCCAGGGAGACATGGATGGCGTCAGTCCTGAGCTTTGCATCCACTCATCACAAATCTCATCATCGAAGTGCACCCGTGCTGAGTCAAGGCCCTCATTCTAGCAGGTCACAAAGTGAGCAAGGCTTGATGGGAAAGGGGTCAGTGATTTCTTACTACGTCCAGTTATGCAGGTTTGGATAGGAGGACGCTGTTTTCATAAACCAACCTCACCTGGCTGGTGGTTTTGCTTCTGATTCGTGGGATGGAGGCTGACATAGCCTGGGACTTGAGGGTCCTGGATTTTTATAATTCTTTCTCTTTTTCTGAGGATTTCCATCCTATGCTTTAATCCCCATCTGTCTGCCTCCACTTTACCACACTCAGGCTTCGCTCCCGTCAGCATCTAAGCCATGACAGGCTTGGCCTGCACTGACACAAGAGGCCTGGACTGCCTGTCTCTCCAGCCTTGTGCTGTGATTCCAACAATGGGGCCTATGGCCCTTCTCTCCTCCTGAGACCCTCCCAACCCACTCGGCACTCACCCCTGCAGTCCTAAGAAATAGAGAACTGCTCGTGGTCTCCACTCACCAACCACCTGCTCGTCCTTTCTCTGTTCATGCCCTCAGGACCCTCAGCTTCAAAGCCACAGCCCCACTTGGGTCTTCAATTCATGGACACTCCCATCGGCTCACTGCGCCTTGCCCCAGCCCCCATCACCTCATTGATGCTGTTCTAGATGTGAGCTCCCTCCCAGCACACACCCAAAAATGCCTGCTCCCTGTCTGTGTACTAGACCCTGGACACAATCGTGCTGATAGCTCCAGCTTCCAGAAGGACCATCTTCTCTGAGCCTGGGTTCTCTGTGCAGGGCACCTCACTCCAACTCTGTGCAGCCTACACCTCACTCCATCAACCCAACCCCTTCTCCCCTACCCCAAGCCCCAGGGGCTAGAGGATGGTTTCATACCTTCTCCTCCCACACCTGCCTCCCCCTCCTGCTCTCAGCTGGTGGCCTTGCTTCCTGCACTCCCGAGAAGATGGAACCTCTGCAGAGACTGTCCACTTGCTCCAAGGCCACCCATGCTTGCCCATGTCGGCACCTGTCTTCTTGGCAGTCACTCTCTTAGCACAGAGGAGCCTTCCCTGCACCTGCTGGGAGCCAACCCCCGACTTGTCCCTTTAGGGGGCCTCTGGCTCTCACACTGCTCAATTCAGGGCCAGGGCAGCTCCTTGCTACCTTTTCAGAGCTAGGGCATGATGTAAATCTTGAAAAGATAATATCATGGGTTTACTCTCATTTCCAATTCAAATTTGGGGAAATCGTTTTTTAACCTTGTTTGTATTATCTTTGTTTTTCTTCCTTTTATGCTGCAAATCCCAGATGGAGTGACATCAACATAAATTTTCACTTGCTTTATCCTACACCAGGTGTGAAACAACCTAGGAATAACGATGTCAATCTAACACCAAAACTATGAGTATTGAAAAGAGTTCTTTTCTGTTTGTTTGTTTTTGTCGCGTGTGTGTTCTTAAACAAACGCAGTAGAAACAAAGCCTCAAATCATCTTCGTGAGCTCCCTCAAAATGGTTGCCCCCCTGAGTTCATTGTCTGTTGGTGTCTTTCGCCAATTTCTATTTCCTCTTGTCCCACTTGAACCAGAATGCCGGCCCCACCACTCCCGGAATGTTGCTCCTGTCAAGGGCACAAGTGACACGTAGGCTGGTGAGCCCTGGGTCCACTCAGCAGCAGCAGGTGACAGCTGATCGCTTCCTGCACCAGGACACTTTCCGAGAGTGGATTTCAGGACCCCACACTCATAGGCCCCTCCTGACCCCTTGTCTGTGCTTCAGTGTGAGCATCTTATTTCACAACCATAGGAAATCCCTGCCATGCAACAGAAAGAAAATGAAAAAAAGCCATCAGTTTGGAGGGAACATGGTGCCTTTGGAAAGGTGGGATGAGTGGATGCTAAGTGAGTCAAGGTGATGTCAACTGGGCACGTTGGTCTTGACCACGGTGTTGGGAAGGAGAAGACCTTATAAAAATGTGTAATTGGACATGTTGGGGATTCTTCTTCAGAAGTGCACATTGAATGAATGCATGGTAGAGAAAGGGCTAGAACATCAGTGGATCAAAAGCCTGTGTCTTTCTTTGTTCTCCGGTGTCTTTGGCTGATGCAGCAGGGCCTGGAATTCAAGAATCGCTTCCCAGCTTCTAAGCAGTATCTTCTTGGCCCCTTCCTCCCAGAGACTTACCCCAGCCCTGGTGATTCCGTTTCTGGGTCCAGTGGAGGCCCAGTGCCCCTTGCAGAAATGTCAGACTGTCCCTGGGATCATTAATAGATGCTGCACTGATCAAGGGGTTACTTGGCCAAATGTAACAAGGCCATCATGAGCCCTTTGCCAAGTTGAAGACAAATGTACTAACTTTGGTCCAAGTGTTCTCTGAGTTGTATGATGAGCATGCAGCCCTTTCTTTGCGGAATGGTGCCAACGTTCTGTAGGAGACGGGTGCTGTATGGAACCCAGTGTGGGGATGCTGCTCTAGGATGTGCTGGTGTCTCATTTCCTGTCACACTGAGAATGGGCTGCTGTTCTGACTCAGGCTAAAGATCTGGGTGGGACAGAACACCCCCTGAGCACAGCCTGGCTGTAGCGTGCTAATCACTGAGATGCCAATAGGATGTGATCACCACAAGGGCATGTGCTCAGGGGCCCCGGGGGCAGCCTTATGCAAAGACACAAAAGATGTTACCTCCTCCTGAGTCACATGCATCCTCATCACAAGGCCAGACAGCAACATCTCACCCCGCCACACTGGCCACCCCAGACACACACAGAGCGCTGTGCAAGGACAGAGACCAGTGTCCATCTCGACCAGAGAGACTGGCATGAGAGCACTCCCTGGAGGAGGTGACACCACAAGCAAGCCTCAGAGGACACATGCTGAGACCCTTTCTGCCTCTGCAGTCCTGTGTAGGCAAGTCAGCTTTTTCCTGCCCTTCAACAATATTCCAAGCCTGCCCACCGTCCCTGTGGAGGAGCGCTCAGGTCTGTCTGAGGCTGAGCTGGAGTCTGCAGAGGGGCTATTTCTTCATTTTTCCACTTATCAGCAAATGCTTGAGAGCACACTCTTCTGGTTTTGCACCTGGCGAGCAGCACCTGTGGAGCTGGTGTCTGCAGATCATGGAGGTGGGAGAGGTGCAGCTAGGCAATCCAAACGCCCATCCGGGTCTGCGTGGTCTCCAAGGCAGTCTCAGCTGCAGTGCAGGCAGACGTCCCTGCGGACGAAGGGTGTGTACTGAATGAGTGACTGGGATTTTTTTCTTTGCTCGTCTGGGTTTCCTACTGTCCTCCAGTGAACAGGGATTCCCTATGCAATGCAGGGCCATAGGCACAAAGATATAGATCAAGGAGAAATTTCTCATTCCCTTCCACTATTTTCTTATTAAATTTTTAAAAAGCCTAATGGATCTTGGTCTCAGTTTGAGGGACTACAGGCCAAGCCTGGAGGATTTAACAAAAATCAAATGGAGGGCCGGGCGCGGTGGCTCACACCTGTAATCTCAGCACTTTTGGAGGCCAAGGCGGGAGGATCACGAGGTCAGGAGATGGAGACCATCCTGGCTAACACAGTGAAACCCTGTCTCTACTAAAAATACAAAAAATTAGCCGGGCGTGGTGGCTCACGCATGCAATCCCAGCACTTTGGGAGGCCAAGGCAGGTGGATCACGAGGTCAGGAGATCGAGACCATCCTGGCTAACACAGTGAAACCACATCTCTACTAAAAATACATATGTAACAAACCTGCATGTTGTGCACATGTACCCTAAAACTTAAACTATAATAATAATAAAAATAAAAAAAAAGAATATGCAAAAAAAAAAATACAAAAGATTAGCCTGTAGCCCAGCTACTCGGGAGGCTGTGGCAGGAGAATGGCGTGAACCCGGGAGGTGGAGCTTGCAGTGAGCTGAGATAGCACCCGAGACTGCACTCTGGTCTGGGCGAAAGAGCGAGACTCCGTCTCAAAAAAAAAAAAAAAAAAAAAATCAGATGGAGGCAGGAAGCTCAGTCACCAAGCACAGGTGGAGCCCACCACCTAGCCAGGCCTCTGACGTGGAGGTTTCCAGCTCTTGGCCTTGTGCTTCTCAACGTTGACTATACACAGGCCACTCAGGGGGCTTCAGAAAAGCCTTGCTCCTCCCACACCAGTGGGATGAGCCCAGGGAGGGCTGGTGAGCAGGTGCGCCTACTGTTTTTGAGCTCCCTTGAGGGTGGTCCTATTGCCCAGGGAGAGGCAAGGGCTCTGCTCTGGAGCCAACCTTGGGCATCCAACGGGTACTTCTATTTAGGAGGCAGAAATGTCTCACAGCCTTGAGTTACACAGCTGGGCTGGTTGACCCTGGGCTTCACAGAGGAGTGAGTGGGGTAGAAAGATGAACAGGAAATAGAGCTCTAAACAAGGTCCGTGACACGTAGCTCAGTTTCTATCACAAAGGAAGAAAATCCCTTTAGTTTGGGTCTGTAGTTCCTAGCACAGAAGTCTATGTTGTTAAGATTCATTTTTCTCTATATTATATGAAAAGGGTCAAAGAAAATGCTTGACTCTTGTTCAATGCATAGCTCTGTGGTTACCATGGTTTGAACATTAATATATGTAGAGAATTTGGTTAAGTGTTTTCACTTTTATTTTGCTGAGAATCTGTGGGTGGACGGAGCCCCCACCTCCCGGGAAACAAGCAAATATCCCCCAAGGATTGCAGCCTCTCTGTCTGTGCTTCTCTCTGCTTACTTCAAGGTGAGTCCACAAATATTATCGAGTCCTGCGCTGTGTACAGGAGGGAGCCTCACTTTATTCTATGAAACAACATCTATTAGGTGGGCACTGCCTTTTAGCCATCTGGCTATTGTGCAACTTTAAACGTGTTGCTAGCTTTATTTGTATGACTTTTGATATGACCTGTCTGAGTCTGTGGAAAGAGGCACACCTGGCCAGCCGGAAGTCACAGCAGAGCAGACCGATTGACAGTTCAACTTGTGCCTCTACAATGTTCTTTGGCTAAGGATTTTGGATTTTTCAAAACACACAAATATAGCTGTTAATCAAATTGATTTTAAATTTACAAATACTAAATAAAAAATTTTTTAGATGTGATTCTAGTGTACCATATTGATTTTTCAAAACGTGTTTGAAACAATAGCAAAATTCTTCCTGGAAGCTAAAAAACATTTTCTCTGTGGAGTAATATAGGGTTTTCATCAGATTGGAGTTTTACTCGAGAAGACTTGTCCAGCCTTGACTTTTTCTGTTCTTCCAGGTAAGAAATGGAGACCTTTTCACTTACTACAGACCTGAATACAATCAAATACTGGCAAAGAAAAAAACACATATGCATCTACACTTATTAAAATAATTTTATTGAAGAGTTATCTTACTGTCCTTTCTTCTTTCCCAAACACACACACACACACACACACACACACACACACACACACACAGTTTTCAAAATGCTTGTGTTTCTTGCATTTATCCCTGGGTATCCCCATCTTTCCTATTCAAGGTCTCCCTGAAGGCTTATTCATTGTTTATCATTTTCTCATGTATCTTCTCCAGCAACTCATGTGATCAGAAGTGCACAGCACCGGGCTTGGTGCTTAGTAGGCATGCAATACCCTTTCACAGACCTGATGAATGATACTTCAATTCGTCGGAGAGAGGGGAACAGGGAATGGGGCAGAGTGAGTCCAGTGTGGCCTCTGAAATTAGGTCACAAACTGGCTGACTTTTTATCCTGGCTGAGTTACTTGTCTTCTCAAAATCTTAGTTTTCTTATAGGGTAAAAGGGGATAATAATACTATCCAGGTTAGGGGCGGTTGAGAGGCTTAAGTAAAAAATGTGTATCCAACAGTTAACAAAGCATCTGGCAGCTTGTTAAAAGCCCCCTGCAGAGACTTGCAGGACTGAGGAAATGAGACAAACTGTACCCCACAAAGTACAGCCACTGGTCTCTTCAAATCATGACAGGGACACGTCCTGAGAGATGCATGCTCAGGTGATTCCCTCCCTGTGTGAATGTCGTAGGGTGTCCTTATACACACCTAGAGGGTCTAGCCTGCTACACTCCTGGGCTGTATGGCCTAGCCTATTGCTTCTAAGCTACAGACCTGCATTTGTGCTGAATAAGGCAGGCAGTTGTTGCACAATCGTCAGGATTTGTATCTAAACAGATCTAAACATGAAATGCTACAGTAAAAATATGGTATTACAATCTAATGGGGCCACCATCCTATGCACAGTCTATTCTTGACCAGACATCCTTAAGCAGCAGAAGACTGTATCAATTTTGTTTGGTTGCTTTTAGAGTATATGGTTCTGGCCACATTCTGGATCATTCTGGCATCCTCATCACGGGAAGCAAGTCAAGCCAGATCACACCACACAGCCCAGAGCTTCCAGGGGGTGTGAGGCCAGGTCTGAGGTCCCCTGAGCACTGCTTGTGCCAAGTAGGGCTTGTCCATCCCCCGGGGCAGAACGGGCCACCGTATCCCATGGGGTCACGGTTCTCTCTTTAAAAGGAAGCAGCCCTTTGCTTCCATTCAGGATTCGTGCTTGCCCAGAGCTGTTTCCCGTATTCTCTCCATTCAGTGGGACTACGAGATCATAGCCGGCTTATTAAATCTGAAGAGCTCTGCGACCTTGAGGTTTTTCTTCCTCGGAAGCGCTCTTCTGGCATTCTCGAGATGGGCCCGGCTCGTCTGCGAGGTTAATTGAAAGATGGTCCCAGATGAGGCAGCGCATTGGCTGCACCACAGGCATCCTCGCAGGAAGGAATTCAGGAAAATGGAAATAGCATTGGATGGAACATAAAGGCTGGGATCATCGGCAGAATCACAAAAGCTGTGCAGCGCGGTCGCCAAGACTGGGCTGCTGGGCAGACGGCGGCACAAAGAGCCGGGGGCTGGGCCGCGCCAGCGCTGGAATGAAAAGGCCTGTCTTGAAGTCGCAGCTTCGGAGGCTTGGCGTGAAAGGCAGCGGGGAGAGAAAACGGCACGTTGAATGAGAGGAGGGGAAGTGGGCACTTTATTCTTAAATCCCTGGCACTGACCGCAGGATCTGAAGTGGGTGGGAACAAGCCTCGGTGGGCGCTCTGCGGCTCGGTCCCAGGGTGCGCATCCTGGGTGCAGCGTGGTGTCTCTGCTGCTGGCTGGCTGTCTGGGCATTGGTGTGGCTATTAATGCCTTAGTGTTCCCCGTGAGAAATGAGCATCGAATGGCTTCTTCGCAGGATTTAGGCTTTGAAAGACACCTTTTCCCAGTGCGCTTCATGAACGTGGACAGAGCATTCACTGTCCCCATATGCAGAGGTCCCAGGCAGCCTCCAACTCCAGAGAGCTCTCCTCCTCCCCAAAAGGGAGGGGTGGACGATGCGAAATCCTGTTTCCCAAAAAGCCAAAAGAATCCCCCTTTAGACTCCAAAACTTCTTTTTTGTGTGTATTTAAATCATTTTCCCCACATCATTCCTAAAATTATTACATCACCTTATTCTTTTCTGAAACTGCTGACAGGATTTCATTGGCTATGGACATCAGGTATATTCAGCTGTCACTTTGCAGTCACGGCCTGCCCTGAACTGTAGGACAGCAGGGCCTCAAAGCCCAGTGACGCACTCAGGGAGCGTTGCCCTAAACTCTTCTTAAGAAGGCCTGTGTTGGAATCCTGTGGTTTGATGCCTCTTTTGCTGGTAGACTGCCTGGTCTTACTCCTCCGGGTCTGAACGTCTCTAGGCGTATTGTTGTGGAACTCTACAGTTTTCTAAGTGTCCACTCCTGGTTTTGCCGGCCAGGTTGGAAGGCTCCAGGTGAGGTTGGAAGCTCCTCCTCCCAGTGACATGCTTAGCCTCACGCCGCTTCCTCCCTGCAGAGAGCCCCATCCCTCACTCTGCTGGCCAAACCTCTCATTCTTCAATGTCCAGCTCCGGTTTGCCTCCCCTGTGAAATCCACAGCATCAGAATTAATTGTTCTGTCTTCTGGATCCCACAGTCTCCTGATTCGATGGCTGATGGTACCTGTGGCTGACTTCTTGTGCCTTCTGATCCGATGTACAGGGGGCAGGAGCTACTCGGCCCTGGTGCCTGCCACATTTACCACATTGCTTGGCACACAGCAGGGACTCTGTAACTTAGAAAACCACACCTGTGGATATAGACTCCAGGGCACCTATTTTGCTATCTCAGAATATTCTTTCTCACATTCTAGTTTTTTTGGTGTGCTAGATGTGTGAGTGATCAGTCAAAAGTTTAGCCTGGAAATCAGAAATGACACTCACTATTTTAGCAGAAATATTTTGATATAGGAAATTGATTAGATAGATACTGGAAAAAGAAAACAAAATATGGGAATCCTGAAGTGGAAAAAGCTGCGCCCCTTGCACTGAGGTCCCTGGAAAGGGAGGAGGGGCTGTGAGGAGCTGGAGTCAGGCCCCAGGCCACAGAGGGGGAGCAAGTGTTGGTGGCTGACATGGAGCCTTCATGGCCGTGAGATGAGGCTGCATGGGGACTGCACAAGCTGGACACCATACCCAGCCAGAAGCCATTGCAGGGGAAATGCTGTCAGGAATGACAGCAACTTAGGAGGAAGGGGCAACCCAGCCCCGTGGTTTCCAAGGGTGCCCAGGTTGGCGGAGTCCAACACGATGAAGTTGGCAGGGAAGAGACGTCCTGGCAGAGTCAACCCTCGTGCAGCAAGGCTGGGTTTACTGCAGGAGGGTGAGTTTGGAGTTGAGCGGCCACAGCTAGTAACAGACACAAGGAGCTCGGCCCAAACTGAATTACAGACAAGCAAGCTGTTGCTTCTCTCTTCAATCCAGAGAGGGCTGAGCACCATCCACTGTGCAAAATTTCCATCTTCAAGCTTCCACGGTGGATCATTTAAATCATGAAATGTGTTTTGCAGGGACTTGAAAACTGTGCCCCGGCCACACCGGGCCTTTCTGGCTAGGAGACTGCCGGAGTCTAGGTGGATAACGTAACGTAGCTCTGTGCGGCTGCTGGCAGATGCCGCAGTTTTGCTGTTCCGTGTCCCTGGAGACTGAGTGGGAGACACAGATTTCCTTGCACCTCAGAGGACTCCAAACCCTAGGTGCCAGTCGGCAGTGAGGGCATGGGCATCCGAAGGTGATGTTTCCTTTTTACTAGTGTAAAATGGAGAAAGGTGGATTATCTGAAAACAGAGAGTCTTAAAAATTAAAATTAAAGCTTGTTTTAATTTTAAAAACATCCACAGTGGACTTTCTCTTTTCCTACCTGCTCCTCTGACACTGCAGCCTGATGGCTTTACGTGGCTCTTGGTGCAGATGGGGCAGCAGAAAGCCTGGCTTGTGAGGCACTGCGACAGGTTTTCCAACCATAACTCCAGGGCCACCTGGGTGCTTCTCCTGACTTTCTCAAAGGTCCATGGTGGAACGTGGTCATGGTGTCGGCAGGCTTTGGGTGGTGCCAGCAGTGGTCTGTGTGGCTCCTGATCATGATGGAAACTCTTCCCATCCCTTATCTGGGGACACATATTTAATGGAACGTTTTGAAGGGTTTCAGCATAGACACACACCTGCGATACCATCCCCACAATCCAGGTAGTCAATGTGTCCATCACCTCCAAAAATTCCCTTGTGATCTTTTGTGGATTTTGTGTGTTTGTTAAGACACTTAGCACATTATCTCTTATTTTAACATATTTCAAAGTGTATTAAGAAGTCAAAACCAGATGTAAATCTTACCTCAAGGAACTTGAATTCTGCTTCATGTGCATAAAGTCAGGCGCTGTTCCAGCATCTTAAAATCCAGAGTTAAAATGTACCTTTTTCCCAGGACCCCAAGGCCCAGTGTGTGACCTGGGATGGCCCCGAGAAGAAGGCTGGGCCTCCCCAGGCCTGGCACAGCAGCAGGCTCCCAGACACCTCCTGAGAAGCTCCTGGAATCGGTGGCCATCATTCATTCTACACACGAGGAAACAGATTTTTAAAGTCTATTGGCCTATATCACCACACATCATTTAGATTCCAAGATGTGTACAAAAATCATCACTCTCTAAAATTCACCGCTGGATTTCTGATTGGTGGGGCAGTCAGCGTCTTGTTGATTTTCCCCTTGTTATGTTTATGGACAACAGGCAGAAATACACGTGCTTCCTCTGCTGTGGGCTGTTTAAATTTAGCTAATTTTATGGCTCTCAGCTGTGAAATAAAAATGAGAAGAGCAGTCCTCTCCGTGTAATGTTATGTAAATTAATTAACTGGGACTTAAGCATATGGAAAAATAAAAATGTCAATAAATACATTAGTGGCATCATAAATCTCCATCCAATTAACAAAAACTCCGTCTTTACTTTGGGAGGGTCTCACCTCTCTTACCAGTTTACCAATCTTCCTTGTGACTGTGTGTTTCTTTCCTGTGTTTAAAAAGAAAATCTCAAGTGAAAACAGTGCCTGCTGGCATTAAGCATGGAAGAGGACACATTTTCCACCCCTCAGCTGTGGTTCCACCTGCGGGCACTTGATCACTTCCCTACCTGGGCCCTGGTTGCGTTGCCCCCAGAAGTAAAGACTCAGCCCTGGGTCTCTGGAATGGCTGCAGGGAGCAGAGCTGCCTGGGAGCCCCAGAGCTGGGGACCTTCTCAGCCACACTGGCCTTCCTTCCAGGATGGCTGCCTGCTTGCTTCTTCCTGTATCCCACCTGCAACATGTGAAGACTTTGGTACATTTGGGGCAGCAGAAAGCCTGGCCTGGGAGGCACCGTGATGGGTTTTCCATCCATAACTCCAGGGCCGCCTGCTCAGTGGCCTCCTGCAGCCAGAAAGAGGGATTCAGGCAGCCTCAGGTCCCTCCTTTATGTCCCGCTGCTGGTTGCCCTCTGCCGCCAGGGCCCTCCTCTCCTCCCTGGGGATGTGATGCCAGCTCCTCCTGTTCACGTGGGTTGCCCCCCCATTCCTATGCACGTCCCCCCTCCATTCCAGGTGACTTTTCCTTTCCCTGAAGCCCCTCACACACGTGGCTGTCATACCTCTGGGCTTTGATGGATCCTCTTAATGATGATGTTTTGGCTCCCTAGCCTCCCTAATGGCCCAGAACCGGGCACACACCTCGCTCTTTCCCCGTGCGCTCCCATCGCCAAGCATGGTTGTGGCTCACGGGGCTGGAGCTCAGTGAAAGCATTTGCACTTTAATTAAGCTGGCTGGTGGGTCTCATTTTGAAGACACCACCACCACCACCCCTGGCTGAGACTTTTGGTGAAATGCAACGCAGCCCCTCAAAAGGAAGATGTTGTGGATAAGAAGTGCATCACATCACAGCACATGATTCGCAGCCAGTGGTTTGCAGTTATCCAAGTGCTTCTTTTGTTCATGGGGTCTGAGGGCATAGGGCAACTTATGAGTGACAGCCCAGGCCCAGAGTTGGGGGCAGAATGTTCTCAGAGCATAGAGATGGGACTCAGAGGACAAGCATGCAGCAGCTGCACACTCAGTCTCCGAGATGGTGATGCTAAGAGTTCTGGTTCTTTCTTAGAAGCAAAGGAAAAAGGCACAGGCACCAGTGCATTACAACATGTGTTTGATTAGAAATGAAAATGACCATGTTTCGCCCCTTCTTTTATTCTTTTTTTGTTTTTTGAGACGGAGTCTCACTCTGTCTCCCAGCCTGGAGTGCAGTGGCACCATGTCAGCTCACTGCAACCTCTGCCTCCCAGGTTCAAGTGATTCTCCTGTCTCACCCTCCCAAGTAGCTGGGATTACAGGCATTTGCCACCATGCCCAGCTAATTTTTGTATTTTTAGTAGAGATGGGGTTTCACCATGTTGGCCAGGCTAGTGTCGAACTCCTGACCTCAAGTAATCCGTCTTGGCCTCCCAAAGTGCTGGGATGACAGGCATGAGCCACCATGCCCGGCCCCCTTCTCTTATTCTATTTTTCTATCCCAGTGCATACATTTGAAGGGAAAATTGCTGGTGACAACTTGCCGCATTCCCCATGCAGGACAAGGCAAGGACCCGGTCTTCCTGTGCAGCCTGATGGCTTTGTGTGGCTCTTGGTGGCAGAACTGGCATAGCCTGGCACTTTGCACAATGTCTAGCAACAGATCAACTTTAACACAAGAAGGCAAGAATATGTTCAGGGAAAAAGGAGTTGTCGCTCTACTCTTGTACTTCTCCCCAGACAATTTCAAAGGCACCAGCCCCTCTGCTCGCAGACTCTGCGCGTGGTTTTGTTTGCTGCACGAGCCATCCCCACAAAGGTGCTGGCAGCCTCCCCAGTCTCTGCCTCCTCTCTTTCACAGTCTTCTGATGTCTTTCCAGGTTGGAGCTCCTGCTTAGATGAAACAGATGACTTTCTGGGCCTGCTTCTGCTCACAGCAGGCAGGAGCAACAGTGACTGATTGGTTGAAACATGAGGATTAATGGGTATTTATATTTCATTAAGTTTTATGCTCACTGGAGAATAATGTATCACTCGCAGATATTGAAACATATGTCAACCCTATCCACTTACATATAATTCAATTTGACTTAAATGCATTGATCAAATTTTATTAAAGTCCAATATATCTTCCAAAAAAGGCTGCTAACACAGGATTGTCCCTTCAGAGTCATCCGATAAAAGGAGGAGCCTGTGCTATGACTCTATTTATACTATTTTTTGGGGAAAAAAATAGGTTATTGTGGATGAAGTACTCATTAGAAGGTGAACAGAAAAGTAAGATTCTTAAGCAGATTCTTAAGCAGGGGCCCCACTACAGTGACCATAGAGAAGGTCCAGTCTGAATGCCCAGCTGCCAAGGCGGGAGGACGCTGCTGTGCTTGTTCCCAGAAAGCAAGCTGCTCATCCCTAGGTCACAAAACCCGCCTTAGAAATCCTGATTCTGAATCTTCCTTTGCTGGCCTGGCTGCAGAGCTCCCTGGGGGCTGCCAGCCTGGCTGGGTGCTGGACTCGGAGCTCTGAGCTCTCTGCCTACGTTTCTTTTCCCTTCCTGTCTTCCACTCCTGCGTTCCCACCAGGACAAATGTGATTTTTTTTTTTTGAGACAGAGTTTCACTCTTGTTGCCCAGGCTGGAGTGCAATGGTGCGATCTCAGCTCACCGCAACCTCTGCCTCCCAGGTTCAAGCGATTCTCCTGCCTCAGCCTCCCTAGTAGCAGGCATGCTCCACCACACCCAGCTAATTTTGTGTTTTTAGTAGAAACGGGGTTTCTCCATGTTGGTCAGGCTGGTCTTGAACTCCTGAACTCAGGTGATCTGCCCCCCTCAGCCTCCCAAAGTGCTGGGATTACAGGCGTGAGCCACCACGCCCGGCCGACAAATGTGATTTTATTTGTTTAATGCGGATCTGCTTACAGACAAAAATAAGTGTGAGTCACTTCAGACCAGACATCTCCAGCATTCAGGCAGTTCCTAGTTCATTGCTTATGTCAGACATTCCACAAGGTAAGTTGAATAGTGAACACCCACGACCGGTTGGACATTATTTCTACAATTAAATGCTCACTTTCTAATGAATACACACTATGCCTATGCTGGGAGCATACGCACATATTTTGGATAGAACTTGAAAATAAACAGCAATTCTTAAAATATTGTTGCCCAGGTCTTTCAGATGTTATAAATATGATTTCAAAATATGGAGACTCCTGCACCTTCAACTATAGAAAGGAATCAATAATAAAAACGACTTTCCTTAAGCATATTGATATGGTTTGGCTCTGTGTCCCCACGCAAATCTTACCTCAGAGTGTGGTCCCCAGTGTTGGGGGAGGGGCGGGCGGGAGGGGTTTGACTCATGCGGGCGGGTTCCCCCCTTGCTGTTCTGGTGGTAGTGAGTGAGTTGCTCATGAGATCCGATGGTGTCACCCGGTGGCACCTCCCCCTTCACTCTCTCCTACTCCATTGTGATAAAACCTTCTTGCTTCCACTTTGCCGTCCGCCACGATTATAAGTTTCCCGAGGCCTCCCAGCCATGCTTCCTGTTAAGCCTGTGGAACTGTGAATTAATTAAACCTCTTTTCTTCATAAATTACCCAGTCTCAGGTAGGTCATTACAGCAGTGTGAGAACAGACTAGTAAATATCTGTTCTAAAAGTCAAAATAGGGCCATAGTTTTCAAATCATAAAATTAACCTCCTGAAAGACAGCCTGGATATTTCTAGAGGAAACACCTCTCATCCTTTCAATGGAGAAGCTGGGGAAGTGGGAGGAGTCTTCATTCTTGAGGATAACACGAGGCCCTGTCTCCTTGTGAACTCAGAACTCACTCCTCGGGCACTACCCAGGCAAAGCCTCCTCTGCTAGCCAGATCAAGTCACATTATGTGAAAGTTTGCAATCATAAAATACAAATAATAAAATACAAATATCGCCATTAATTAGTAAACTGAGAGTCGCTCATCAGATTCCCCAGGCAAAGTTCAGCGTAAAACTTCAACAAGTGCAGCAAACCGGGCACACAGTCTATAAGGGTAGGGTCCCAGAGGGGCCACCTTCTGCTCCCCGGAGCCTGAGATGTCACCAGCCTTTCTGCACCACAGACAGTTCAGGGAGGCTGAGGACTGCAGTCCATGGAGGAGCCCTGAACATTTCAGGCTCAGGATACTCAGAGGCCCACAGCACAGAGAGATGGGAGCAGACTGAGCGACAAGTCAGGGCAGGGCAGACTTGGTCCAGACACTCCTGGAGCAGCAGCTGATCCAGCAGCCTCAGGCCCAGGGAGGCTGGGCCTGCTCTCCTCTCAGGCCCAGCACAGGTGGGGCTCTCAGGCCCCTCTGCCTGCTGCAGATCCCTCGCCAGTGCTCCCAGGCGGCCACATGTGTGCCAGGATTGGAAAGCACAGGCCGTCTCCGCGGCCTCCATTGTTTCTACTTCCCTCACCCGTTCGTCCCACTGACTTACCACCTCTGGAAAGAACACCCGACAGCATGGAAGGGAGACTCCTGTCCAGTGCCTGGGCTGTACTCTGCATGCCGCTCTCGGTTCCACTTTCAGCAGTTTTTTCTTAGGAAACTCAGTGGTCCACTGAGTACCACGCAGTCTTGCCCTGTGCCATTGGGGTGAATAATCAGCTGTCATTCACCTCCTAACTTCACCATAAGAGCCCAAATGAGCCATTTTTTCTGCCTGAAGACATCCTCTGCCCCATGTTTGTGGCAAACTCCCTGGAGTTTGAACTACTTTGAGTCTCATCTTCAAGACTTCCTTAGTGCCCGAGACATAGGTGAGGCTACTGAGGTGGCCGGCGAGTTGCTCGTTCCATGGCTTCATGACCACTGTCTGGCTGGTCTGTCAATCAACAGTTTGAAGCCCTTTCTGGCCACCGAGACTCAGTGCCTGGGGCGGAACCCACAGCACCTCGATCCTGGGGCAGTGAGGGTGTGCACCGGGGCAGTGCAGTGACATGCAACACATACTACAAATCAACGAGACCTTTAATTCCCCCAGTGAACACAAGGGCAAGGGTTATACACAAGCTATTAATAACCCAAAAATGAACACAAGAATCATCAGGACTCGTAAAACTGTTAAGAATGTAAAGAAAGCAAAGAAAATCAGTGAACAAATTCTAGTAGCCAGGATTTCCAAGGATCCAGAAGCAGTTTGAGGCCTTTTTGGCAGAAGGAAGTTTCCCTGTCTTCTCCTCAAAAAGGTAGAGGAGGTGATGGTGCTGGCCCCGCATCCTCTTGAGACTCCTCACAGAAGGAGAGAACACACAGTGGGACCCTGTGCCGAAAAGACAATTCCAGAAGAACCACCGCCACTCTAGGTGGGCTTCGTGACTAATGGGAACGTGATTTTTGTCCATGGAAATTTCTCCAGCATGTAGGGGAAGCAGGCAGACTCCCTCCTCCGAGAGTTCAGGAAGGGGTGGGTGCTCAGCCTGCCCACCTGGCCCATTGCTGCCCACACTGAGCCAGCCCTTCTGTGCCCTCCCGACACGGATGTCCCCCTGCACCCATCAATGGTGTCCACTCTGCAGGTATCAGTCCTGGGAGACACTACGTTAATATTGTTAGAAGATAAACTGAGGCACATTCCGGTTTCAGAGAGCTGGTTTGAGCAGATGGGGATGCGGGAACCTGGCAGCTCTGGACAAGCTGGTCCTGGCTTCACCGGCGTGGCAGGAGGAAGACTGCATGGTAAACAGAGCTAGGCGAGGAAAATCGTTGCCGTCTGAAGAGGGCCAGTAGCCCTCCTGGGATCAGCCGGGTGGAAAGTCCTCAGTGAGATTGCAGCGGGCAGCTCCCGATTGTTTAAGCCTGGTTTCCTCTCACTAGGATCCTGGAGATGGGCTTATCTAGAAACTCAAGCACTGGAGCCATGGCTCGCACTGTCCCGGCCTCATATTAGCGGCTTTAACCAAGTTCAGTATTTACTGTAGACTAGAGCCTTTATGATGCTCACGGGCACTTAGGGCAGACACTAGATCTGGGGAAGTGCCCCGGGAAGCCAGTTTTTCAAGAGATACCTAATATCAAGGAACATCGATACATCACAGGGCACTGTTTGCAAACACCACACTGGAAGCCACATTCCTGAAGACAGAAATACTTCTGACTCATATTTTTATGTCTAGTGATATTTAGAACATACAGAATATGATGAAGAAATAAAAGAAGGAAGGAAGGGAGTGATGGGGACAAAATGTGACTTAGGGCAAAAGCAAGTCTATTGATTCTTCTTCTCCTCCACAAAACACTCCAACCCCTAGCAGAGAGACTAAGTGTGCCTTTGCTAATGTCTGAATGAACAAATGAATGAATAAATTTTTCATTGAATCAATCATACCATATATGAAGAAGCTGAAATTAATCTCATTTCACTTCTTGAAATATGAGGGCAAAAATATGAGGCTGTCTCTGGAGATGAGCCAAGAGACTTGATAGGAAATTACCGTGTGACGTTGACAGCTTTGTTCCCAAAGGCTGCTGCTCAGAGCTGACCTGGGCTGCAATGCACACAGCCAACCTGGAGAAATGGGACCAGTCTTTAAGGCACTGTGTGTGTGAGTGTGTATTTGTGTGTATGTATATGTGTATATGTGTGTATGTATGTGTGTATATGTGTGTATGTGTCTATTATATATGTATGTGTGTATATGTGTGTTTGTGCATATTATATGTGTGAATGTGTATGTATGTGTGTATTATATGTGTCTGTGTATGTATGCATGTGTGTACATGTGTGTGCACATATGTGTGTATGTGTGTATTATGTATGTGCATGTCTGTGTATATGTGTGTATGCATGTGTGTATTGTATGTGCATGTGTGTGTGCATGTAAGCATGTATATATGTGTATTTTGTGTGTGCATGCCTGTGTGTATGTATGTGAGCATGTGTGTATTATACGTGTATTTGTGTGTGCCTGTTTGTAAATGTGTGTGTATATGTGTATGAGTGTGTATCTGTGTGTATATGTGTGTATTATATGTGTATTGTGTGTGCCTGTGTGCATATGTATGTGTATTGTATGTGTATGTGTGTGTGTATATGTGTGTGTTATGTGTGTGTGTATATGTGTATGTTATATGTGTATGTGTGTGTATGTGTGTGTTATATGTGTATGTGTGTGTGCCTGTGTGTATATGTGTGCGTGTATTAATGTGTGTGTGCCTGTGTGTATATGTATGTATGTTATATGTGTATGTGTGTGTGCCTGTGTGTATATGTGTGTGTTATATGTGTATGTGTGTGTGCCTGTGTGTATATATGTGTGTATGTGTGTTTGCCTGTGTTACATATGTGTGTGTATTATATGTGTATGTGTGTGTGCCTGTGTTGCATATGTGTGTGTGTGTTATGTGTATGTTTGTGTGCCTGCGAATGTATGTGTGTGTATTATACGTGTATGTGTGTGTGCCTGTGTGTGTGTGCACCCTCTTGTTTCAGCATTCATGCAGTACATAATTGTCCTTTCTGTAGCCTACTTAGTGCCAAATGTTTTGGATGGGTTTTTTTTTTTTTTGCATTTTTGTGCTTTTTTTTTGTGGTTTTGCAGTTTAAAACACTCCCTATGCATACTGCTACAGGGCTGTCCAGGGCAAGAAGGCTGTGATGTGCCTTATGGAGAAAACAGGTGTGTTAGATGAGCTTGCTTCAGGCATGAGTTATACAGCAGTTGGCTGCAAGTTCAATGTTAACAAATCAACTATAACCAGTCGTGCGTCACTTAACAGTGGGGATACGTTCTGAGAAATGCATCTTTAGGCAATTTTGTTATTGTGTAGACATTGTAGAGCGTTCTTACACACACCTAGATGGTCTAGCCTACTACACACCTAGGTTGTGTGGTACACCCTATTGCTCCCAGGCTACAAACCTGCACACCATGCTACTGTACTGAATGCTGCAAACAATGGTAACACAATGGTAGGGATTTGTGTATCTAAACATAGAAAAGCTACAGTAAAAATACAGTCTTATAATGTTATGGAACCAATATCATCTATGTGGTCTGTCATTGATTGAAATGTCTTTATGAGGCACATGATTGTATATTTAATAAGTTGTCTTTACACAGAAACACATAAAAATGAAGTTATGTATTGAATGATTGATGAAAATATGACCAGAGGCTTGCGGGACCTGAACCCTGTGTTTCCCCAGGAGCAATGGCTCAGCATTCAATAATTCAAGATTTGAGGTTATTTTCTAGAACATGAGGACAGTGAAGAGCAAGAACCCACTGTACTTGTATGAGCCTGGCCTCTTAGTGAAAGCAGATTCCTCCAAATCAGTGATGAATGAGAACTTCATGTAAATTTGTTCTCAAACTTGGGTGCACATTAAATTAACTGCAAATCTTTTAAAAAGGATCACTGATACCTACCGACACTGCTCTTCTCAGGAGTCTGTACTAATCAGATTGGTAAGAAGCCCAGGCATCAGCATTTTCAAGAACCACCAGGTGATTCTTACATGCAGCCAGGGTTAGAAATCTCCAGTGTATTAAGGAACTCAACTCAATAGCAGAAAAGCAAATAATTGATTTTAAAAATAAGCAAAAGACCAGAAGAAATATTTCTCAAAAGCAGACATAAAAATGGCCAACAGGTATTTACAAGAATGTTCAACGTCACTAATTATCAGAAAAAGGCAAATCAAAACCACAATGAGATATCACCTCATACCTGTTAGAATGACTACTATCAAAAAGACAGAAAATAAGAATTGTTGGTGGGGATGTGAAGAAAGGAGAATAACACACTGTTGGTGGGAATGTAAATTAGTAAAGCCATAAGGAAAACAGTATAAACAGTATAGAGATTCCTCAAAAAGCTACAAATAGAACTACCATATGATTCAGCCATCCAGCTACTGGGTATATATTGAGAGGAAGTAAAATCAGTACATCAAAGAGACACCTGCACTTCCAAGTTTATTTCCACTTTAGTCACAGTAGCCAACTTGTGGAATCAACCCAAGGGTCTATCAGTGGATGAATGGATAAAGAAAATGTGGTATGTATAGGCCATGCAATAGTATTCAGCCATGAAAAGAAAATCCTGTCATTTTTGACAAAGTGGATAAGCCCGAAGGACTTCATGTTAAGTAAAATAAACCAGACTCAGAAAGGCAAATGCTGCATGATCTCTCTCATATGTGGAATCTAAAAGTTTGATTTTGTAGGAGTAGAACAGTGGTTACCAGAGGTGAGGGAGGGAAGTGGGGGGAGGATGGAGAGAGTGTGGTCACTGGACACAAAGCTCGTTGGACGGAAGAAGCACATGCTGGGGTTCTGTTGCACAGGAGGTGACTGGAGTTAGCAATCATGCATGGCACATTTCGAAATTAGCTAGAAGAGAGGATTTTAAATGTTTTCACCAGAAAGAAATAACGTGTTTGAGGTGATGAATATGCTAATTCCCCTGATCTGATCATTACGCAATGTATGCATGCAATAAAACATCACACGGCCCCCCATAAATAGGTACAATTATTATTTCTCAATTTAAGAAAAAATGAAAATGCCCAGAGTAACCACAGCACCAGCTGGAAACTTTTCCTAGAAACAAAACCAGAGTCTCCTAAAGGTGAACGAAAGCTGCCCCCATACTCATAGAAGCTCAAAGATACCTGCTGGTTTCTCCACGTGCAGCTTCCCTCCCACCTCCTTTAAGCATCAAGGCTGGCTTCGAACCCTGTGATCTGGGGTCCCGTCTTGGACAAGATTCCCCATGTGCAACCTCCAGTGTGGCCCAGTGACCAGAAGTAGTCTCTGGGGTCTGGCTTTTTGGACTCAAATCTCACCACACACCTACTGTCCCATGACCTCAGAAAATCACAGACCATGGCCATAGCGTGGAGATGGTGACACTTTACCTTCAATGAAATTCTTTTGAGATTAAAAGAACACAAGCACGTGAGCTGCTTGCGCCTGGCCTGGCATGTCTTCACTGAATTTGAGGGAGCTGAGAATGTTACCTTCTTGTTTTCTTTGCCCGAGTTGGAGCCAATGGGAAAAGACAGAGTGGACAGGTGCTGATCAGGCCAAGGGGGCTGATAGAGCCGATTTTAAGAGGTGGACAAGGTGGGTGGCCAGGGCCTTTCTCCCTGTGAGTCCCAAGATAGAGGCAGCTCCTGCTCCATCATGGGCTGGAAAAGCACAGGATCTGCAGGTCGACCTAAGCAGCTCCTTGACCTTGGTGCATCTGTGTGGAACTCACTCCAGTCTATCCTTAGTGCCTCGCATAGGGTATCAGAGATCCAATGCTGTATGAAGGCACTCAGATAACAAAATGCCAAAATAAATGATAAAATCCCAGGGAAGTATGGAAGTCTCTATGTTAAGTATGAAATGGGTTATCTCCCAGCTTTTCCTCTGTTCTGCCTCAGATGGAGGGGTGGCTGCAGTCAGAGAGGTGAGGTCTTTCTGCAGCTGTGTCTCATGCTGTCTTTGCCTAGAATGAATATATTAGTAGTTCCTGCGGGGCCTGTGGAATTGTTTCAGATAAAACGACATCCACGTGCACCTTGCTGTCTGAAGGGTTAGTAAGACACCAAATAGCATCAGATCACAGGCTCTGCACCCCACAAATGCAGAACATCCAGGCTCAGGGCAGTCATCTGCAGAAGTGTGTGCTGCCCAAGGCCAACCAGAGACTCCATGGTGTCAAGGTCAGCTGTCCAGCATCTGCGAACTGCAGTCTGAAACTCAGCCACGCCTCACAGACCAGCAAGAGGCCAAGAGTGGCACTTAATTTTCCATATCTGGTGGGAAAAACCCATTGGCCCCTCTGATCGCCCTGCCTTCTAACAGTGTTTGGAGATTCACAGTGGCAGCTGCTCCAGCTTCCAGCTCCTCTCGGAGGTTTCTTTCCATCTCATGCAGGCCACACAGAATCTCTCGTCCTTATTTTCCTTTCCAACCCTGAGTGTCTGGCCTCAAGGTGCGGGGACAGCGTTTTCAGTGCTGGGCTGTGGGGCTGCGGGGGCAGCCTTCTCTGTCCTGGGCCATGGGGCTGCCCGACTGCCTCTCTCACTCACCCCCCTAAACCCCCACAATGGCTCCAGCAGGACAATCACCCTGCACCACCTTTTGCTGGAACTCCTTGTAACATTTACTAGAATATAATTTGCTAAGAAACCAAATGTCTTGTAAAGTGTGTTCATGTACCATGTCATCCAAGGAGTGAAGTAACTGATTTACCAAAGGAGACTTGGTCTAAAATAACTCATCTTAACACAGCCTCACACCGCGAACCTCTGGAAAAACATCCTAACAAGATTCCAACAGAAAGCACATGCTGTTTTGTGTCCCACACTGGCTTGTGATTCATTTTCCTTTAAAACATGTCTTAAGTTTATTTACTTTCAGGTGAACAGTAATTCAGCCCTGGGGTGTTGGTCAGCAAGGCAGAAACCAGGGACCCAGAAAGAGAGAAGCTCCTTCCTGGCCATGGGCTTCTCCTCCAGGCAGAGACCCCCAGTCCCTCCCTGCCGTCCACGGGTGGCTGTGGCATATGGCGCAGCAGCTGGAGAGTAGGGTGCCATGCTGCTATAATGAGACCCCTTTGAATCATTAAATAGCATCACAAAGGAAAAAGGCCGTCTACAAACAGAGCCCTATATTTAAGTTCATGAATCAATTAATCTTTAAAAGGCAGAGTTCACTTAATAAGCTGGCATCGGAGGGCAGCAGCTACACAAGATGTGGAAGTCAGGGCGACCACAGTGTCAGGACCCCGCATCTGGCAAGATTTGTAGCCATGCTGTCTCGAGAGACATCAAATCATGAGAAAGCAAAGCAAGGGTCCTGCAGCTCCATCCTCAAAGACTCTTTCCTCCCAACCCCGAAAATAGATCCACCACTCGCTCAGTCACAGCCACCCGAGGAGTGGCGAGTGACAAAAAACAGCCCAGGGCCCCCGAAACTCTGGTCTGTCTTGGAACAGGACAGTGAGAGAATGCAGGGACACTTTCTTAGCAAGGGTGAGTGCACCGTCTGCTATGACTGCCACGCGTTTCAGCTCATGGAATGTTGATGCGCCCATGCTCTCGGCCAAGGTGACGTGGAAACTCACACAATTAAATGTTTACTTTTGTCAGGTTGGACAGAATTAAGGGCCACACCCAGCTTTTTCTAATTTTCCCCTCGAGTTCACAGAACCCAGGAATCACGTATAAAGTAAGAGCTTTGATTTTCTTTTCAGTGAACTTGCCTAGGTTTCTCGAAATTTTCTTACCCAGTATACTTTTATTATGGTTTCATTGTCATTATTTGGCCTCTTCATTTTCAGACAAGTTTTTGTTTTGTTCTGTTCTGTTTTACATGCTCACTGTTTTGAGGAAAAGACAGTTGGAGTTCATGAATCTCTGTAATTATCTATGATTGGGTGGAATCCAGAGCAAACTGATCTTTGTCTTGCTGGTCTCCTTTATGCTTCTAGGAGTCCTCCTCCATAACACACACACAGACACAACACACACACAGACACACGCAGAAACACACACAGACACACACACAGAAACACACAAAAGCACACACACACATAGGCATACACACAAACACACATGCAAAGAGACATCCAGACACACACACACAGACACACACACAGGCAGACACAAAAACACACACAGACACACACATACAGACACACAAACAGACACACAAACACAGAGACACAAATAGCCACACAGGCACACACACAGACACACAGACACACACAAACACACACACAGATACACACAGAGACACACACACACAGACACACACAAAGAGACACAGACACATAAACACACACATGCAAACACACACAGACACACACAAACACAGACACACAAACACACAGACACACTGAGACACAAACACACACACAGACACACACAGACACATACAGAGACACACAGGCACACACACATAAACAGACACACAGAAACACACAAAGGCACACACACAGACACACACATAGACACACACACGCAAACACAGAGACATCCAGACACACACACAGAGACACACACACAAACACAAACACACACATGCAAAGACACAGACACACACCGCAAACACACACACACACACATGCCTCATGGAAAAAAGAACACACCAGAATCCAGAGGAAAAAAATCAAATGAATTTCTAAGTATAGGCATCTTCATGGTTGAATTGTTGGGCATACCTTTTTATTTTGCTTTGTTTTTAAGCATAAAGCAGAATCAGTTCTTGTAAAAGAACGTTTTGGTTTTTAAGACCAGGCTTTTTCCATAAAAGAGTGTTTTAGGAAGAGCAGACTATTGTTCTTTAAATTAGTTGAACATGCAGAGCCTAAGCCTTGAACTCAGAGTTCATCCAGGAGCAAGAGTCAGGAGAAATTTTTCCTAGCCAGGGAAATTCAGTTGAAAACTGTTCTCCTGAACTCTGAAGAAAGTAACATCTGCAGAAATTAGGGAAGAACCGATATAGTCAAGGCACAGGTGGAATCCTCCTTCTCATCACCCTCTCTGCAGCCTGAGGCAGGAGGGAAGGAGTGGCCAGACCTCCACTAAGGACCCCTAAAAAGGGGTCAGCCCTGCTTGTCCAGAGCACAGGGCATCAGGAGAGGCCCCCACTAGTGCCATCTGCAGCTGGGGGGCTGCAGGGAGCCTATGTCTGGCAAGGGAGCCCAGAAAGTGTGTGTGCCCTCAGAGGAGAGCCCACATTGCTGAGGGCAGGCAGGCCAGCTTCCTCCTCTGTGACCAGGTGTGTGTGTCCCAGGAGACACAGCCAGTGTCGGCTGGAGGACACTGGAGATGACCTAGGAGAAGGTGGGTGACCACCGATGCCAGGAGCCGTATCAGGGAAGCTGCCAGGATGGGCCCCCAGCACGCTCAGTGCCCCAGGGAAAGGACATAGATGCAGCTTTGAGGAGGAGGAGGAGCCTGGGGCTGGAATGGGAAATCACTGAATTTGATGAAATACTCCTGTAAAATTAAAATCAGGCAATTTTTCATCAAGCAGAAATGGAAGTAAGAAAACACCAAGTCGATTAATAAAAAATGTGGAAAGTTCTGTGGTCAAGGGTGGACTTCTTGCAAGTCTGCCATTCTATGCAGTAGACACTTCCAATGGCTCCCCAGACACAGGTTCTGAGGATGTGTAAAAGAGCCAGATTTCAGCAGCATTTCAGAAACCTGAACATGCCTCTCAACAGCTCCAGAGCAAGTGAAGCAAAAGCTAGCCTTAAAGGAAATTACATTTTCCAAACAGGTGTTGGAAAAATAAAGTACCTCCATTTCAAACAAAGTAATAAAGCCAATAGGAGCTGTCACTGTGTACAGGAAAGTGTGTCCTGCTGTGTTTTTCAAACTCTGGGCCATGACCCACAGCAGATGCTGGAAGCAACTCACTGCCTTTTGCCAGCATTTTAATAACAAAATAAGAGTGAAACAGAAGAGAAAATACCAGACTGTACTGCAGGTGATAAACCAAGCATTCCTGTGTGATACTGTGTGTGTACAGTTTCTAACAGTGGTTTGTAATTTGGGATCTGAAAGCCACTGAAATAACATGCCACCTTTGAAATAAATTATTAATACATTTATGTTATTTTAACCATAGAATCCTTCCCATTGTAATTTTGGATTATCCCAGTATTCCAGTTGTCTATTGTTGTGTAACAAACTACTCCAAACTCAGTGGCTTAAAAGAACCACTGTGGGCCAGGTGCGGTGGCTCATGCCTATAATCCCAGCACTTTGGGAGGCTGAGGTGGGCAGATCACCTGAAATCAGGAGTTCAAGACCAACTTGACCAACATGGTGAAACCTGTCTGTACTAAAAAAAATTAGCCAGGTGTGATGGCGGGTACCTGTAATCCCAGCTACTAGGGAGGCTGAGGCAGGAGAATTGCTTGAACCCAGGAGGCGGAGTTTGCAGTGAGCCGAGATGGTGCCACTGCACTCCAGCCAGGGTGATAGAATAAGACTCTGTCAAAAAAAAACAAAACAAAACCACTATTTCATACTCCATGATTTGGTGAGGTGAGTCAGGAATTGTGCAGGGCTCAGCTGGGTGGTTCTTCTGTTCTCAGGGGCATGGACAGAGGCCCTCCAGTGATGCTCAGGGGACAGATGGCTGCTGTGGAGGACTCAGGATGGCACACCTCACATGCCTGGTTTGTGGGGTGGCTGGAAGCCTGAGCTCAGCTGGGACTTTTGACCTGAGCATCCATATGTGGCCCTCTGGTGCAGTGGCCTTGGGGCAGCTGTGTTTCTGATGTGACAGCTCAGGACGGCAGTGGGTTTTTGAAGTTAGAGCCTGGGTTACCTTTTATGACCTGGCCTCAGAAGTCACATAACATCACTCCTGCTCCACTCTGTTGGTTGAAGTGGGATCCAGGGGTGAGGATACGTGGGCCCCACCTTCCTAGGGAGGCATGCCAATGAATTTGCAGCCGTGCCGATAAAGCAGCCACACCCAGCCAGACATTGTAGGGCTTTCCAAGATAGCTGACATCTCCTCACAGAGTGGGATGTTTTAATGAGAGCACCTGCATTGCTGAGCTGTAATCCATAGCTAGGCACCAAAATTTGCTAGACTTAGCAGACTACATCATGTGCTTTACAGTTCTTAATTCTCAGTTGCAAATTCAGGGTATATGAACTTGAATTATTTTCAGCAGTTAGGAAAAGCCTATTTATGAACAGATAAACTCATCATCTACTCCTAATGAGTTTGGTAGCCTCTGTGCATCCTCAGTCACACATCTCACAGAGCTTTTATACATAAATAGAAGTCTGCAGAGGAAGCATGATGTATAGCAACATCCTGAGACCTCATCTCATGTTGCAACAAGTGGTCAAAGTCACAGGGTCTGAATGTGGGCTTCAGAAACCCAGGGGCCCCTGGCATTCTGTGTGCCATGTGGGGTGCCATGGGTGTGTAGCTTGTTTCCATTTCCTAAAGAAGTAAACAATCTCCAAAGGATTAGAAGCTATTGCCTGTGTAGTTGTTTCATGATTTCCTGGGTCTTAACCATAAAGTAATTAGGAAAACTGGAATGCTGACATGTTTCTTCTTTTCTTTTCTTTTTTTATTTGGTGAACCACTACTCCAAAAATATGGAGTAGTTAAAAGCTATACTTCTAAGAAAGATTATGAAAAACCATGAAGGTGCTGGTGAATAAATTCCATTTTGTTTGTTTTACATTTTTAAAACCATAGAGGGCAGGAGTTTCAAACTGATTTCAGAAGCCTCCTTGAATATTTTCCCCTAATGTAAGAATGTTTTTCTATCCATCATCTATTTCACAGTGACTTTCAAAATCAGGGTTTGCTGTGGCACTTCTGTTGTCGTTTGTAATATGATTCTGCAATATTTTACAGAGTTTTGCAGATCTTAACCATAGGGTTATTTAAAACCATCCTTCTTATTCTCAGTTCTCATTACATTCTTTTTTGGCTGGGAATTAGAAAAGTTGTTGGAGCTGTTTTAACTCATCTCTTCAGATGTATAGATTGATAAATAAATGAAAGATAGATGGACAGATAGATGAATAGATAGATAATAGATGGTTATAGATAGATAGATGATAGGTGTAAAACAAAGTAAGTAGAGCTGAGATGCTGCACAGAATTCTTGATGTGAAGGAGCAGAGCTGGAGTTTGTGCTCTTTAGTGAAACGATGGCCAGAAGGCATACATTGGTGAATTATCCTACAATCAATGCACACCCTGTGCCAGGCTCTGTGCCCTGTCTGAGACACTCTACACCACACTATGAGGGGACATGGTTGTCCTCCCCATGTCACAGGGGAAGGGGCAGTGACCTAGAGGTTCAGAGACCACCTCATTTATCTCGGCTGGTCGGCTGGCCGGCTGGCCCTGGGCAGGTGGACAGCAGAGCTGGTCCCTGAGCAGGTGCTCACAGAGCTGGGAGCCAGCACCCTTCAGCAGAGATGTCTGGGTCTCGCTGGGAAGGAGGGGTGCTTTATTTCTTTTCCTCTCTTTTGTTTCTATCTTCTAAATCAGGGTTCCGCAGCCTGGGCACCCTCTGGCTCTGGGGCTGGAGGGTTCTCTGTTGATGGGGCCGGTCCTGGGTATTGTAGCTTATGACGCCAGGGGCCTCCCTGACCTCTCCTCACCCACAGCAGCAGCACCCACGCCAGTTGTGACATCTCCAAATATCCCCAGACATTGTTCAATGTCACCTGCGGGGGCAAAATCATCCCCCACCCAAGTCGAGAACCACTGTTCTAAATTAACCAAACTGCCTGTTACTATGTCTATAATTAAAATTATGTATTTTTAACATAGAATTTTCATAAATGTGGGACATCAAATAGAATTTTCTCTTCTAAACTGTCCTTTTTAAAACTTATTCTTCAGAAGCAAACACGTCCCCTACAACAGATGCCCACCCTGAGGGAATCTGACTGTTGAGTTACAATCAGGTCATCTTCAGCTGTGTCCCGGCAGAGTCCCCAGGGGCACGGCCTTGAGGGTGGCTGGAGTGAGTGTGGCCCCTGCTGTCCTCCTCCCCCCACCCCGGGATACCGCGTCCCTCCGCGTGGACGAGGGAGAATGCTTTCACAGTGTTCACACCACTTTGCCGGCTGTCACAGGTACAAACTACCTGGATATTTAGATACGAGAGCATCTAACAGGGAACCATCAATCTTTTATGGTAAGAGAATACATAAATTATAAACAAATATGTCCTTTGGTCTCGTAGAACAGCATAATGATCAAAGAGACACAATAGAAATGCATTTGCTTCTGCAGTCGGCGTATTCCCCTAGCTCGTGGGCTGTGCTGACGGACAGCCCGGGAGCTGGCAGCTTTTGTTCCATCTGTCAGAGTATACTTACCTCCTGTTGTTTTAAGTAATCAATATGGGGGCTGAAATCACCTACTGCTACCTCCGCTACCTCCTATTTTGTCCACTCATAAATTATGGATTGTTGCACAACATCAAGTCTACAATTTCGATTGCATTTGCTAATCATTGATCAATAATTCAGGAGCCTCTCCTCCTTCAAGGGCCCCTGGCTTCCTGTGGCATACGGCACCGGGCTGACAGCAAGCAGCAGAGGCGTCCCTTATCACAAAGAGCAGCCGCAAAAACAACTTGTTTAGAGTTGTTTCTTCTCCTTCCCCTTCTTATTTTTCAAGAGGGTGACTTTGTACTTGTGTTCGGTGCCTTCCTCCGCTTGTTAGCTCTAATGACGGCCGTGTGGCTGCCGCAGAAGCCAGCCGCAGCCCTGTTTGTTTGGTTTGCGTAGACAGGGCGCTTAGCAAAACGGTGTCTTTCTGTTTTATTTTGTGGCTCGGTGTTCTTGTGTTTGTCACTGAACTGAATCCTGGGGGGTGATGGGGAGGAAGTGTCTCATTCCCTGTTTGCACTGCACCATCCTGCGTCTGTGGGCATGCAGCTGGGACACAAACTCCTCATTGTGCCTCTTAAACTCACACACATGCCCGCTGCAAGTCCGGAGGGAGATACGCTACTCTTCAGAAAACTCCTCGGCAGAACAAACCCGAAACTCGGAATTATTTTAAAGGCTCGCTCTGATGCTTTCGTTGTGCTTTTAGGTCTGTTTTCTGTTTTAATCCAGTTCTCCATGTTTGTGTTTCTGTGCTTTCAATGAGATGGTGAAGTTAAAAATAACGAGCCTTTCACAAACCCTTTTGCAGTTTTATTAGAAAGTGTCATCTTCATCTAACCTCTTGGAGGATAGTGACGTTGGACCGTCTCCTTTGGAAACTGCAGCTCACAGGATGCCTCTTATTGATGGAGAAAGGAGAGGAACGGAATGCAGAGTGCGGAGGAGAAGCGATCGGGTTTCCAGGAGCCATTCAGCAATGAATTTCTGGGAAACCTTTTCCACAAAAGGCAGCCACAGAGGGCCCTGGAGGTTGCCTGTGCACTGGGCACAGCCCACCCACCCCCTCTGAAGGAGCAAAAGGCCATGAAGGGGCCTTTGTCATCCTCCCAGAGCTTCAGGCCTGCCTCCCCCTCCTCTGCAGCCTGCTGAAGGAAGCTGTGCCCTGCAGCCTGGCCTTCTATAGAAGCCGTTGGCCTCACCCATTGTCACCGGCCCAGCAGGGGAGCTGTGGCCACAGGAGGCTCTCAATAACTTAAAAATTGTAAAAAAAGAAACAGCAGGAAGGCCAGAGGGGAGGGCGAACGGAAAAGGTTTAAGCCAATCTTGTGGCAAGAAGCGGACAGGGCGGGGGCGTGGGGTGATGGAGGGAAACAAAACTTTTTTTTAAGTGGAAAGAGAGAAAGAGGAAACAGGAAGTGGCTTTAAAATTTTAAGTGAAAGTGAAGACAATTAGAATAAGATTGGAAGCAAAGAAAACGATGAGAAAAGAAAAGGATACCAGGAAAGAGCCTGCACACCTTCTTTGCAGGCCTCTCACCTGCCTCTCCTCATCCTCTCTCACCTCCTCCTGATCCGCCCTGGGCACAGCATCCACCCCACTGAGTCTCCCGGGAGACCACAGCTGTCAGTTGACTAGCACGTGCATATAGCTGGTTTGGAGTTGAAAATAGAGAATAAAATACAATATCATTTCCCAAAGGAAAATCCTTGGCATTGCCCAAATGAGCAGGTGTAAGTTCGTCTCCTGCCCAGTCCACCCCTACGTAATTACAGCAGGTCCAGTTCCCGAACTTTCCTACCTACCCTCATGCAAGAGATGTAAGTGGTGGAGGTGGTGCTGGCAGGTGCATGTTAACATTTATGAGGCCAAAACGAACCTGTCTGGCTCACCAGCAACTGGAGAACATGACTCTGACTGGAGAGGGTCTACCCCTCTCCTCCAAGGCATCCTCAGCAACCCTGGTCACTCGGGTAGTGCTGAGGAGTTTCCTTTGGGAAACAATATTGTATTTGATTCTGTATTTTCAACTCCAAACCCATTACACATACATGCTAGTCAACCAGCAGCTGTGGTCGCCCCTGCTTTGATGAGAGGAGGGGACGGATTTGACACCACGACACCTTGAGAAACTGACTCAAGGGCATTCCCCTTTTCCCTTCCTATGGCCTGCCAGCAGGAAATGATCATTTCCAAGGGTCCCCCTTGGTTCTGGGGTTTGGATTCTGTTCCTTGACCTGGCTCGAGCCCCTCAGAAGGAACTGCTCAGAAATACACACACACACACACACAAACCCATCTGCTGGGGTCATCCTTCAGCAGCAGAAGCTTGGGGCCCTCACCCTGAACTCAGCGTCTACACCCAGGGAACTAATCTACTAACAACGGTGGGCGCAGCTCTGTTCTACACAGAGAAACTCAAAGTCACTTCTGCTGTCAGACTGGGAGCTTCTCTCTATCAAACAAGAAGCATCCCCAGTAACCTCTGCCACGATGATGCCTCTGGTTTATCATACCAGAGTCCTTTAAGACACTCAGGAGTTACATTTTATAATAAGTCCTAAGAATCATGTGCTTGTCAACACTTATTTTCCCCCAATTATCCATCCATTCATCTATCTATCTATCTATCTATCTATCTATCTATCTATCTATCATGTATCTATCTATCCATCCATTTATCCATCCATCTATCTATGTATCCATCCATCCATCCATACATACATACATACATCCATCCATGTGACCATTTATCTACCTACCTACCTATTCATTTATCCATCTATCCATCCATCCATCTATCCACTATCTATCCTCATTCATCTATCTGTCTATCTATCTATCTATCTATCTATCATCTATCTATCCATTTATCCATCTATCCATTTATCCATCCATCTACCCATCCATCCACACATATATCCTCCCATTCATCTATGTATCTATCTATCTATCTATCCTTCATTCATGCATCCATCCATCTATTCACCCATCCATCCTTCATCTATCTATCATCCATTCATCTGTCTATTCATCTATCATCTATCTATTCATTTATCCATCTATTCATCCATCCATCTACCCATTCATTCTTCCATCCATCTATCCATCCATCCATCCATCCATCTGACTATCTATCTATCTATCTATCTATCTATCTATCTATCTATCTGTCTGTCTGTCTGTCTGGCTGGCTGTCTATCTATCTATCTGCCCATTCATCTATCTATCTATCTGTCTATCTATCTATCTATCCATCCATCCATCTATCCATCCAGTCATCTGTCTATCTATTTATTATGATATTTCTCATTAGCAAATGCCTTTTTTTCTTTCAATGTATAAATAATTCACAGTTTTCCAATAAATTAACTGTGGGGGTACTGCTCTTACTCTGTGTCTTTTAAGTTTTCACTTCTTTTTCAGTGATGGGTTCAGATTGTCCCAGACCACTCTGTGTCCTTTTTGAGGAGCAGAAGGGTTTGGATTTGCTGGGTTCTGAGGATCAGTTACAGACGTTGACCTTCCTAGCAACGCTGACTGGTGGTTGGGATAAGAGTGACTACTCTAATAATTCCTAGGAAAAATGCAGCAGTGTTTCCTTTTCTGGTTGTGCCTCTCAGAGAAGCTCAGAAAACACCAGGCCAAGCTTTGCGTGGTTGTGGGGATGCACACCATATCCTGGCCTTGCGCCATTGCTGCTGCAAAGCCCTTTGCCGTTGTTCACTGGCTACCTCGGTCTAGGTGTCCCAGCCGTGAAGCCATCTGAGGCTTGACTTGCCTGTACCTGCTGCTGGTGCCTCTTCCCTCCCATTCTTCTCACTTCACCTGGAGGCTCAAGCCCCGGGATTGGGGTGCACAACCATGGGGACAGGGACCAATGTATTCAGTGTCACATGCCACACGGCTCCTGGACCCAGACAACGGTCTGGTCTGCAGGCTTCACATACTTGTGCTGGGCTCCACTGACTTCATTAGTAACACAGAGGCCACGAGCAAAAAATCTCTCCCTAGAGCAGACAGAAGAGCCCCACAGCCTCATTCCTGTTCCCACGTACCTGGGAACCCTGGCTTACTGTGACCAGCAATTGATGAGTTTAACTTTGGCCTTTACAGAGTTTTTTCTCTTTTTCAAAAAGTATGTGTTTTCTCCTATTTTGTTAAAACCTCTGGGTCTTCCTCCTGGATCTCTTGTGTGGTGTGTGCCTGCGTGCACGCATGCATGTGCGGGCTGTGCTGTGCATGTCTGTGTATTGTGTGCCTGCGTGCATGCTTGCATGTGCCGACTCTGATGTGTGTGTCTATGTATTGTATTGTGTGCCCTGTGTGCATGCTCGCATGTGCAGACTCTGCTGTACATATCTGTGTAGTGTGTGCCCGTGTGCATGCTCACATGTGCAGACTCTGATGTGTTTGTCTATGTATTGTGTGCCTGTGTGCATGCTTGCATGTGAGGACTCTGCTGTGTGTATCTGTGTAGTGTGTGCCCATGTGCATGCTCGCATGTGCGGACTCTGCTGTGAGTGTTTATGTATTGTGTGTCCATATGCATGCTTGTCTGTGTAGTGTGTGCCTGCGTGCATGCTTCCATGTGCAGACTCTGCTGTACATATCTGTGTAGTGTGTGCCTGTGTGCATGCTCGCATGTGCGGACTCTGTCTGTGTAGTGTGTGTCCCTGTGCATGCTTGTGTGTCTGTGTAGTATGTGCCTGTGTGCATGTTTGCATGTGCAGACTCTGCTGTGTGTGTCTGTGCAGTGTGTGCCTCTGTGTATGTTTGCGTGTGCAGACCTTGCTGTGCATGTCTGTGTGGTGGAGCAGCACCTCCTGATGGGACAAAAGCGAAAGCGCCCACAGGCAAGGCAGTGGTGTTGCCTCCAAGCCCTGGATGTGTCCCCCTTCTAGCCCAACACTTCCAAAATGTTTTCCTCCAGTCTGCGTCAGCGTGGCCTGCGGGGCACCAGGACCAGGAGAGGGTGGTGGCTGGGGTCTTCGGAGGCCTGAGCAAAGGCTTTTGTAATCTCAGATGGAGTGGAACTGAATGGCTTTTTTCAGCCCAATTTAAAATGATGGGTTTCAGCTCCTTCTGGCCCAAGCCCTTTCTGTTCCACCACGGACTTTATGACAATGAGAAAGCAGTTGTGGGCCCCTCCGAATCAACCTTACAGATGTTTTCTCAGAGAATTGAGGCGTATTTATAGGGTAGCTTCCATCTCCCTTTCTCTTTAAACATCAGCACAAGTCATAGTGGAAGAGAGGAAGGGCTCATTTCCATGTATCTCCCATACTCAACCTGGGTTCTGAAATGTCTGCACGTGAGCAGAATTACAGCACACCGTCCACTCCACTGCCATCTGAGAAGGCTCAGGGCTGAGTGCTATCCATGTGCTCTGGGCTGACATTAGTGGGGACCAGCCCCAATCTTGGGGTGCTCTCAGTCTGGCTGGGGAAAAGAGCCACTAAACAAAGACCACTAACCCCGCCGGGGGCCCCGCTGGAGCCCAGCTACAGTGGGAAGATGCTGCAGGAGACACAGAGTGAGGAGCCCTGCTGTCCCAGAGCTGGGGCAGAGGCTGTGGAGGTGGCCTTATAGGAGGGGTGAGGATGGCACGTGTGGTTCCCTTCAGGACAGGGAGCCAAGAGGCCCAGAGGCCTGCTCTCCCTATGGAACAGGGAGCTCCTGAGAGCCCACAGTGCCTGTGACTCTCCCTTTACCCCAACCTCAGTAGCAGTTCCAGGTACAAGTCACAAAGTTGAGCAGCACGCGACTATCTATGAAGAAGTGTGAAGTTTCTCCAAAGAGCCCCTTTGATGTGCTTCATACTTGATTCATTGACCTTCCTGGGCTTGGATTAACTGTAGAGCCTGGGAAGAAGCAAGTCAATTTCAGATTCTTCATAGTTACAAGTCCTGTCTTCACATACCCATTATTTATGTCAAGGGGCAACGGCTGCGAGTGTACGTTCTAATCTGTAAAGTGCATGGTGATTGATGGGGCTGCCCTGGTGATTCCTTTCTGTCCTGCCACCGAGTGTCTGCCTCAAGTCACTCCACAGTCCAGACCTGCACCCCTGCATGCTGTAGCCACATAGGCTGCTGGACATTCAAAAAGTGGCCAGCATGACGGAGGACCTGAACTTGAAATGTCAATCTTAATTAACTTATGCCGAGATTTTATGTCTGAAGCTGAGTCAACTGTTTTCCTATTAAACATAATATGACTTTTTTTTTTTTTTTTTTTTGCTAAGACTACATTTCACTTAAGCGATTAAAAATGTGGCACCTGATGTGAGACACAATATAAATGTTAGATGGTCTCAGATTTTAAAGACTTTGTCCAATTAAAAATGCAAAATATCTCAATAATTATTTATTTATTATTATGCATGGAAGTAATATTTTGTCTATACTGAGAGATTTTCTTTTTAAATTACATCCCCTTCTTTTTACTACTCAAAAATGGCTCCTAGATAAATGTAAATCACCTTGGTGGCCCCCATTTTATTTCCACTGGCCAACAGGGATCCAGAGGGAAGGAGTTAGGTCTGAGGATAAATAACACATAAACTATAAGCGGGACAGGACCAGAGCTCCTCCTCTGAGTGTCTCGTGGAACTGAGAGTTCCTCTCACGCTCGCTCTCTCTTCCTTCAGAGGTGGCCGGTTATGAACTGGCAGAGGGCAAGGACTCCTGGAGGCAGTTCAGGCGTGTTTGGGCAAAGTGTGCTTTCTCTTCTGTTCTGCCTCCTTTGTTCTCCCTCGCAGTGGTGAAGGAGCCACGCAGCCCTCTCCCTACCTCGAAGCTATGCAGGAGGAGACACGAGCAGTGAACGTCCAAGGAAACCCCATGATGGGAGTCCTTGGTGGTCCTGGGGGCCAACCTGGATTTTCCAAAAGAACTTGAAATGGGCTGAGGAATTAACTTACCCTAAATACTTTTAATATTTAATCACGTACTAACAGGATTAAACTGAACAGTTGTGGAAATTGATAAATGTAGCATGTATCAGAAAATCCAACAACAGACCAAAAACTCATTCAAAGTTTGCTGATCATTTCAGGTGTCTGCTCTTTAGAAGTTTCTAAATAGAAAATATTAATTACAGGATATTACATATTCGTTATTCTATCATAAAATAAGAATTGGAAATAAGGATTCCTGCATATCCACATGCTTCTGGACAACAACTTGTTTTTATAAACATTTTTGAATAGTTGCAGTCAGCGATCTCTGGGTGTCGCTGAAGACCTCTCCAGGCCCCACCCCAGGAGCAAAGAGCCTGAAGTCTGCCCTGAATCTGTTAAAATAGCTCAGTGTCCAGGTACACCCATCAAAAGGTTAATCAAAATGGGTATATTCAGTAGGACTAGTTAGTCCAATTTACAGTTCTGGGTTTTGTTGGGGTTTTTTGTTTGTTTTTGTTTGTTTGTTTGTTTTGAGACAGGGTCTTGCTCTGTTACCCAGGCTGGAGTGCAATGGCCCACAGCCTCCTGGGCTCAAGCAATCCTCCTACCTCAGCCTCCGAGTCAGCTTGGCTGTGACTACAGGTGCATGCCACCGTCCCACACTAATTTATTTTCTTAAATTTTGTAGAGATGGGGTCTTACTATGTTGCAGAGGCTAGTCTCAAACTCCTGGGCTCAAATGATCCTCCTTCCTCAGCCTCCCAAAGTGCTGGGAGTATAGGCATGAGCCATCACTGTTGTATTTTTAGTGACACTTACTGAGATATAATTCAAATATCATAACATCCCCCCTTTTAAAGTGTACAATCAAGTGTTTTTAGTCTATTCATAGAGTCATACAACCATCCCCATTATGTAACTGTAGAACATTTTTCCATCACCCCCAAAAGAAGCTCTGCAGCCCATTCTCCCTGCCCTTCTGCCTCTGGCAGCCACTTATCTGCTTTCTAACTCTGGTCTCTCTTGCTCTTATAAGGACACGAATCCTATCAGGAGGGAGGGGCCCCACTCAGGTGAGCTCATCTCTCCCTAATCACCTCTTAAAGACCTCCCTGCCTCACACCATCACATTAGGGGTTAAGGCTTCAACATGTGAATGAGGAGGCACAAACATTCAGTTCCTAACAGGCAGATTCAAAGAACTGTGATAAAACGGAGTTGAAAACGACACAATCTCTCTGTGAATCCATAGGCTGTGCTTTTAATAAACATCAAGTTGTAAAGATTGCTCTGATTCAGCCAGAGGATTATAGTCAGGGTCTGGGGCTATATTTAAGCCGAGGAGAGAAAGGAAAACTTACTAGTTTAAGTGACAGCCATGCTGTTGAGTAAAGACAGCATTCGTGGCAGGTGGCCATGGGATGTGGAGAAAAGCAGGCAGAATACACAGGGGTACGTCTCCCAACACAAGACCCGCGTGAAGCTCGGGGTTCCAAATGCCACATGCAGACACGTCTTAGAGGTTCTCAAATGCACTCTGCTGCACTTCTGCTGCCGGCACCGGCAAGGCCACTTGTCCTGACAACAACAATCACGACCGCAGGTAACAACACACTTGCCGCGTGTGAGCCAAGCATGGTGTTGCTTCAACAGTGGCCCCTACTGATGGTGTGAACGCAACATTTAAAAATATACCAGCGTGAATTGAGCATGAAAACTCAAGCATGTCAATCAAAAGAAGGAGGGAGGTCATCACTGCCCACCAACTAGGAGAATAAAGTGAAGCCGGCTGATCACAGGGAGTGTTGGTGAGGGGGAAGAGCAATGGAAACACTTCCGCTTTGCTGGTGGGAATGCAAAATGGTGCAGCCACGTTGAAAAAGAGCCTGGCAACATGTTCTGAAGCTAAACATCACGTCCGCCCCGCAATGCCACTCCTAGGATCTACCCAAGAGAAATGAAGACATACACCTACACAGACACAGGTATATGAATGCTCCTACCTGCATGATCGATCCACAGCCGCCCCAGCAGAAGGGACCCAATGTCCATCTGCTGTGGATGAAGGAACACATCATGCTGATCCACATTGTGCAGTATCTCTCAGCAGGAGACGGGTGAGCCACACGACACACAATGGCATGATGTGTTTCAAAAGCGTGCTGCTAAGTGAAAAACACCAGGCAAAAAATACTCATGCTAAATAATTTTGTCTATATAAAAATCTAGAAATGACAAAATATAGTGAAAGAAAGCAAATGAGTGTCCACGAGGGGCCAGGCTTGGGGAGAGAGGATCAACTGCAAATGGGCAGAAGGCGGTGTTTTACGATGATGGACAGCTGCCAATATGCACCTGCTGTACATGTAAAATGAGCGGATTTTACTGAACATTAATTGATGCCTCAATAATGACAACATAAATAATTTTGTATGATATAATAAGTAAAATAAAACTAAATAAAGCTGAGAAAAAGTTTTCAGTGGCAAGGTAGCGTGTTGTCTCCTGACCGAAATGTTACACTTTGGTTAATTTGATTAGAAAGTTTCTCGGAGTTCACGGTGTCCATCCCCTGAGGGTCCTGGTGACTTCTGCAGCAAATCCTTAAGGTGGGGGAGTGTTCCAGGACACCGACATCACTCATCCACTGTTGGGCACTTGCCACAGGCCCTGGGCAGCGAGTCTGGTGCCTGACCAAATCTGGACCAGTTGCAACTTTCTCCAGGAATTTACAGTGGAGATTCGGGAATCAGAGAGGGTGTCTGTCCACACATGTCTGGAACTGAGATGAGAACACTGCGGAGAAAGCAGGCTGGAAAACACAGAAATCCAGGGCTCCCAGCAACCCCAAGACTCCCTGGCCTGCACTTCTATAGCCAGCCGACCTTGGCAAGGAAGCCATGCCATCCCCCGGCCGACCCTACCCAGGTGGGGCCCCAGAGCCCAGGAAAGACAGACACAAACCCTCAGTGCTGTGGTGTTCTTGTGGGCCTCAGAGGCTGAGCCAAGCTGGGAGTCTCTTTCTGACCTGTCACCATCCTCTCCGGGAACCTGCTATCTCTCTGCGTGGCCGTGGGGCACTGCCTCTTCTTTCTAAGCAAAGTCTAACACTTGTGGCGTCAGAGAGTGAAAACAAGGGACAAAGTCAGGACCTCTAAAAGGCATTCACAAGGTTATTGATATTGCTATTCAAAGTCTTCATTATTTTAGATCCTTGTGCTTCTTTTTTTATTAATTTAATTTCCATAGGTTATTGGGAAACAGGTAGTGTTTGGTTACATGAGTGAGTTCTTTAGTGGTGATTTGTGAGATTTTGATGCATCCATCACCCTAGCAGTATACACTGCACCCAAATTGTAGTCTTTTATCCCTCAAACTCTTCCCACCCTTTACCCATGAGTCCCCAAGTTCTGATGTACCATTCATATGCCTTTGCATCCTCATGGCCTAGCTCCCACTTATGAGTGAGAACATAGGATGTTTGGTTTTCCATTCCTGAGTTACTTCACTTAGAAGAATAGTCTCCAATCTCATCTCACTGGATACAAAAATCAACTCATGATGCCCTGAGGTTTCTGAAACTTGCTGTCACCTTGCCTGTCTCTGCACAGGTCCGAGGCAGCGGGACTTACCCACTCTTCCAGCTCTGGTACATGGGCTGAGTCCCTTTCCTGAGTCCCATCTACAGCCTCTAACCCGGTGCTTTCTTTAACTCTCTATTTCTTTTCTTGGTTTGTCATTTTATTCACTTTCTCGTATGCCCAGTAAGTTCACAGAAGATAGGAAATTCAGTTTCTCTCTTCACCACCTAGCCCGACACAATGCACAATTAAGTACTTAATAAATGTCTTTTGATGGTAATAATGGCCATGTGGATGATAACGGTGCTGAACTCCCTCCTGGGAGAAGTTTGCACACTTTGAGAACTGGCTCACTGGAATTGAATTATGAAATGGAAAACTCGGCCTCTGTATATCTTTGGTGAACCACAAGGTTGGTGGCTTAATGAAGGGTGGGATAATGGATGCTGTGCTGAATGAGGTGCTGCATTTCTGTGCTAAGTGTTCACCTCTGGCTCAGAAGTGTTTAATTCTGCCCAGACCATTTTAATTCCATGTGCTCCTACTTGTGAATTCAGAATAATGCAGTTCATTTGTGAGATAAATTACTATAGAAACACAATGTTCAAAATGGCAGGTGAGCTTTCTAGATTCTAGATTAACATTAAGTTGGTAACAAGAAAACCTTAATTTCATCAATTTCAGACTTTGTTATTTTTCATTAAATACATATTTCTGATTATTGCATCGCACGGCCTTTCCTTGTTACCATGCTCGGGGTGCCACATTCATTGCAGAGATCACAGTTCCTCCATGGGGACATCACAGATTGGCTTCATGGAGAGGGGCAGAGGGGGAACCAGAGAGCTGGACCAGCCGTGATTCCAGAAGCCCATGGGAAGCTCTGCAGAACTGCGATCCATTTCAGGGAGTGCTGGCAGCAGGGTCCACTCCATGGGCAGGACTCAAGCCAGCTGGGAGCCAGGGGGCTGCTTAAGAGGGAAGGGGTAGGCTAGAAATGGTGGCTCATGCCTATAATCCCAACACTTCGGAAGGCCAAGGGAATAGGATCCGTTGAGCCCAGAAATTTGAAAGCAGCCTGGGCAACATAGTGAGATCTCCATCTCTGTAAATTAAATAAAAAATTAGCTGGGCGTGGTAGTGTGCATCTGTCATCCAGCTACTTGGGAAATTTAGCTGGGAAGACTGCTTGAGCCCAGGAGATCAAGGCTGCAGTGAGCTGTGTTCACACCACTGCGCTCCAGCCTGGAGGACAGAGAAACCTTGTCTCAAAAAAAAAAAAAAAAGAAAGAAAAAGAATAAAATGGCTCAGAGCAGGAGTGAGGGTTAGGTACAGATGGGACCTTAGGGTGCAACCCCATGGTATAGTCTGAGTGTGCAGGGGGTGAGAGTCAGGCGAGGGCTCCCAGCGTGTGTGTTCATTCGTCTGTCATTCCCTTCCCCAGTGTTTGCTGCACAATTGCTGTGCGACTCCTCTGTTCAGGGCCGGGAGACACAGCCCAGCTATAAATGAGGCTCCCATGGCCCCAGTACTTTTGGGATTCCTTTCCAGGGGAGGGACCCAGGCCCCAGGTTGAAGTAGACCAGAAGCCCTGACTCCACTGCTGGATGTGAGGGTCACGCAGGGATGAAGGGGCAGAGGCAGCCACTCAGCTGCCCAGGTGGGAAGCTGACCTTCCTGACCTGTGGTTGCCTCATTTGTAGGACAAAGGAAGAGAGTCATTCCCACACACAGTGGCCGTGAAGAAGCCATGGTGTGCTCTAGCACAGTAATGGCATAGATGGACACAAAGATTAATCTCCCATTTTCTTTCAAGCAATGCTTCACCCACTCTCATTCCACAGGGAGAAGAGTCTTTGTAAAACTTTTGTCTTAAATCGGGATCCAGCCACTCCTTGGGATGGACATCATTATATGTGGCCACTATTTACCTTGCCTTTTTCTGTTGTAGCATCAAGTCAGGGGCTGTATAGGGCCACCCATCTCCATTCAGCAGGGGAGAGAGGGGGCTTCCCAGAGAGGTGCCCCAGTTCTACAAAATGTCAAGATCAGTCTTCTCCATTTCTCTTCAATATGACTCCACAGAAAGCTTTCTCCAAAGGTGTATTAGTCCATTTTCACACTGCTGTAAAGAACTACCTGACACTGGGTAATTCATAAAGAAAAGAGGTTTGACTCATGGTTCCACATGGCTGGGGAGGCCTCAGGAAACTTACAATCATGGCAGAAGGTGAAGGGAAAGCAGGCACATCCCACCGTGGTGGAGCAGGAGAGAGAGCACAAAGTGCCAAACAACTTTCAACCACCAGATCTCGTGAGAACTCACTCATTATCAAGACAACAGCATGGGGGAACCGGGACGGTGATCCAATCACCTCCCACCACATCCTGCCCTCGACACATGGGAATCACAATTCAAGATGAGATACGGGTGGAGACACAGAGCCAAACCATATCAAAGTGTGTCTTCAATTTTCCTGGATCAACTTCAGAGTAAAGAACTGAATTGAACCCTCCAAAACAACCTACTGTAGATCTGCTATGCAGTGGCGAAGAAGAATCAAAATGTCAGTGTCTAATTAAAACCCATAAAGAAAAATTAAATTCCTTTAATGATGCCATTTATTGTCATGGATACTAAGGGTGGAAAACACAGATGAAAATGCATGAAGGAAATTTTGCACATAGTGAAAAATAGATGTTGGGAATCATAACTTGTGGTGTATTTATTCTACAAGGGAATTATAATTGTCTCATTTTATTCTGAATATATGCCTCAATGATTTGTGTTAATATAGAGAATAAATGGTCCAGAATTTATTCTTCGAATTACATTTGTAGAGAATTTTTTCTTTCAATTCTGAAACAACAGTATAGGAGTTTGTAGCGCCATGCAAACAAAAACCACAATGTTTCTATCTAAAAACGTATACTGAAAATGTGTATTCTATATTTCAAAATGTAAGGATTTTCAAAGATGGGGTTTTGTGGGTCTGGGGGATGGAATAAGAGAACACCAGCCAAGCCATGTTAGCGCTGAGCCCTGGATTTAAGCATAAAATATGAAGTGTGGTTTAAATCTCCCAGTCTACCCAATTGGAAGAGCCTCACATGGATTCGTTAAGAATTAAGTTAATTGAGTTTGCTGTAAGGTTGGTGTCCTTCCTGCTGGAAACTTTCCCAGGTCTTCCTCGGCGTTAGTGCCCACCAGCCTCCCTGGTCACCCTGTTAGCCCAGACTTTAATTAGCTCTGGCGTCCTCTTCATAATGATAAATGCAGAGATGATGAATTGAAATGCAAATGACGGTGAAGTGCCTCAGCCATCAGCGCTGAATATCATTAATACCTTCCCACTGTTAAATCGATCACTGTCATCCCCGGATGCCGGCGTGCGGCGGGGCACATGGCTGCCAGCCAGAAAGCCTTCCAGAGCCCCGGCAGGCCAGGCTTGGTAGGGTTTTCCTCCCATATGCTTTTATTCATCTTTTGCAGAATATTTGTTTGGCAACCAGAGTTCCAATATATTTCCAGCTGAGATGATAACTATTTTGGGTCAATAAGCAAATAGCTAATTTAGAGCAAAATAAATACCAATAAGCAACTGCTCCTTGAGCATCAAGAACTGAAAGAAAGCATCAAGATCTTTCCGTTTCTGACCCATTTCAAAACTGAAAGAGCTACTTTTAAGCTGTTTATAATGTTGACCTTAAAGAGAAAATTCTATCTATAACCCCAATTTAAATGATTTTTTATTTCTTTCTCCCCAAGATCTTGGACCACCAAGTAGTGTTACGGCCACTGTGATAGAACTGATTCTCCCTGAAACTCGTGTTTTCCTAAGAATGAGATGCCTCTTCTCTAGAGAGGAGCCCCGCAAAATGCCCCAAAAACTCATGCCACCGACAGCTCTGGTCCTCTCCCCTGGCAGCTGAAAAACATTACCTACTCTTGCATGGAGCTAGACCTCATCTATCAATTTAAGGGTTAAGGTGTTACTTTGGCCCTTCTATTTTTAATTAACTGAAAGGGCACACTGTAAAAAACAACAACAACAATGAAAAACTCAACCTGGGAAAAGCAATAGATAAATTCTACCTGTACCTCCATTTCTGAACTGCCCCCGCCCCCCATTTCTCCAGCCCCCTCACCTCACTTCAGCCACACTTCTTTTCTCTCTACTTCTGACCGTCTGTGTGCTAAGTCGTGTGACATCCCCAAAAGGAGCCTGGAGGTCTTCATGGCCAACACCCTGGTGATGCTCCTGGTGAGGGTGATATCAGGCACCATGTTACTTGAAAATCTGCACCCTTCCCAAGCCAAAAGGTGACCATTTTGACCCTGTTATACAAGATTTGACACATCAACCCCTGGAGAGGTTAACCTAAGCATACAAGCTCAAGACATGTGGAATAGTCTATTGTGGGTATGCTAACAATTTTGCTTAGTCTTCAAGGAAAACTCTCAGTAGAGTGAGGCAAGAAAGTCGACCAATGCACTCTTGGCTTTCTCCCCAAATCTGCTCCTTCTGCAGTGTTGGTTCCCTTCTCAGAAACAGATGCCACAATCAAGATGGCCTTCATTACAGAAATCTGAGGCCCTGGCGCACCTCCGTGCCGCCTCCCTCCCACACCGTGCCCATGAGGCCTTTCCATCCTGTGTCCCTCCAAACACATCATTGCTTTGTTGCTGCTGCCTCCACCTTCATCCACCCTCAGTCTTCCCCATGAGCAGGTGCAGCAGCCTTGCCTGGACCTGGCTTCTTTTCCTGATGTTCCATTTTCCCTGAAATTCATTTTCCAACAGCAAGCCACAGTGACCTTGGGAGATGACTTATGTCACCGGGAAATTCTCATGCTTAAAATATTTCAGAGGCTTTCCTTCTCCCTGAGAAAATCTATACTCCCAGACTTGCCTTCAAAGCCTCCTGCCATGTGCCCAGGACTCCCTTCTGGACCCCTCGTGCCGGCCCCCTGCCCTTGTTCCTGCCCCTTGCACTCCCTTTCTTCACCCCACCTGAGTCCTTGTCCACCTGAGGGCAGGTACATGCAACACCCCTGCGCTACTAAGCTGGGAAAATCCCTGCCCAGTATTTTATGTGACATCATGGCGGATAAATCTCATGCTGAGTAATAGCAGATGGGTGGTTCTAGCCTCATAGCAGACATGACCTCAGCAGTTGCTCGATGCCTTGTGCCTCAGATTTCTTATCTCTAACATGAAATATTAGCTAACCCTTAGGAAGGTTGTAAGGACTAAATGAGGGGGAATACATGTGAAGGTGCTTGGACCCTCGGCACATAAACATGATAAGTGTTTAATGGCTTTACCTCCTATTATCTTGTATTATCTTGATGGTCTCTGCATGAACATCACTAGGTCCCAGGAGCTTTCCTAGAACCGGTGATAAACTGTGTTTTCCAAAGCTGATGGCACCACTCTCTTCCATCCCACATGCCCTTCAGCAGTAGGATCTTGCCCAACTCATGATGGGAAGAGGCTGTTTTTCTGACCCCCATCCATCTGGGTGGGCTCTAGGATTGCTCTGATGGAGCAGCTCAGCCTGTGACACTGCGACAATCTGATGGAGACTTTTGAGAGTCTTGGGCTCCTTCTTCTTGCCCTTGGGAATGCTCACTCTTGGATGCTCCCTCTGGGATGCCACCCACCGTGTCCTGAGAAGCTTAAGCAGCAGAGCGGTCACCTTCCAGGCTCTGGCTGATATCTGAGCTGCCAGGCTACAACCAGGATCCACCGCAAGCCGTGCCAGTGCACCATCTTGGGTACCCAGCATGGCTGAGCCTCAGGCGAGTCCAGCCCTGGCAACATCTGACTGCAACAGTGTGAGAGGCCCCAAGCGCCAACTGCCCAGCTGAGCCCTGGCACCCCTTAGACTCCTGAGAGCTAAAGCTAAAGTGGCGTCCTAACCCACCAAGCTTCGCTTTCAGCTACCAGAGTAGACCCCGTAACAGGGCCTTGTGATATTGATGAGCTCAGCTCCACCCTTGTCATAGTCTCTCATGGCATTTCTCAATTCTTATTTCTCCCTCACTAGAATGAAATTCCCCTGAGGACAGGGACCACTTGTTTTTGTTTTTAGCACTGGATGGAGCCCATTGCCTAGTGGGATCTCAGGAAACATTTGCACAATAAGTGAATGTGGATAAATGCTGCATTCTGATCTTTGATGACACTGCCTCATCTCCTGGCCAGCAGGCTGACTTCAGTGAGTGATGATAGGCAGAAGCCCAGAGAGCTGGCTCCGGGGACCTCACAGGCTGAGAGCCTCATCGATCACAAAAACCCAGCCTTCCAAACCCAGTCACGGGCTGCACTTGGCCCAGCCAGGTTCAGGCCTATCTACGCTCAGGATGAATTTAACAGTCACTTCAATTAATTTTAAACGTTTATATTAAGAATAAATGCAACTTCGCAAAGGAAAATCTTAAGTGGCAAGGCAAAGAAATTATATTTTAGTTCCATTTAAAAAATTTCGGTACAGTTATTCTGCTTATCATGTTAATAATTTATAGACATGTCAGCTTAAAAAGACAATGAAGATAAACTGTTTCTCTTTCCCTTAAAGCATTATCTATAGCTGTAAGGTATCTTTTAGAATTACTGTTTCATTAAAATTAACATCTTAATATTACATTTTATAACAATACCTCCTTTTTTAATGAGATAATGAGAGATTATAAAAGCACCTTTAAGGCAAAGTAATTTCTTCATAAAATAAAAAAATAAATTAATTTTCATCTGACTATAGGTTAAATATTTTATTTTATTTGTATAATGAAAACAGAAAAATAAAAGGAGGCAAATGTTTTGTTACCTTGGTACCGACAAAGGTTTTGGCATCCTTTCTAGAGAGTGCTAGCCAACTTCAATAACATCAGGAACATGAGGAAATAAATTAGACATTTTAATTGTGAGATGATAACGTGCTGATGGAAGAGTTGGGACTAAGCCAAAACAAATGTTAATGACAAAACAATAATCTAAGCAAAGTAGGAAACATTAGACTCTATGGGCTTCGAAAGAAAATAAAAAAAGCAAAATTGGTAGTGCTTCTAAGGTTATGAAGCTCATAAACTATAGATGATATAAATTGTGAATGAAGTTGACAAGTTTATTATAGATAACGCCCACTGCTTTAAGCAGTAAATAAGTATAATTGGCTAAAATTTTAGATAGCGTGAATGTTTGATGTTTTAAGTAACACGAGAAAATGGTATCCCTAAGGAAAGTAAAGAAATTTCAAAGTAAGGAGTCCACAGTACCCACTCATTGGTGACCAACAATGAACAATTACTCCATTTTATACCACTTTCGTTCGGAAATATGACTAGGGATGAGCGGTCTTGGATGAAACAATTTTACTTGTCAGATTTTCCAAACAATAGGTCCATTCTCAATACAATTAGCAAGCTGGCAGAGGTGAGAGCCGGATGGAAGCTGCTGATGCCGTGAGAATTGATTAGCCCTCCATCTCCACCTTCCCAAGACGCAACCGCAGGCATTCAGATGTGACTATGCACGGTAGCCAGCAGCGGATCTTCTGCCCTGGTTTTGCCGCTTCCCTAGGGGTGCTGCATGCTTGACTGTCTCTCCTACCCAAAGTCTGACACAGGACAATACCGATGGTTGCAGAGAACATGACACAGAGAGCTCAGATGGCTTTGTGAACTCTCACTTGGGCTAACTAGCTTTTAATCAGCTTTACTGGGGTGTAACTTACATACAAAAAATTTATACATTTTAAGTGTACAGTATGATGAGTTTTAATAAACATGCACATCTTCGTAACTACTTCCATCAAGACGTTGGACATTTCTCAAGCCCCAGAAAGCTTTCTCAGGTCTCTGCCCCACCAAAAGACACTTCTTCAAGTCAACGCTGATCCGATTCTTAGTAGTCCAGATTGATTTTGCCTGTTCCAGAAATTCATATAAATGGGACTGCATAGTATTTATTTCCTGTGTCTGGACTCTTTTGCTCAGCATAACGCCTGTGAGGTTCACCTATGCTGTGTGCTAGTAATTCATTGTTTTTGTTGCTGAACATTCTTCTGTTGCACCAATGCCCTGAAATTTATTTATCTATCCATCTACTGATAAACAAGGGTGTCGTTTCCAGTTTGGGGCTATTATGGATACAGCTGCTTTGAACATTTTTTTACAAGATATTTTTATGGGTATAACTTTTTCTTTCTTCTAGTTAAATATTTAGGAGCAGGTCATATAGTAAGTGTATACTAAATATAGGCTTGACTTTATAATTGTTGGGCAAAATGGCTCTGACATTTTACACTCTCACCAGCAGGATATGAGACTTCCATTAGCTCTGTACACTTCAACATTTTGCACTACTAATCTTTTAAAGTTCAGTGGGATTTGGGATCATTGTGAACTTACTGTGAATATACGTGACAACTTATTATACTGAGCACCTTTCACATGCTTGTTGGTGAATTATATGTTTTCTTTTGTGAAATGACTACTTAAATAGTTCATTCATTTTTATTAGTATGTTTATCTTGTTACAACATTTTTTATTATTGTTCATTTGCAAACATTTATGTATATCTATGTAGATACATATGTATTACACAAATTTATACATTACATAAATATATATGTATATGTCTATATGTAGTATTATACAACTATATGTGTATATATATATTAATAAATATGTATGTAGAAATTCCGGATACAAATCTTTGGTCATACATATGTGTTGTGACCATTTCTCCCAGGCTGTGGATTGATTTTTTTATGTCCTTAATAACATCTTTTGAAGCTTTTTTTTTTTGAGACAGGGCCTTGCTCTGTCAGCAAATTTGGGGTGCAGTGGAGCCATGATAGCCCACTGCCACCTGGGCTCAAGCAATCCTCCCTCCTTTCCTCCTCTGCCTCCCAAGTAGCTGGGATTACAGGCACGCATCACCAGGCCTGGCTGTCTTTTGAAGACCTTAACATTTTAAAATTGAAGACATCCAGTTTATTATTTTGTTGTATAGCTATATAACCAAACCAACTTTCTCATGTTATTTTTTGCATGCTATATCTATCTCATCCTTTTACTTTCAATGATTGTCTTTATATTTAAAACACATCACTTGTAGACAGAATTTAGTCAGATCTGGCTTTTCCAATCAGTCTAAAATCTCTGTCTTATATTTTTGCATAATGAATCCATTTGATTTTAATGTACTTGATATGATTGTGTTAAATCTACCATTTTACTCTTCAGTCCTCATGTATTCCTTTACTCTCTCTGCTATTCTATTGCTATTTTGCTTGAAGTAATAAAATAGTTTAATATTCCTTTTGATTTCACCTTTTAGCTTCTAATCTACAATTATTTATTATCATTATTGGCAGTTATCTAAGGCTAATAATAAGCATCCTCAACTTATTATTCTACTTAGGTTCAATATTTTATTTTCTCCCACTTGAAACTTCTTACTTTATGCCTGATATTGCCTGCATCTCACTTTAAATATGTAATAAGTTTGCTATATATAATCCTATATACCCCTCCCTCATTGTTTTTGAAATTGCCATATTATGTGCATGTGTGTGTCTGTGTGTGTGTATATATAGGTGTGTGTGTATACATATATATATATAATATATATACTTCTGCAGAGATAAAATCCCCATCATACAGTGCTGTTGTTTTTGTCTCTGGCAAAAGTTGTATTTTAAATAGATTATGAAAGAAAGAAAAGAAATTACTCAAATTATTTTATATTCATCTCTTCAGATTCCATTTTCAATATAGTCTTCCCTGTGCATTCAAGTTTCCATTGTATATAATGTCCCTTCAGCATTCTCAGATTTTTTAAATCTTAAAATGTCTTTATTTCACTCTTACTTTAAAAATATTATATTTGAATATAGGATTTCTTTTTCTCTTCCTTTTAGCACTGTAAAGATGGTGTTCCATTGTCTACTGGTCTCCATTGTTTATGATAAAAAATTAGTAATGTTCTTATCCTTGTTCTCTGCACGCCTTCTGCTGTTGTGTTTTATTTTATTTCTTGGCTGCCTTTAAGACTGTCATTTTATCTTTGTTTTGGGCTATTTGGCTATGATGTATCTAGTTGTGGTTCATTTTCTGTCCTTCTGTCTCTATCTCTCTCTGCATCTTTCTGTCTCTCTCCCACACCCCTGCTACACACACACACACACACACACACACAGGATTCACTGATATTCTTGGATCTGTTAGTCAGTGTCTTATAAATCAAAATCAAATTCAGGAAGGTTTAGTAATTTTTTCTGAAATATATTTTTTCCTACCCCAAGCTTGCTTTCTGTTCCTTCTGATGTTCCAATTCACTGAATGTTAGACCATGTAATAATTTTATGCAAGTCCTGAGGCTCAGTTTAATTTTCTCCGAGTCATTTTCTGTCTCATTTTAAGAATGGATAGTTTCTATTTTTCTGCCTTCAAGTACAACTTTTTCTCCCCCATCATCTACAAGCTACCAAGAGCATCCATTGGATTTTATTTGTTATTTTTTCACCTCCAAAATATTGTTTTGATTTTTTATATCATTTATTCTCTACTCAGATCCCTTCATTATTTGATTATGACCGTGTTTTTTCTTTACTTCATGAGACTGTATGTGTATGCAGGTACACTTATCTGTATCTTTAGCCATAAATTCTTTGGTGGCTAATGCCATTTTCCTTTTTCTTTCTACCTTAATTATTTTTGAAGGAATAATGGGGTCAGAATGTGGAGTATGCTTTAGAAATTCTGGCCTTCATTTTCTTTCCCTGAAAGATTATGATTCTTATTTTTGCAGGCAGTGAATAGCTGCCTAATTTCATTTAACTTGTGCAGACTGGGTTTTGCACTTTGTTAGGGTAGATCTAGAATGTGCCTTGCTCTGGCTGATGCTCCTTGCTGCTAAGCTCAGCCTTTCTGATGTGTCTGCTGGATGTCAGGGGTATAAGCAAGGTCTTCAGAGATCATCCCACTCTGGCAGGGCTGGAACTCCAAATGCGGCCTGATCCTGTCTTGGCCATCACTTCCCCATCTCCAGCATCTCCTTTCTCTTCTCAGGTCCATAGCAGCTGCTGTGTGCCAAGCCTCAGAAGTTCTCACCCCACATATGTGCAGCCCAGCTTCTAGCCACGGACTTGCAGGGGGATCTCCTTATGGAATTCTGAGATCCCTCACCACAAAGCTCTCTTGTCTCAATGCCTCATCCCACAGATTCACACTGGTCTTGGTGTCTTAAACACTGATCTTTCCCTCCTCAATTCAGTGGGATCATCTTACTTTGCAAAAAACAGCACATTGTTCTGCAGTTGTGGATTGTCCCCACATGAGAGCTGGGTGACCATGGAGTTCACATCCTGAGTCTACCTTCTTTTTCTACTCACTGGACATTGGCTGAACACCACTGTCTCATCTCATCTGTCCATTTTTACAGCTGTTCACAGGGAGAAGGTTGCTCCAGGATCAGTTACTCCATCATGGATGTGAAATTCTGACCTGAAAATTTTATGGTGACAAATGAGCATTTTGGGGGTAAAGAGAAATGATTTGCATGTTCCAGGAAGTAACAGATTTGTATTATCTCATCTAAAGCTACAATAAGAGAAAATGAAGTAAAAATGTAACAATTAGCTGCTTAATTTATTCAATGTAGATAACTGATTCAAGTAATTATGTTCTCAGAGTTAAATTGTTTGGCTTGAAATAAGTGAGTTGACTCTTCTTGATTAAATAACATGATATTTACTAGGTCTGTGCTTTGCCTAGTGTCAGGTAGACATGGTTTGAGATACAATCTTTGGATGAGGAAATAATTAGTCCCTGTGTTATTTTCTCCATTCTTCTCATTAATTTATTATCAGCCCCAGGTTTATATGTGCCATTAGGCAAATTATTTCTCTTGATTTAAGAACTTCTCTTTTGTTCACATGGAAGCATAATTCAGATGGAACTTAATTGTTAATATACATATTTTCTCAAGTTTTAACTTTAAGTTTTTATTCTTTGCTATATTCCATGCCTTCCAAATGATTCCCTGTGGAGAAAGTGACAAATTCACTGACACTGACAGGGTGATTCTCATGGAGAATTGGTATCCAGTGGAAGTGCTTTGGGTCAGAACTGCAACTAGCTGTGTGGAACTCAACACCAACACTTCAATATGCCCATTCACACTTCCATTCTCATTCTGCTTTTTAAATTTTGTTGTAAGTTTCTGTACAAATATATAAACATCGAAAATGACAATTTCTGCTTTTGTGCAGAAGTTTCAAAATGCTTGTCATGACTGAAGTCTCTCCCTATTTGCTCGCTTTGCTGTTGAAGAAGTGTGGCTTCTACTGATACTCACCTGTTTGATGAGTCATTCATGCATCTCACATCTTGGCGACAAGAACTGTGCTAAGTGCGCACTACGCTTTTGATCTTCTAGAAGCTTATAGAACAACAGGAGGGACACACAAGACAGAATGAGAAAATAGAGGAAAACAGCACGTGTTTGGGGCTGAAAAATGAGTGGTCTTATAGAGACATGTTGCATGTGTTCGGCAGGGTGGGGGGAAGCTTCAGGGCAGAATAGGAATCGGGACCTCCCTTCCTCCATTTCTGAGGGCATGTAGGAGTATAGGGTGGGACAGGCATAGCCAAGGATCCCACGGAGGTGAGAGTGAGCAGGGCCCTGGCTCCAGGTTGAGGACTTGCGCTGGGATACCCCATCTAGAGTGCAGATGGGTGCCCACCAGGATGCACAGGCACCATCAGGTCACTGGGAGTGAGATGTCTGCACCTTCTCCAGAGTCCCCTCCTGACCATTCACGTGGCTCCCAAAGAACTGGCCTCTGTGGCATCGGGCCACTCCCTGTCCATCAGCTCTCTCTGCAACTCCACACCCTGGCAGGGGCCACCAGATCATGAGCAGGCACCACGGACATCGGAGAAGCTGTGCCCCTGATGCACCCATCTGGCTGTTCCGGTGCCCCAGCCACGGGGTGTGGCCACGAGACGGGCTTCTCCCGGAAGTCTTCTGCCCTCGCTGGACCAAGCTTAGGCCCCTGGACCCTCCTGGATGTGTCTTCCAGGGGTGCACTTCTTCCCTCACACCTGCCTCTTTGCTTATCCCTGCAGACACTTCCCGCCCACACACACTTCTCTGAAAATATTTCCCTCATGCCAGGTGACCATTCTTCCTGGGTCTAGCTCTGAAAACACTTCAGGCCGCTCCTCTCCTGGTGGATGAAGGCCGTGAGCTGGGCCCATCCAGTATAGCGCTATCGGCCTTAGACGACCTGGAGCCAGGGATAAGTGAGGATGAAAACACTCTGCCGAAATATGCAAAACCTATCACCTGATGCTGAGGCCACCAGGCTGGGTATAGAGCGTGAGTAAAGGCCATCATGCTCGAGCTGCTGACTGGAGCTCCGTGGAGCTCCTCCTGCTAATACTCCACTCAGGTGAGCCACACCTGCAGCGTCTCATGTGCTGATGCTCGCCCTCTACCCTGCTTCCTGTGTTATCAACACAGCTGATCTTGTCTGCCATTTAGGAACTAGGTTATTTGATGAAACTAAATCACACAAACATGCAACTCTGATTTGTGTTACCAAAAATAGTGTTATAAGTCAGAACAACAGGGTTCATGTTCTTATTGCAGAGTGTTTTCCACATTCCGATCTCTGACAGGCTCACCTCAATCCCCACGCTTCCTATGGAGAAGGGGTGTGGGGGACTCAGGGAGTAGGTGACTCATGCAAGGTCACACACTGCATGAGTCAGGGGCCAGGATGCAGGACGCTGTAGAGCTGGGCTGATTGACAGCCTGAGATGTTCACTCTAAAGCATGTATTAGCACGGCACCTGCTGAGCCTTAACGGTGAGATGGCAGCAGAGCCTCTCCTGCATGGTTCCATCCCATCACACTGTGAGCAGCATCCGGAGTGCAGCGTGGCTGTAGCGAGGCACACCTGCCTGTCCCTGCCACCTGCTGCAGGCCGAGCAGAACAACTGCACTTGCAATGCTGGGCCTCCATATTGAGATCCACCCTGACCCACAATGCACTAGGCTACCAGAGAATCCATTTCTACGTGCAATTAAAGACAGCAGTATAGACGTGTCAAGGCTTGACATTCTTTGTTGAGGACTCAGAACACAATGATATCTCTTTGGGGAAGCCATTGACATTTTTGCTATACTGAAAACTGATTCTAAACAATATAAGCACATTTTTAGAATCACACAGACCCTCAATTCCACATAAGTATTTACACACACACATGCAGGCTGCCTCAGGGACTGTGCAGCCTCTGCTGTGTCCAGCTCTGGAGCCACGGAAGCAGATCACGGCACGACCAGCCTTCCCTGGAGCTACCCAGGGCACAAGCTGGGCCCAATGGTCCACACTATGTTAACAATAGTTTTATCTCTCAGAGGCAGAATTATGGGTGATTTTCACTTTTTAAAAATGAGCATATAGTACTTTAAATTACTCATTACATGAGCATACAGTATGCTAATTATCAGAAAAATATAAATTCCATTTCATTTTAGAAAAAAAACAGAAGGAAATCAATTGCATAAGATCAATCTATGGCTTCTTCTGCAGTTTACACTGAGCCAGTGAAATTCCAAATTGCATTAATACAGGGCAAATATCATAAGAATTATGAGAATTATGATGATCAAAAATGCATTTGTAAGCACATTTTAAAATATATATATAGCATGCCTGTGTTTACATGTGAGTTTCCCAGGATGTCCAAACTTTGGAGTTAACTTTACTTAACATCAAAGAACAAGTGGCTTATTCAAAAGGGAGGAACGCAGCAATACTTTCATTTTTCTTTTTGCAAGATGTGGACCTCGGCTATTATAAAAAAAAGAGAGCCAGCTAACCTAATAGGTCTTTTATTTGCTAATCAAACCTCTCATTAACAATTAATTGGATCAAAAGTTCATAGGCCATTATTGCTGTGTCAATTAGATGCGTAGGCCTCGGAGTCTGAAACGGAATGACCCGCTCGGGTGATAAATAATTTCCAACAGCGACTCGCCTTACTGCAGGCCGCCTGTGTGGAGGTCACCATCCCGGCCTCAGCGGCCAGCACAGGCTGTCCTGATGACAAGAAAAGATGCAGCCTCTCTTATCGCACAGGCTAATTTAAGCTCCGTAATCTAAAACGTGTGAAACACCATCTCAGGGCAAACAGGAGATGCCGTTGCTGTGTCTTTACGAGAGCCCTACAAATGGCTGTGTGCTCTTCACGAGAAGAAAAAGAAACAGGAGAAGAAAAAGAACTTGTCAAGCTTGAAGGGCTGTGCAGGCTTGCAATCACGAGATATCGTGGGCTCCTGGCCGTGGGCTGCCACGTGTAAACCCCGATAAGGTGGGATCTCCTGACAATGTCACCAACACAGAGAAGAATGCATCTGCTTTACACCATCCTTAGTTCAAGTTTAACTCATTTATTTGATTTCCACCCTTCAGTAAGGAAAAAACTTTACTGAGCATTGGAGTCTGAAATGTTACATTATCTCAGAGATTGTTATTCCACACCAAACTCATCAGATGCCCTCATGAGTCGTGTTGCAGTCATGTTGTTCCCTGGACAAAAATAAGATAGCATCTACAAAATTACAGGTTAATTGAAGCAGGAGAAAGCTTTTGCTATTAAAAGTTCTAAAGGATAAATGTGAAATACAGTTGAGAGTTCGTTTTCAGCACAGGGATGAACTTACAGCTCTTTCGTCTTTTTTTTTTTTTTTTTTTTTTGAGGGCACAGCAGCCTCCAGGAAGGTGGGAAGCACATTCTTTTAACTTTATATTCGCCAAGTTGTCCCTGTCTATGAGAAGATAGTCCGTGAAAATGTGTTGGGATTAATGAAATCTGAATTGAATTCAATGCAGGCAGTAAGTCAAGCCAGGCTAGCAAAATTCCTTATGAAACTGTGGGGTCAGTCATCTTGATTCAAAATCCATTTAGTGTTTGATTGTGAGGTGCTACAGTGGGCTGTGCTCGAGGACAATCGTGTTCTTAATCGACTCCCCCAGCCTATGAGCTGGAACGTGGATGCTTTCAGGACTGCGAGGTCACCTGCTCTCACCAACGGAATCATGCAGGTTCTCTCTTCCTGATTCTACTCAAACAGATGGGGGCATACTGGGCCTGAGGTCAGTGGAGAAGGGGTCTTTGAAAGAAGCTAGGGAGAAGGGGTCTAATTCCTTTCTCTGGAGACGATGGCAGAGGGTTTGCGTCCCACTCCCTGAAAGCCTGTAGGGATCCTATCGCTCTTTCCCACCAGGGAGACACCCACGCCCTCCAGGGCCCACCTTCCTGCCCCCTCCCCACGCCACCAGCCCATAAGCCTTCTCCTTCTGAACCTGTCTCTTCTTGAAGGGCACCTCTCCCAATCTCCTTGCTTATATTAGTGTAGAGTGTGAGCGTCGGTGATACATATTTGTTAACTGGAATTAAATTTCAGCAGAAGAGGAAGTTACCTAAGGGCCCACGCGTGCGGCATGATGAGATATCTCTGATTAAGAAATGTAGACTGGCTGTAATGCCTCCTGGAAGACTAAGTCGATCAAAGCGTTGGTTTTAGTTTACAGTTGTTGCAGACGCAAAGACCGCATGTGCTCTGGCTGCTGTGGAAACTCCAGGAACGTTAAGTAAGACCAAAGTCTCAGACCTTAAATGCGGCAACGCTTGCAGTTTCAGACTCTCAGTGAAGTGCCTGGGTCCTGAGCAGTGACCCAGCACCTACACACCCCTCTGCAGCGATGTCCACCCACAGTCGAGGGGTTCATGTAGCACAGCTGTGCTACAAGCTTCTTCTGCAAGCTTCAGAGGAAGTCTGAGTGTTTAGGGGCCTACAGGACCAAGACTCATTCCATAGAAACTGAGAAGTGGGTGCAAGGTATTGAGTCATTCACAAAAGGTTTATTTTGCATGCAAGATGAGAACTCGAATGCGAAAACAGACTTGGAAACTGTCACACAAGAGAAAGGAGACAATTTGTGTCTAGGTGATGTATTTCTTGCTCCTAATGGCTATTGCCATAGTGGGGGCGGTGGATTCCTGACAGGGAGAAAAAAGGAAAAGATTGCAGAGCTGTGGGATAGCTGCACCTACCCAGAATGGAGCAGAAGCGGGGTGGGTGATCACGAAGCTTGGTGCACACAAGAATGTGATCTACTCTCCAAACATGTGCAGGCAGCTCCCCGAGAGCAATGCAGGAGCTACCACCATGCGTTTCCTTGTACGATAGACACCAAACGTCAACCATGCCTACTTATGAGTACGAAATGTTTTCGGCCGGGCACGGTGGCTCACGCCTGTAATCCCAGCACTTTGGGAGGCCAAGGCGGGTGGATCACGAGGTCAGGAGATCGAGACCACGGTGAAACCCCATCTCTACTAAAAATACAAAAAATTAGCAGGGCGCAGTGGCAGGCGCCTGTAGTCCCAGCTACTTGGGAGGCTGAGGCAGGAGAATGGCGTGAACCCAGGAAGCAGAGCTTGAAGTGAGCCGAGATCACGCCACTGCACTCCAGCCTGGGCGAAAAAGTGAGACTCTGTCTCAAAAATAAATAAATAAATAAAAAATAAAATAAAATGTTTTCATGTTTCATAGGAATTAAATTCATTTGAGAGTCATTATTTTAAGGTGAACATGTCCATTTGGGCAGCTTATTTTTAATCAACATTTGTATGGTTGTATTCGTGGATGTACACTGAAGGAAAAGGGCAGTGTCACTGATCATTTACATAGATCTACTTTTTTTTATTATCAGCACATTGGGACAATCTAAAATGTTGGCCAATTCACATGCATGCAGGCATAGCCTCTGGTATAGCAATTTACAAACACACGCTGTGGGAGAACTTTTCCTGAAGGATTGGAAATGTCTTCTATTCTTTTCTTTTCATGAATCTTTTTAAGCTATTTTTATTAATAAAGCAAACATGGGATGTATAACATTAAATAAGTCCAGGATGAAGATGTTTATTTTATTTCTTCATTTGCCTAAACATCAAAGCATATGCCTTGGTATATGATAAGACATCGATATTCCAGTGAAAAAGAAACTTTTGGGTACATATTTCCTACTTGTCAAGACTCCAGCTTAAATATTCTGGGTGGAATCCTGGCTTGATGTCCAGTGTCAAAATGTGAGTATCCGAATTTCATTCATGCCAACACAGCTTCCTAACGCTCCCCTGGCAGCCACAGCCCAGACACCGGCTTGGGTCTGAGCCCAGCTGAAGGGTGCCGTGTAGTGGCTGATCCTGGAGCTTGGTGGTGCGTCATCAGCCTGTGTGTGTCCTCCTTCCTGTGCCTGTACCGGCAATGCACATCATACTCCACACCCTCGGCGTGTGCATCGGCACTTTCCCGGGGCACGCACCGTGAACACTGTCATAGGTGACAGCCCAGCTCATCTACACCCGCTGCAGATTCAGCACTTTAGTTGGAGCCCTACTCAACTGTGCTTGTGAAATAAGTGGATTTTAGGTCTTTCTGCAAGGCAACAACTTTTTTTTTTTTTTTTTTAATCTTAACAATATTTCTCCATTTATTTGGGATATATTCTAGACCCTATTATAGTTTTGGAGATTTTTTCCACTTATGACTTGCACATCTTTGTTATAATTTTTCTTCTGTATCTTGTAATGTTATTACTCTTGTGAATGATTTAATTTTTTTATTTCTAATAGAATATGACCTTTGATGAAGAGATTTCAAAATAAAAACCAACTCGCAGCAGTGGCGGAAGGAACTGACCTTCCCTTTTCCCTGGCTTTAGCCGAACACCCTATGAATATTTAGTCATTATGGATCCAAACCATAGACTCCTAGTTCAGCAGGTAGTGTAAAAGCTATGTATTCATCTCAGCCCAGTCAAGAAAACAATCCAAGCCAGTTGATGGGACAGGGGTGTTACAAAGGTACCAGGAAAACTGAAAAGCCAAAGGATTCAGCAATCGGCAGGGTGACGGCAGCAATCCACTTAGTGTTTCCGGGAAGGAGGAGCTGAGGTGAGGGTGTTGCCAGAACACAGGGCTGGTGGGACTAAGGAAGGCTAGACCCAGGGACCTCACAAAGGGGGACCATCTGCAGCTAGAGGAACCTCAGACTGTGGCACACACTGATGGAGGTGCAGTCAAAGCAGAAAAGGAGGAGGAGGAATACCCTAGTTCCCCTCCTCCCACTCTGCAGTCTCCTGCCAGCATCTGCCTGTGCCCGCCATTGTGTAGGCACCCAGAGCCATCGGACAGTGGGTGAGGGACTTGGGGAGGACAGACAAGAGCAAGGAGGGCCCAGGCAGTGGACATGAGAATGGCCAGACCAGCACCAGCTTGGTGACCATGCAGAAACCACATCTGTGCTATGGGTGGGGCACTGCGGAGACTATTAAGGCCGTGGCAACCATAAAGACCCGGCCCTGCTGAATCAGGGGCTCTGCTGTTGTGGGAGTCTGAGGGTCTCAGTTCTTACTGAACATGACAGGCTCTCCAGAGCTGTTGGTGCCGCTCTCGATCCTGGGCAGGGCTGGATGAATCATTCCTGGCATCAGTTTCTGATAAGTAGCTACCATAATTTCCACCACCTCCAGGGGTCAGACTGTCCAGTGGTCGGGATATTCGGACATCTGGCCACAGATTGGAGGTCAGCAGGAGATGCCAAGGTGTGGGGGGCCTGGAGGCTGGAGCCTTTGTGTGCTCCCCTCTTTGGGAGCGTCAGTGTCTGGCACTGTTGAGACAAAACCGGAGGACTCTGTACCAGGAGGGAGACTGAGGCTGCTGATGGAACTGGAGGGCACATCTCTCCTGCAAGGCTGTGGCCTATGTGTAGGTCCTGATGTTGAGTCACCCTGAGCAGCAGAGGGTGGGAGACACAGCAGACATAGTGTCAGAGCAGCTGCAGCAAAAGACAGCTGTCCCTGAGGAGAGGAAGGGAAAGAAGATGGACCCCAAAGGAATAGCTACTGGGGGTAATTTGACCAGACTAATAGTGCCTCAAGCCACCTCTTCAATATAACAAAATGGAATAATTATGGTTCACAATGATGACCTTGAGTCATCGAAAAACTATTTAATCATGTTCAAATAATTTTGTTTCCAGAGAGTTCATTTCAATTCGACAAATATTTATCATCAGCTAATTACATGCTGGGGGCTCTGAGCACACTGGGGTGAGCTTCGGGGAGGGCGTGCTAATTTGAGCAGTGAGGCTGCAGCCCTGAAGTAACCTGTCGGTGAGGATGCATTTGATGGCAAGAAAATGACAGCTCTGCCTGGATGTGCTGGCCTCACACGTGGAAACGCAGTGTCAAGGCAAATTCAGGCTCGATTCTGGACTCAGGGACTCCATGATCCTGCACTCGTCTCTGCCTGGAGCTCAGCCCTGCCTTCCTCAGCAGTGTGGAGCCCGGGGATCACGGGATCACTGCTGTCTGCTCCAGGCCTCCTTCTCCTCTTCTTTGAGTTAGGGGAGGACAGAGGGTGATGTTTATGGGAACTGTTTTAAAAAAGAAAGGTTTCCTAGTCATGTCAACATAGGACTGGATCCAGAGGGGCTGGGGCAAGGCCCTGAAGCAGAGACAACTGGTGAGATTGGATTGCGGGCTCTGCTGGTCACCTGTGCCCAGGGCTGGAGGGTGCTGCAGGTGGAGGAAAAGTACCAAGGGAAGAAGTGGTGATTTCCCACCCCGCAGGGGAGCATAGCGGCTGGCGGTAATGCAGGGAGCACGGTGAGTGGCAGTAACGGAGGGAGCACGGCGGCAGGCGGTGATGAGTGCATGAGCCGGAATCAGAACCGCACCTGCAGAAAGCTCAGTGCTTGTTCACTCCATCACCACAACGAAGACATCTGTGAAACTTCTGGAAGATATATGTTAAAGCAGATCCTTATAAGTTCAGAAATGTAAAGGGAAGGAGAGACCCTTACAGAGAACCGATGGGTTACTAAGTAACAGTAACAAACAATCGAAGTGGATTAAGCTGATTCTTATGGGCAAGGCTTCCCTGTCGCTATACACACCAATTAGCTTTTCCAGAGAGGCCCAGGATCCACTTGGGATGGCTTTCAGTGTCAAGTGAAGCTGGAGACACATCACAGAGAACAAGGCAATGCATTCCAAGAAATTCCATTTCAAATTGAAAGCCTTACACTTTGCCTACAACTGTAAACAAAATATTACTTTGTTAACGTGCAGGCCCCCACGAAACCTGAAACTGTCTCCCTAATAATGCATAAAGAAATATTAATTAAAATAAGTAAATGCATAAATACATAGCTGAGTTAGAAAAAAACAGGAAGTCCTTCCACGTCAGAAATGAACAGGGAGCTCAAGGCTTGCTCAGAGAACCCTTGGAATGGGGCCCTGGGCTTGGGGTTAGGTCAGCCTCCATGAGAAGACCTGTCCCCTGGCTTTGTGGCCGTCATGAGAATGGGCCTCGCAGACTCCAGATGAAGCATGGGTGGGATGTCTGGGGTCACTGATGTTCTCAAAGACTCACTGCATATTTGTGTAGACACCAAGCTGCCCGGGGGCTACCTCTGTTTGAGACCAGGGCCTCCCTGGACAGCCCACACTGGCTGGAAGACTCTCCGAAGCTTAACCAAGCCTCCCTTGTGTCCGTTTCCCCAGCTTCTCCCCTGGCTCCTCGCCTCAGAGGAGGCTTCCGTCCCGTTTCAATGGTGGCCAGCCTGGCTGCAGCTCTCCTGACTTTTCCTCACACAGTGAGACCCATGCTAGTGTCTGCTTCTTCAAGGGCTTGGAAGAACAGTTTCTGCACTGTGTGAAGTGAGATGGTTTCTCACTGTGGAGATGCTTGAGGAACAAAAGAAGACCCCATCTGCTAGCCTGGAAAAGCAAAAGCTGGTCATCTGCTGGAAGCTTAAAGAAAAATGTTTCAAAAAGATCTTGCATTCACTATTTACAATAGCAAAGACACGGAACCAACCCAAATGCCCATCAATGATAGAATGAATAAAGAAAATGTGGTACATAGACACCATGGAATATTATGCAGCCATAAAAATAAATGAGATCATGTCCTTTGCAGTGACATGGATGAAGCTGGAAGCCAGAATTCTCAGCAAACTAACACAGGAACAGAAAACTGAACACTGCATGTTCTCACTCACAAGTTAAACAATGAGAACACACGGACACAGAGAGGGGAACATCACACACCAGGGCCTGTTGGGGAGGTGGGGGGCTAGGGGAGGTGGGGGGCTAGGGGAGGGAGAGCATTAGGACAAATACCTAATGCATGCAGGGCTTAAAACCTAGGTGAAGGGTTGATAGATGCAGCAAACCACCATGGCACATGTATACCTATGTAACGAACCTGCACGTTTTGCACATATATCCCAGAACTTAAAATAATAAAAAATAAAAAAGACCCTGCATTCAATCAAAGCTCCAGTGTGTGACTTGTAAGTAAGGTCCACATGCATATGACTGGGATCATATAAGAATTGCAAATTGATGAATTAAGACATAAAGTGTTCAAGGACTACAGACTTATCTATGCCCTGGCAAAAAGAAAAAATGAAAAAAAAAAAAAACACACACACACACAAAAACACACAGACCAAAACTCTGTAGGGTCATCCATCCAGCACACGGTTTTCTCATAGAAAACACACAAATAATGAATCATCAAGATCATGAATCACTGTGAGGAAAAGTCAGAAGACACAACAAATGAAAGCATGAGCCCCTAACAGAGAGAACAAGTGTCACTATTTTTTTTTTTTTTTTGAGATGGATTTTCACTCTTTAATCCTAGGCTGGAGTGCAATGGCATGATCTCGGCTCACTGCAACCTCTGCCTCCTGGGTTCAAGTAATTCTCCTGCCTCAGCCTCCCGAGTAGCTGGGATTACAGGAATGCTCCACCATTCCTGGCTAATTTTGTATTTTTAGTAGAGACAGGATTTCACTATGTTGGCTAGGCTGGTTTTGAACTCCTGACCTCAAATGATGTGCCCCCCTCAGCCTCCCAAAGTGCTGGGATTACAGACATGCACCACCACGCCTGGCCAGTATCACTATTAAGGAGACTGTAGAGTATTGTGTTTCCATTATTTGAAGGTACCAAAGAAGAGCTAGGAATCCATTTAAGTGAGATACACTTGAAAGAAATAAGATATAATTTCTAAAAATGAGAACAATTCTAGTCACTCTGATGTAAAGTTCAATGGATGGATTTCACAGCGAAGTGAGTATGTGTGAGAGAGATTTAATGTGAGAGAGTACCGTGTGGCCCAGAGAGGTAGGAAGAAGGGAGGCCCAGGGAGGTGAGAAAGAGGTAATAGAGTTCCTGAAGAAAGCATAAAAGCCACAATGAGGAGCTCTAGAATATGGAATGAATCCACTGTCCAAAGCTTCATGAAAGAGACAGAGCTTTACTGAGGAATCCCAGAGTTCAAGTGACGGGGTGGAAACACATTGACGCTAATATTCTGGTGGAACTGAAGAATACCAAAGATAAGTCTTAGACGCATCCAGGGAAAAGAGGGGCCTCTAAGGAGAGTGTCAATGAGATAATCAGATCGGCCTCATTAGCACTAAGAGGGCCGGAAAGAAAGGAATATGATTGCCAATTACTGCCGGACAACAATGGTCCATCAAGAATTCTGCACCCGGCAAACTGTTATTAAAGGGTGAGGGTGGGGTAATGACCAAAAAAAAAAGATACTAAGATGAATTGACCTTCACTGAAAAACTCACCAAAGGATGCACTTGAGTAAGGAGAAAGTTAACCCAAATAAAAGGACTAGATATAAGAAGCAATAGTGAACAAAGAAAGTGGTGAAACTCTTGGTTAATCTGAGCTCGCTATGACTGTAGGAACAATAGTAATCAAGATGAATAATTTGGGGGTTAAAAGGAGGTGGAAAAATATTGAAAAGAATAATATGAAAGTTGAGATGTCCTTAGAGAGCTGGAGTAAAAAGTAGAGATATTGATTAACTTTAGACTTTTGTAGGTCAAGTATGCTTGTTGACATTTTAAGGGTAATAACCAAAAGAATATAAATAGAATACATAACTTACATAGAAATAGAGGAGAAAAAAGTAATAAAAAAGTAATCAATACAATACAAGATTGAAAAGGAGAAATAAAAAGAGCAAAGAACTGGCACGAAAAATCATGAACACAAAATAATATAGTGGAAATAAATCCAACCGTAACACTAATTATATATCAATTGTTCAAAAATAAAGAGTTCTCAGAGTGCATACTTTTAGAAATCCAGTCATGTAGTGTTTAAAAGAAACATGCACAAAACAAAAATGATGTAGACAGATTGAAATAAAACAAATGGACAAAAGATATGCTGAATGTATCCATCAGAGTCCCACCCCCAAAATAGGCAGCAAGCACAAAGAATAATTGAGGAGAGGCTGGGTGTGGTGGCACACACCTGTAATCCCAGCATTTTGGGAAGCCAAGGCAGGAGGACTGCTTGAACCCAGGAGTTTGAGACAAGCTTGGGCAACATAGTGAGGCCTCATCTCTACAAATAATAAAAAATTAGCTGGGCATGGTTGTGTGCACCTGTAGTCCCATCTACTTGGGAGGCTGAGTTGGGAGGATCATTTGAGCCTGGGAGGTCAAGGCTGCAATGAGCCCTCATGGCACCACTGCACTCCAGCCTGAGCAACAGAGCAAGACCCTGTCCCAAAATAAAAAAAAAAGAATAAGTAGGATTGAGGAGAGTTAATGTACAAGCTATTTCCAGGGTTGGTGCAGCTGCAGGGCAGGTGAACACCATCAGATGCCACCTGCAGGTGTGAAGGGATGGGAAGGAGGGGACATTCCCTGGAGCCTGCAGAGCGAGTGCCCTGTAAAGTCGGCTGTCTTGAGAGGCACAGTGGGAACCCAAATGTGGGAGCAACCTGGTGTGTTCAGGGAGTAGGGTGGGTAGGGAGAGGCAGGCATCAATCCCTGACCCCTCCAACCTCTTCCTCTTGTCTCCTGTGGGCTCCTCAATGGCCAAAGCCATCTGGAAGCCAGACAACTTGGGAGCTGATGGTGTGGCCCATGCAGGTCCCCTCCTGGGGCGAGAATCAGGAAAGAGAGGGTCCTGAAGAGCCGGAAGGAAACAGACATCCTGACACGAGGACTGATTCTAACCACGCTTCCCCTCCCCCTCCAATGATCACAAAACAGTGCTTGATGTCAGCATTGGTTGAATGGACTCTAAGACAAACATATTAAGATTAAGGAATCATTTCACCACGAAAAAGATTGGTATCATCTCATCAGGAGTACAAAAATCCTGAATCTGTACACACACTTGTCAAGGTAGTGTCAAAGAGCACGATGAAGACATAGAGGGAATGGCAAAAGTAGCTTTTAAATCTGCAATCGCCATTGAAGGCTTTAGCAGGCTGCTCTCAGAGACTGATAGGTCAAGCAGATAATCTCGAGTAATGATCTGGAAGAGACGAGCAATATAATTAACAAATGTGGTCTTCCAGCTGAAGAGAAGCAGAGGCCTAGGCTGCAGGGGCCGTGGCGGGCAGCGGGGAGTGTCCTGCTGTAAGTTCACACCTGAGAAAGCACCCACAGGCAGGAAACATACCCAGGGACCTCCTCCACAGACCGTTGGACCTGCACTGAACACACTCCCCCAACTGAATCACAGCAGAGAAGAAGCCGAATCACCAACTTAGGTATTAAGGCAGCTCTTCCAAAATCCAGACTACGAGTCCTCCCTGAGCATGTCAGGCTGCCCATGTCACAGACTCCTAGCTCAGGACAATGCTCAGTGTCATTCTAGCCTACCAGCAGGGTTCCTGACTTGTCAAGTTTGTCAAGTGAACCCTGGTGAATGTCACAGAGGTCAAATGAAATGATGAAATTCAGACCAGGCCGGAAAGACTTTTCTGCACAAGCTTCCAAGGAAGCTGAAAGCCATCCCTGTGGGTTTGGACCTCTCAAGGGCATGAGAGGCCTAACAACAGTCTCAGGGAAGCTGAGGAGGAGAGATGAGGGCAAGGATCTGGGAGACAGAGAAGCAGGGATCCAGGACGAAGCAAGAGAGTACAGCTCTGCAGGCAAGAACCTTCCAGAAGGTGGAATGCTGTGGGCCACTGTGATCCTCATGTCCCTAGGGTCAGGCTGCCCACTGCCTGCACCCCTGCAGGCTCCTGCGGCGAGAAGAGACGCCATTGGCAGGCCCCTCCTCTTCTGCAGACCCTTCTGAAGACTATGCCCTGAAGCCCAATTCTCATCTCCGCCTGACCCACACACATGGCTGAATATTCCTGATGCCGTCTCCAACCGTGGCCTCTTCTCCGAGGTCACGTGCCCGTGATCACCTCCTCTGAACATCACCGATATGCCTTCAGAACCTCCAACCCAAGTCTTTCTTACTCTCTAACCAGCTTCTTTTACATTATTTTGAGGAAGAGCCACCAACATGTGGCTGCTGAAAGGGAAACCCAGGCACTCTTGCTCTTTCACTTGACAGCCCGCACCTGCTGCAGAGGCAGACGCTGCGGCCTCCTCCGCCTCCTCTTCTCTGTCCTCCTCTCCCTGCTCTCACAAGCGAGCCTGGCTTCCAGCTCATCCACCTGCCTGAGTGGACCTTGACACTCTTCTGCCCTCAGGTTCTTCTTTCCCAGGCCCCACCTCCACCCTGTCTGTCCCCTGATATAAGGGTCATCTAAACACAGGCACACCTGTCCCCAGTGTGGAAATTTGAATGGGACAAAATTCTGCACAACTGTTGGTCATGCTCACATCTTCACGGCCGTGGGGAGTTTTGCTGTTGTTTTATTTGCTTTTTGGTTTTGTTTTGTGTTGCTCACGTTCTCACTTTTAGACATAGAATAAAATCCAAAGCTACCAGGGAGGCTGTCATGTCAGTCCATGAGCCCTAAGTCAGTCCAGACCCCTGCTGTCCAAAGCAATGCATGAGAAATTAAAACACACCGGGAAGCCCAGACACATTTAAATCCACTCCCAATCACCGGTGCTTTATCCTGGGAAGCAAAACAGACAAATGAAGAGCACAGCACTAAGACTAACACCAGGCTCTTCGTTCATAGATGTACTCACTTCTTGTAACAGAGGCATTAAAATCAGTGGGTCAGCGTCAGGATACATATGCCGCTGCTGCGCTCTCCGTTACCGCATTTAGTTCCTGAATGTTTGTAATCATCCCCAGGCAGTGCCAGGTCTTGCAAGAAGTGACCTCAGAGGGAACAGAAGTTGGATAAGAATATCTCAAGCTCATTTTGCAAGCATCAAATCTCTGAGCCTTTTCCAGACAATTCTTTCACCCTAATAGTCCCCCTTCCCTGTTAGAATTACAAGGCAAATATTTCAAGCATTTTAGAGAAACATTTTCAAGATAAGCACTTATAATTAAACAGTTATGATCGTAACAAATCATTCCTAACTATTCTAACAATGCAGTAATACACAGGGGTGAGAATGTGCTTTTGGAGTCAGAAAATCTCAGCTCATGTCCCAATTCTCCAACAACTCATTGTGAAATCTGCACAGATCATATATTTTCTCTAAGTGCATAGTATTGTTTGTTTTGTTTTGTTTTATTTACAATAGGGATAAAAGACATACCCATCTCTTGGTAGTTTCATGTATATAAAGGGTTAATAATATGAAATAGTACAGTGCTGAAGTATTAGAGGGATTCAACAGGGAGCTATTGTTCTTATGCGTTTATTAATATTGTTCATGAAAGCAAGTTTTCTAAAATAATTCTGCTACTCAAACTCTCAATAATTATGACTGTTTCTCCATGAACAATGAAGGTGAAGACATTAGCTACTAGTCCGTCAATCTCATGTAGTCCTGCTTTTATTACAGAAACACATTTTTGTTGAATAATCATTTTACGAGGATGTGCAAAAAAAAGCTATAGTGGGAATTGGGGTTTGACTTGTTTTGCTTTTAGCATGAAGACATTTTCCACTTCTGTCTAATAATGTTTATTCAACCCTTCGAGCAGCCTGTCGTTGTTACAAATGAACATACATTTCCCTTACTTTGAGCAGCCTAGAATGAGCAGTGCCATAAAAATACAAGAACCTGGGACACTCAGACTGAGAAACGAATGTTGATGTACACATTAGATAGTACCTAATCCCGGAGCATAGGATGTCTCTGGTCCTAACTTTCCACTTCTTCAATGCCTTTCTACTCATTCATTCACTCTCTCGCTCTCAGAGCATTACTAAGCACCTCCTATGCTTCAGATGCTAGGTTCAGAGATGGAGGTCTTACTGGTAGCACCAAACCCACCTACATGCAGTCACTGTTTGAGAATGTGACGGGCCGTCAGAAACACAGGGGAAAGTATGAGGACTGTTGCCCAAAGTGTCCCAAGGTTCAAAGGAAGCTGGAAGGAAAAGATGTTTGAGATCCGGAGACACTGGGAATGGAAAGCCTGGGCGTGAGGTGAGGTACCCCCTTTGGGAGTGTTTTAGAGAATGAGTATGTGAATGTACCCTGTCCCTCTTCTGCCGTGATTTCAGAGACATTTACAAAAGGAAGTGAAGAAATGTAACAGACTCAAGCACCTTGATATCAATTCAGTTGAGCTCTGTGCACCTGAGGCTCAGGCCTGGGACTTTCTAAGTATCCTGCCCTAAAATCAGGAATGAGAGATGAAACATCACTACAGCTCCCACAGACAGTAACAGAAAAATAAGGGCATATTATAAACAGCTTCACACCAATAAATTCACAAACTTAGGTGCAGTGGGCAAAGTTCTTAAATGACACAAATTACCAAATTTCACTGAGGAGGAAATAGTTGATGTGCCTAGCTCTGTTTCTATTGAAGACATTGAAGCCATACTTTGAAACCTTCTCACAAAGAAACTTGCCAGCCCCAATGGCTTTAGTGGTGAGTTCTATCAAACATTTAAAGATGTGATGGTACCAATTCTATAGAAACTCTTAAAAACTGGAAAATGAAGGAATATTTAACTCCTCGTTCTATGAAACTAACATACTGATAACAAAACCAGGCAGAGAATTTACAAGAAAACTACAGATCATAAATATATTAATAGTGATAAAATTTCTTATAAAAATGTTAGTTAATCAAATCCAGCAATTGAAAAAAGATAATATATTATGACCAAGGTTGATGCATTCCAGGAATGCAAAATTGGTTTAATATTTGAAAGCCAACCAACATATTTAACCAATGTGACTAAAATAATTAAAAGTTACATGATCCTATGAATAGATACAGAAAGCATTTGGTGAAATCTGACACTTATTCATGACAACAACTCTCAGACTACTAGAAATAGAGAGAAAAAAGCATAGAGGTTGGAAGGGAAGAAGAACCATCTCCAGCTTTAGTGACTTGATCATGTGTGTCAAAAATGTGAAGCAGTCTACACAAAAAGCTACAGAAACTAAGAAAAGTTTACTGGGTGGAGGAGAGTATATCAAAACCTATTGTGTTTTTATATGCAAGCTACAATTATTTAGAAACTAATTTTAATGCCATTTACAATAGCATCAAAATACATGAAACATTTAATAATAAATTTAACAAAATACATTACAAATATTAAAAGGAAAGTGCAATGGGCCTATTATTTCCACCTCAATTTTGAGTAAAAAATAATGAAGGACATCGATATTACTTAAGATTTATATAAAGTACAGTAATCAAGAAAGTGCGATATTACCATAAAGAGAGACATGAAAATAATAGAACCTATTAGAGAACCGAGGAATAAACCTACGTATAGGCAGTCAACTGAATTTCAACAAAGATGTCAAGGCAATTCAAAGGAGAAACAAATCGTGCTGAAATAATTAGACATTTGTATGCAAAATTTAAAAAGCAAAGGAGATGTGTGTCCTTACTTTACATCATATACAAAAATTAACTCAAATATTTCATAGACCTAAACATAAGAGCAAAAACTCTAAAACTTCTGTAACATATTTGAGGAGAAAAGTCCTTGTGACCTTGGATTGGTCAGAGTTCTTAGATAGCATATCAAAAGTCTGAGCTATACCATTTCTAACATAAATACATAAATCGGATTTTTAAAATGTTTAAAATGTGCTGTTTCAAAGACATTTTTAGGGAAAATGAAAAAGAAGCTTCAGACTGGGAAAAATAATTAAAAGTCATATACGTTATTTTAAAAAATCTTGTGTCTGCAAATATAAAGTACTTTTACAACTTGATAATGAGACATAGAACAAGACAACCCAATAAAAATATAATGGGAAGAACATTTGAAGAAATGTGAAACAAAAGAGATATATATGGTAAATAAGTGCAATAAATAACCAGTGATTAATTCTCAACCTCATTAATCACCAGTTTATTCAAAATGAAATTAGTTATTTTAAGATCTGATAATAATACTAAGCACTGAGGAAGTTGTGGAGCCATTGAAACTTTCATGCATTGTTTGTGGGAAAGCAAAATAGTAGTACAGCCACCTTGAAAAACAGCTGGCATTTTCTTATAAAGTTAAACATACACTTAACATGAGTCAAACATCCCACTCCTAAGCAGTTGCCTAAGGAAAATGAAAACACGTCTGCACAAAGAACTGTAACCGAATACGCACAGCTGCTTTATTCTTAATAGATGAAAATTGGAAACAGCCCAAATGTTTATCATCTGATGGGTGCAAAGTCAGATGGTGGCCCAGGCACACAATGGAATACTGCTCAGCACTAAACAAGGCAGACCACTGATGCACCCACCACGGGCAGATAGATCCCGAGCATGGGATCACGTGAAAATCACCAGGCAGAAGCAAATGAGCTGTAGGAATGGTTCTATTCACCTAAAATTCTAGAAAAGGCAAACTTGAGTCACAGGAGCAGGTCAGTGATTGCCAGGGCTGGAGGATGGATGGACCAACATGAGGGACAAGGTGCCTTTTCGGTTGAGGAAATGCCCTAAGTCTTTATCATGGTGGCTGTCACATGGTATACACATATGCATGTCGCACGGTATACACATATGCATGCCACACAGTATACACATGCATGTCACACAGTATATGTACATGTGCGTCACACGGTATATGCATATGTGTGTCACACGGTATACACATATGTATGTCACACGGTATACACACATGCATCTCACACGGTATACACATATGCATGTCACATGGTATACATTCATCAAAATTCATCAGCTGTGCACTAAAGGAGGGTGAATTGGACTACATATAAACCATACCTCAGTAAATATGTTATTTTAAAAAATCACTCTAGTGGTCATATGAAGAAGGAATTAGAAAGATGGTCCAGGGTAAAAAGGATACCAGAAACGAGGCGACTGTGGAATCCCAGGATGAACATGGTAGCAGCAATGAGTGGTGGGGGTGGGAGGGTGGAAGGGAAAGACGCTAGTAATGTGAACTCAAAGTCAGTTTTCCCTTTAAGAAATTGAATACTTTCGGGGAAAATTCCATTCCTAACAGAAATGTTTAATGGTGATGCATGTTTTGTATTGAAAATATGATACATTGCATGCCAAACCAAAATGCCCCCAAAGTGCCCCTAACAATATCCTTTTGTTCTCCGCTAAGAGAAGTCACAACTTTTTTATGATGTGTTTCACCCCCTTGGCCCGATCTCTGCACAGGCAAACCTAGGCAGGACCCCTGAGCATGAGCCCTGCTGTGTCCTGCCTCCGTCCTTCCTGCTAGAAGCCTCCCTAGGGCCCCAGCTTTACCTGAGCTTACAAAACAGTCCCCCTCACCCAGCAGGAAGGCTTTCCAACCACATCCCCTCCGAGAGGGGCAGGGGTCTGCTCTGTGCACTTTGCCTCCTGGGCAACTCTAGCTGCACATTAACCACTACATTCCAACAGAAAATGAGACTCACTGAAATTTCAGATTGTTAAAAGTTCTTTGCCTTAAATGAAGTTAACCCTTCAAGAGTCAGGATGCGCCTTTTTTATTTGCACCCTCACCAGCTGTGAGTTCCATGGGAGGAGTAAAGTATGCTCATCAACTAACTCTCCAAAGAATGTATGGCCATGCGGTTGGGAACTCAGAATCCACTCAACTGCAGAGACTTCTCACATATGAATCCGTATTCTTCCCAATATTTGGCTCTCATCCACTTAATCTTCAATACTCTAGACATTTTCCAATATACATTTGTGCACATGTCTCAATGATTTTTATCTCTTTTTGCAACACTAAGCATTGATTTTTCTTCCCTGTGATTAAGTTATTCCAGATAGTCAGTAGATTGTGGGGGGAGCAGACATTTTATTAGTTAATAATTTCCTTACCAAACTATTTGACTCATGGCTGAATCATACATTTTTATGGGCTACTAGGCCACTGAATCAAAGGCAGAAGAACTGAAGCACATTTTCTGCTTTCTGCCCTAATATTTTACCAAGGAAGAAGCTTCGACCATTTCAAATATTTCAGTACCACCTTTCTTTATGAGCCTTCATTCAGCTGAAAATTCAGTGAACTATAAAATATTCACATCAATTATCACCAAAATAACCTGGAAAGGAAAATATTAGCTAACATATTTATAGTAGCTTGAATATATTTTTGGCTGCAATGTGTACTGCCTGCTCTTAAATCAGAATATCACCACGCAAAAAAGAATTTAGCAATAAAACATCAAAGCAAATGTAATGAGAGTTTGGTGATGCAAAAAATTATCTCTTTTTCTTATCCAGGTCCTTTACCTGAAGGAATAACCGAGAATCTCTGTCATACCCTGCTTTTCATAGGATAATAAAATCACAGCTGTCTTGCTTTTCTTTGTTCTTTCCCTGTGATGTTGCCTTCCCCCAAATTCATTGTGTCCCCCCAATATTTCTATGTTGATGTCCTCAACTCCAAAAGTACAGAATAGGATTGTATTTCAAGATAGAGTCTTTAAAGGGGTAATGAAGGTAAAGTGTATTTCGAGATAGAGTAAACTGGAGACTGTATTTCAAGATAGAGTCTTGAAAGAGGTAATTAAGGTAAAGGGAGGTCATATCAGTGGGCCCTATTTAACATAACTGTGTCCTAACAGGAAGAGGAGATGAGGACATGGATACACAGGGGCAAGACCGTGTGAGGACATGGGGAGAAGACAGCCGTCTACAAGCCACGGAGAGAGGCCTCAGGAGAATCCAAGCCTGCAGACGCCTTGACTTTGGATGTGCAGCCTCCAGACTTGTGAGAATGTAACGCCTGTTGTTTAAGCTCCTGGTCTGTGGCGTTGTGCCACGGCAGCCCCAGCAGACCGTCACAGGGCAATGCGTCTGGCCCTGGAGTCCCGGCCCCTCTGGGTAACAAAATGCAGCTCTGGAGTGGGAAGATGACGTGCTGGACTCTGAAGCCCGGTGGGCAGCCAAGCCCCTAGCAGGTTCTCATGCTTGTATTGTTGTGACTCTGAGACATGGGGTCCTCTTGCCTGAAGCCAAACCAGTGCCCGAGGGCTGACTCCAGCCCCGTCAAACTGAAGCTGTAAATGGGTTCCAGCTCTGACGATGGCGACCTCAAGCCCTCTGGCCACAGGGTGAGCTGGCTTGCTCAAAAGTAGCTCCAGTCATGTTTGAGAATCCCAGGTTGTGAATGTGGGTCTGCCTTGTCCCTGTGCCCCTGCTGTGGCCGCCGTGTGCCAGCATGAAGACCCAAATCCACTTCCAGGAGCACCCCCTTCACCACTGCTCAGAAAGAGCCTTGGTGGACTCCTGGGAAGCCAGTGCAGCAAGGCAGCCTGGGGGTCCTCTGCCAGCCCTGTGTGACCTGGGCCAGCACCAGGCTCCCCCAGCACCCGGGATTCTCACGGGAAGGACCCTCTCCACTCCCTGCCTTCGGCTCCCTGTGTCCTGCCAACAGTCCTCCAGTTTCTCAGACACAATGGAGCCACAACCCACATTTAGAAGTTTAAAGAGATGTCTGCGGGCACTGTACAGTCATGCTTCTCCCTTGAGGGGCCTCTGCTGATGCAGAGGGTCTCCACCTTCCAGGTCTGATTCTGACTGGCTAAGCTGTGTGCCTGCCCAGGCCGGGGTTGGGGATCTCCAAGCATCTAGGGTAGGAGAAGGAGAGCAACTGTGCTGAGCTCAGAGGCTGGGGTGGAAGCTGGGCCGGGGGTGACTGCATCACTGGGGAGCAGGAAAGCTTGTGCACAGGGCAGAGGGGGGCTGCCCCATTGCATTCCCTCCTAGTGGCCACTCGTGTGTGGCCTGGATGGCTGTCATGTGGCCACTGATCAACCCTCCTAAACAAGAGTTCTCAACTCCCTTGAGCGTGTGTCTGTTGCCATCTACCCCTTGATTTCTGAGCATAAATGTGGTCCCCTTGTGGAAGTAGGGGCTGAGCTGTGGACAGCCTCGGCCAGCTTCATCAATGCCGCTCCATGCTCTAGGGGCTGAGCTAGCCACTAAGAGTGACCAGTGCAGAGTGGAAGCTGGAGGAGAAATCTCCCCACTGGAGGTTGAGCAGAGAAGGCATCTTTAGGACCATGGGCACAGAAACTGCAGTACCAGCTCTCAGCCCAGCACGCGTGGGCACTTGGGGGCCCATATCTTCTAGAAATGCTTGAGGGCAGGAATGATGGCTCCTCCTTCATTTTCCTCTCTGAATTTGATGCTATTTCTCCAAATATTACATGTTCCATTTGGTCCAGATTTCTCCATCCTTTTACCCCAATCCTAACCCCCAGAAAACAGAGGAGGCTTCTAATAGGATAGGTGACTTCTTCACCACCCTCTGCCCACATACTTGAAGGCAGTCCAAGATCCAAACCCAAAACAATGGAATGTGGCCGTTCTCACTGCATATATCGTGTCACCTTTGTATGAGACACAGCTGTTTTAAATGTTATCATGTATCTGTACAAATTATACAAGATGGGTAGCTCGACAACATAGATGAAAGTGAAACAAATAGACTTCAAGCTTGCTTTAAGCTCTTTGGGAAACTCTATGTGGCAATTATCACAATAACGCTTAGCATCTTCAAAGCCTCTTTAAAACATTAGCAAATTAATCTCCACCTCAGTGAAGTGAGGTAGGTGCATGGGTGTGCTATTATCACCTGTGATTTGCCCACAGGAAAACTAAGGAAAAGTGGTTATACGAATGTCCTGGACACCACACATACACACACGCATGCACGCACACACACACACACACACACAGTGGAGTCAGAACCTCAGGCATCCGAGTGGTACCTGTCCTTGGGGAAGGGGCGCCCAGCCCCATCAGTGGCTCTGTGATTTTAATGGGCTGTTCTTTCTTTCTAAGCCGCACGCCTGGGCCACCTGACTCCACCCTCCACGCTTCTCCCTGGCAGGGCAAGCTCACAGCAGGCTCCCAACTGGGCATCTGCACCCCTCTCTCCCAGGGGACTCTCGGTGACTTTGCATCTGCAAGTCTTCTTAGATCTGGTGCCATAATTATCTTTTGAACCAGCAAACAACAACCCATCTCCTTTCTTCTGTGAGCACTGGTCTGGTATTGTGTCTTGTCCTCGGGCTGCTGGATGCCTGTGCCCTGTGTGCCTGACCCTCCCCCACATGCAGGTGGCCCACTGGAGTCTTGGGTGGGCAATCTCCAAGGATCAGCTATGGGGCTGCTGGAAGTGAGGTCTTAGATTCAGTAGATGGCACTCTTACCTCTGAATCAGCCAGCATCACTGTGGCTCTGCACAGGAACACCTGAGAAAGAGGAGATAACCTTGTTACGTTCTGAATTTACAGTAGCAGAAATTTTGAAAGTGTGTCCTCTTATGGTGGAAATTATAAGCTCTTTGCAAGCTCCCTAAAGAGGCCTGCCCCTATATCCTTTGACTAACAACCTCTGAAAAATATGCAAAAGTACTGAAAGAAGTGGAAGTGGTTTGGGCTATGAAATAGTTCTTCTAGGAAAAGACCTTCCAGAAGGTTCTTTAAAGTGGCCCAGTCATCAGCACCAGCATCATTAACTTACTTCTGTTAACACCTATCTCATCTCCCATCAGCCCATGTTTTGGATAGACTCTTCCCTGTAGATAGTCTGTCTATTATCAGGTAATGCTATCTGTCCTGTGTACTATTCATTATTTTTGTCTCATTACCAGACAGAAAATAATTATGACAAAAATAATCAATGGTATAAGATATAAACTAGATAGACAGCCAATTTATTAAGTAGCTTTTACATCTTTGCCATCTGTTTGTTTTTCTGGTTTTGTACTTCTTGAAGTCTCAAGCTGCAATAATAAGACAAATTAAAACTTCAAGAAGGCCTCTTGTCATGAGGACGCACAAAAATGAAAATTACCCCAATTCCATCAGGAAGCAGTACACTGTGAAACTTGTGCTGGACTACCTCCCATGTTTTTAGTGAGGATTCCCATGGATGCAATGAGAGAAATCAAATTTGATTAGGCTGAAAGCAATAGGTGACTTTACCAAAGCAAACTTTGGAGTCCCTCAGAGTTCAGAATGAGCACCATTCAGGGGCGATCTGGAGCCAGGAGACGTGTGCTATCAGGACTTCCTCCCTCACCTGAGTGTCTGCAGATCTCTCTCTAGCACATGTTGGAGAAGATGCGTAAGGCTCACAGAGCCCAAACTCAGAGCTCCTGCTTTCCAGAGAACAGCCTCTCTGACTTGCATTTTCAGTTCCCAGTGAAGGCTCTCCAGGGTCCACCTGGGGTCATATGACACACCAGAGGGCCAGTCATCTCTGCTGGGGCTCAGGACACACAGTGGCTCCCAAGCTACTAGAAAGAAGGGTTCAGTTCACAGAGGAAGCAGGTGTGTGTGTGTATCTGTGTGTGTGTGTGTGTGTGTGCGTGTAAGATAGGGAGGAGTTGAAAAAAGCAGAGAGAGAGAATATGGGCATAGAAATAAATTGGCACCACTACACAGGTTATTTTTATAATTACGTAAAGAAATTGTCTTTTTAATAAAAGTGACATCTTAGGACAGTGCTTAAATCTCCATCGCATTTCTTAAACTACGATTTGTTACATTTAGTAATTCCTAGATTTAATAGATTTAATGATGATGCATGCTTGAATTGTTTCCATTTTTCTCTAAAAATCTGATGGAGTTGCCAGGAATGGCATAGTTGTTCTTTCTTTTTCTTTCTTTCTTTCTTTTTCTTTCTCTTTCTTTCTTTTCTTTCTTCCTTCCTCCCTCCCTCCCTCCCTTCCTTCCTTCTCTTTCTCTATCCCTCCCTCCCTCCATCTCCCTTTCTTTCATTTATTTTTCTTTCTTTCTTTTCTTTCCTCCTTCCTTCCTTCCTTCCCTCTCTCCCTCCCTTCCTCCCTCCTTCCCTCCTGTCTTTTTCTTTCTTGCTTGCTTTCTTGCTTTCTTTTTCTTTTCTTTATTTTTATTCTTTTTTCCTTCCTCTTTCTCTCTTTCTCTCTTATTTTTGTCTCCTCTCAGTTCTTTCTACTCTAGGCTCTCCCTCTCCCCATGCACTGCCTTAAAGTGGAAATCACTTGTTTGCTCATGAACAACTCTGGTTTGAAGGAGTCTCTATCTAGGAACAGATATGGCCCACCAGAAATGCTCTGGGCAGCCAGGGTGAGCCAGCCTCTCAAGGGCAAGAACCTTGTCCTCCTTTACTGGACGAGACCCTGCATGTCACCCCAGCCCACCTGGGGCTTTCCTGGGAGTCTGTGTTGGGGAAAACACAGAAGCCCTGTGTGGGTTGCTGGAAGGAGCTTCTGTGCTTATTCTCATTCTCTGCACAAAATCTAACTTTCTTCCCAGTTGGTGGTTGGAGCCATCAGAGCCATGTGGCAGATGGTGTCTCCCACATAGGGATGTAACTTTCTTCCAGTTGGTGGTTGGAGCCATCAGAGCCATGTGACAGATGGTGTCTCCACATAGGGATGTAGGACCCACTTAGAGCTGTGGCCAGGAGCACATCCCGTGGACTCAGGTCAGGTCCTGGCTCTATTGGCCCCGCAGCATTAGCAAGAAACCTCAGTTTGCTCACCTGCAGATGGAGGAAGAGGTGCCCGTACACGGTTACTGTGAGAGCAAAAGGAGCCATGGATGAAGTCTTGTTATTTCCTCTCCTTTCACTTGAGGTCACATGTGTATTTTTACTTTTGCTATTTGGGGAGTGGAGGGAGAGAGGTAACATGTGCATGCCTGAGTGAATGTAGGTGTGTTCCCTTGTGTGTGTGGTGAGGGTCAGGGCCTGATGCCTGGACATGGGAACCCATCACAGCCATGCATAGATGGTGGAGGGTGGAGGGCTTCGGAGTTAAGGCCTGAGCTGCAGGTGTGCTTCCTGCTCTCCTTGCTGCCTGTCCCTGCCTCTGCTTTCTTCACCTTCTGAGAACAAACCAGGGCAAAGTGACGGCCGGAGTAAATGCTCTGGTCAATCCTGAGTGAACTGGGCCCTGACATGTCTGCCATGTGAACTTTCTCAAAGAGCCCTCTCCACCCACACACTCAGGAAAGGTGAATTTCTGTCATGCCTGCATCCCCATCATTCGGGATCTGGTGTCACTCCCGCTGGTCCCCTGTGCCTCCTACGTGTGCCATTCTGGGCCATCTCTATCCTTTCAGGAGCTGCTGGAGGGAGTGGTGGTCCCCGCTCATGTGGTGAAGAACTTCAGAAGCAGAAACCCAACTCCAGCCCTGCAGAACCAGAGAGGAAGTTTGGGAGAATCAGGCCTTGACACCTCCTGAGACGTAGGGCTCATGCCTGGGCCACAGTGGACCCCTAAAGAAGAGCATGTGGCGGCCATCCCAGAAGGAGCAATCGGGGTTGGCTCCTGAGCACAGCGTGGATTTCTCCTCCTCGTCAGCACCCATCCTCCCAAGGGCAGAATTCTCAGGTGGCACAGTGCCCCAGGCTTTGTGCAGCTGCAGCCTCTGGAGGATGGTGGAAGCTATGACTGTGACTCAGCACCATCCTCACGATTGTACTGGGCCACATGGAAAGGAAAGGCCCTGGGTGGGCCTGGCCTCGTCAGGTGAGCCCTCGCAAAGCAGAGTTTTCCCCAGCTGGGGTATGAAAAGGAAGGAAGATAGACTAGGTAGGGCTGGCCTGACATCAAGCACCCACCCTATGGGCCACCTGTAAGAACCACAGTGAGGGGGCCTGAGAGAACTTCTGGGACCTAATTGTGGTTCCCAGGTGAAGGATGGCAAGATATTGGGGACTTCAGTCCCACAACTTTAAAGAAGTGAACCTGCCAACAGCCAGTGAGCCTAAAAGAGCACCCCTGCTACAGCTGTGAACAGCACCCCTGGCTGACACCTTGATCTAAACCCATAGAGAAGCTGAGCAGAAAATCGAGCCACACTGTGCCCAGACTTCTGACCCACTGAACAGCCAGGTTATGAACACACACTGTTTGAACCTGCTGTTTTTTATCACTTATTACTGAGCCATAGTTGATATTCTGGCTCTGGGTGTAGCCAGAATCCTAGAGATATCCCAAGGAACCTGAATTTAAGTATTTTGCAGATGGATGGGGTAATCCACCTGGCATTCTCTAACCTATGGCAGAGTAAGATAGGTCTTTTGGAAGCCTAATAATCCAAAATAATCAGCACACTGTTCCATTTAGTGTTCTCTTTTGGTGACTTGTTTTAAAACGTAATAAAAATCCTAAAAGGATGAATGAGTTCATATGAGTTTTTTGTTTAAAGATATCCAATAAGATGGCACAAATATAATTAACATTAGATGATTCTATGATTGCATGTAAGGCTTAGAACTACCTGTATTTTAACACTTTGAACACTGGACTTGCTGGATGGAATTCTGAAGGTATGTGGTACAACTAAATTCTCTAAATCTATTTACAGCTGGAACCCAGCAAGTGCACGGGGAAAGGACCCGGGCGGTGCCTCCCTTGGGGAGGCCATCCTGACGGCAGAGGGCTCAGCGGTCTTCCCTTCGCCACACTTGCAGTGTCTTTTGCTTGCTTTGCTATTTCACAAGAGCACTTATGAATGCACCTATTGAGAGAAAAGTGACCCTTTGATTTGCATTTATTATGCCTTTTACTAGGGACTTTTTCCTTTTGGTTATGGAAATAAAATATTAATCATTCCTCTCTGAGGATGTCCTGTGTGCACCTGAGTTTTGGTGGCATCTTTCCTAGTTAGCGTTTGACCCACAGTCCATCAACATTAGCCCTGTCTGTCCAACACTTCTGTGAGCAGCCACAGCAGGTGACAGGATGGGAAGAAAAGGCCTCCGCAAAGAGGAGTTCGGATACAGTGGCATTCTCAGCGATGGTTCCAAGATGTCACTGCCAGAAAACAATGGATATGCCATTTGACCCAAACAGGACAAGTGGAGAACAAATGTGTTTTACTCACTGCAATGAAAAAATAGGATACAATTTGATATCCTTAATTTGGTGGTGCCTGAAGACAGAGCGAGTTCTCTTTGGAAAACGTGGTGTAGGGTACTCATCACCAACCCGGGTGGAGTGATGAGTGTGCCTCTGTGTACACTTGGGCGAGGCTGTCTAATTCATGTAATGTGGCTTAATCGGGCTCCCTTGATTTGCTGCCAGCAATATTCTCATTTCCGTTCTGAGCTCACACTCACCAGAGACTTACCTATTTTATTAAGCTGGTTCATAGGGACTTGGCGGCACAGAAACGCTTAAGTGCTTTCAACTCTTCAAGTTCCCTCTCTCCATCTATCTTTGACATATATATTGTTTAGAATATGGGGTGATAGCCTGTCTGTTTTGGCCAGGCATGTCTGAATAAGCCACACCTTTCCAAATTTACATTTTACTATTGTGCATTATCTCCATCTAGCTCTGATGACAGAAGCAGACGTGGTTTCCACAGCAAGCATGACTTCAAGTTCTTCCTGTTTCTTAATTGAGCTTCAATTTGTTCTCAGTGCCAAATTTCCAGAGCTCCTACATTCTTTACTCACTGTTTTTGTCTTTCTATCAATCAGCTATTTCCCAGACTTAATTGAATGCCTATAAAGGGTGCAGAGTTTTGTGTGATATGCTGTTAAGAGACACAGGTGAGGGAGGGCAGAGAGAGAGAGAGAGAGAGAATATTTGCTCCTGTTGAGATAGGATACAGGGCCTGCCCATGATCACAAAACTTTATTTTGTACAGCACAATGGTAAAAGAACTGAGAAGGCACAACAGATGACAGTGTAAGTGAATTAGCAATTGTAAGATACCAGAGAGCCGCAGTGACTTTCTACGAGGCATTTCCAAAAGTCTAAACATTTCCTAAACAACGATAGGCAAAACTAGTGAATAGAAAACTCGCCCATCAAGCTGCAGGGAAAACTCAGACACCTGATCTTGTCTTTTAATCAGTTGATGAATACCAATTTATGAAGACGTTCACAGCCTCAGCCACTGATGGCACTGCAAGTCACCTAACTGGGGTTGGTGGAAGCTCTGCCCTAGAGATGGTCCCAGTGTGTCCTGGCTGCCATGAAACCCATGGCCTGTGCCACCAAGATGCTTGGGCAATGGACTTGGGGGATGGGGCTGCTTTCCCCAGGGCTCCCCAGATTGCCTGGGACCTAGGGCTATGGGGAAGGCACAGGGCCAACAGATCATTATAGCAATTCAAACAGTGCATTGTGACTTGCTTTTTGTAAATGGTGATACCTATTTCCAAATGTTCCTTTGAGGAAAGTGCAAATGCAGGTGTGTAATATGGGTGGTGCCTTCCATGGACAACGCAGGGAAATTCTGCAATCGGTGACTTAAGAATAACTATGCCAGCCAGGGGCGGTGGCTCACGCCTGTATTCCCAGCACTTCAGGAGGCCGAGGCGGGCGGATCACCTGAGGTCCGGAGTTCGAGACCAGCCTGGCCAACATGGTAAAACCCTGTCTCTGCTAAAAATACAAAAATTAGCCAGGCGTGGTGGTGCGTGCCTGTAATCCCAACTACTGGGGTGGCTGAGGCAAGAGAATTGGTTGAACCCGGCAGGTGGAGCTTGCAGTGAGCCGAGATCACAGCACTGCACTCCAGCCTGGGCGACAGAGCGAGACTCCATCTCAAAAACAGAAAAAAAGGAAACCAAACCTGCTCACCCACTAAGCCAGAGATTCGCAACTTCAACAATCAAGCCAGTCAGGAAGAAAGCCCAGGAAGGTTCTGACCCAGGAGGGGTGGGCTGGGAGCCAAGAACTCACCTTTCTCAGTCACCAGGCAGTGCTGCGGTGGCTTGCCAGGGAAACATTTTGAATGTCACCATCCATAGAGTGGGCCTAGTGCCCCGGTGTCCCCTTCACACATCCTGTGAAAATCCCGGGGATCCCGGACATTCTGACTTTCTCCATTCCCCGCACCTCTGTTTCCCCAGTGAAAAAATCCCTGCTGGGCTCTGGGCACTGGAACTGAGGCAGGGACGTGGGGTCTCTCTGGTTCCTGTGTCCTGGAGGCTGGACGGCTCACATCAGACCAGCAGAAGAGCTGCAGCAGCACAGAGCAGCTGAGGCTCTGCAGACAGGAGGGGGCCCAGGGGATTCACCGAGGGGATTGCAGAGAAGGATGCCAGGCCCTGACAGATGAGGCAGGGAGCACAGGCGAGGGAGGGCAGAAGCCTTGGAAGATAGAAGAGGGCGTCGATCCCTGAGAGACCCGTGCTGGGAGCTGAGGCCCCAGCAGAGCCCATGTGGGTGACCCAGTGAGAACAGAGGGTGGCGATGGGGCCTGAGGGGTCCCAGGGAGGAGCACAGGGCTTATCCTGAGGTCCGGGGAGGTTGCAATGAATTTGAAGCAGCCTCGTGATGGGAACATTCTTCAAAGGTCCCTCCAGAGGATGGTAGAGAGTTGCTGGGAAGGATGGTCCAAGGGCTGCCCTAGGTAGGAGATGGCAGCTTGGACAGAGGGAAGGCTGTGCAGGTGAGAGGAGCAGGTCATTTGAGAGGCCATTCCAGCTAAAACCACGGGAATGCTGTTGGGTTGGATATTGGGAATGGGCCAGGGGAAAGGAGGGAAAGGAAGGAAACTGTGGAGCTTCAGGCTTGAGCACCAGGGGAAGCAGTTGCCCAGGACCCAGGCTGGGGCTGGGGGTGAGAGGATAATCCCAGCTGTGTCTTAGAAAGAGGGGCTGGGATACTGCAGACTTCCCTCATGCAATCTCCCTACTTCCAGAGATGGTTTTTTTCCCAGTGTAGACTGAGACCATCAAACTCTAATATCTAGGAGGCGTCCCCACCATGACACCAGAGGAGTGTGGCTGATACGATGGCCCTAGACCTTGGACTTGGGAGCCTCCACCCCAATGTGCACCCTGGAATTTGCAGAACTGTCCCCAGCAAAATGCAGCCAGGTCCACAGCCTCTGAGCAGCTGCCGGCAGCCCGTCCGGTGCAGACGCTGTCTGACTCTGCTTGGAGAGCGCAGAGCGGGACGCTGCCTGCACATGCTGTGGGTTTTGTCTCTGGGCAGCTGCCCTGGGACCCAGGACCCAGGATGCAGTTTATTTATGGATACAGATGAGCACAGAGATAACTACAGCGGGAGAATTAGACATGTTTTCTGGACATGTCTTGTAACGCAGAAGCCTCAGAGATGCTAACAGCACGGGGAGTTCTAGGAAGACGTGTTGAGAGCCGCCTGGGGCTCTGCACCTGCACAGCCTCCTCCTGGGCGTGGCCAGCCCAGCCCGCCTCCATTCACTTCCCCACATCAGCACTGACTGTGGGAGTCCTGCTACTGGCCCCGGGCCTTCAGTCTCAGCGCTTAGCTCTAAAACTTTGGTCAAATTGGCAAAGCAAAGGGGCCCCTCTGAGCAGCCCGTGGCAGATTCCATGTCCTGCCTGGCCCTGCAGAGCCCCCTCCCCCACCTCTCAGCTCGGCAGGGCCAGGCTGTCTCAGCCCTAAAAATGGATCTGAAACACTCGGGCAGCACCACCCTGCAAAGGTCCTGGGCATTGTGTCATTAGACAGGGAGAGCACAGCGCTTACCTGTAAATGAGGTGTGGCCAAGTTTGGGCTTTGGAGCAGGAAGTAAGCTCCTTCTGTTCTTGAGTGATGCTGCTTATGATTTAATATAAACTACGATACACACACTGGAAAGTAACCCAAAGAACCGTTTCCTTTTCAGAGACTTACACGTAAATTATATATGCACCATATACAAATAATACAACTAAAACTGAGCCTAAGAAATGATCTTCCAAGTATCCTGGGGTGAGGGGAAACAGGGTAAAATGAACTGCCTTTTTAGAAACATGGTAGTCTTCATCCATGCTACTTTTAATAGAGTATGACACATTTTACCCTTGGAGAGAAGGGTGCTGGTAGGGTGTAGAGGCTGAACATGTACGATTTCTTTTAATTGCATGAAACACGTAACCCTTTAATAAGTTAATATGACTATGCCTCCAGGCCCTCCACCGTGTTCCTGTGAGGATGCATTGACCCACTTCCAGCCCACTCATCCATTTCTCTATAATGATGTCACTTCTAATTCACTTAACACTTTAATTAAACCAAACAAGCAACCTTGCCAGAGACGGATATCTTGTAAGGGATTTCTAATGACAGCGAGCTTTGGAAGTGATTAATGTATGGACAGGTGTAAACCTTTCAACTTAATCATGCATTGAAATGATTTTAATTCATGGAGAAAGATAAAATGATATAGGTTGAAAATTACAACTCCAATCATTCAAAGTCTACTTGCCTCAAAGAAAGCCTGTGTGTGTTTCTGTGTGTGTGAGACAGAGAGAGAGGTGTGTGTGAGGTGTGTGTGGTACATGTGTGACATGGGTGCAGGGCATGTACGTGTGGTGTGTGCATGGTCTGTGTATGTATGTGTGGTCTGTGTATGTGTGTGGGCTGTGTGTGTGAGTGTAAGTGTGGTGTGTGTGGTGTGTGTGTGGTGTGTGTCTAAGAACACCGATGGGGTATTTCTCATCTGTGCGAGCTGTCTACTGGCCACACTCACAGCAGTCGGCAGTGTGGGTTAAGAGGGATTTGACTTTGCCTGAGAGCGGCAGCAGTTAGAAGGTTCAGAGCCACCCACTCCTGTAAACCAGGTTCCTTTTTCCACCTACAGAGTGAGAACAACTCTTTGGGGTGGGGGCCATGTCCTTTTTTGCTGGAGAATCTGAATTTTCCACAAAAAAAAGACCCTGAATAGCAGATGGAGGCCTCCCAGCTCCTCACTCAGCCCCGCTGCCCGAGAAATGCAGCTCTCCCTTGTTTGGTGGGGCCAGGAGGGCGCGGCGATGCCCAGGGCAGTGGCACACACAGCACAGGGCCCCGCCTTGGGACCAGGTTCAGAAGCAAGGCCCAGCCATCTCTGTCCAGGGCGCTCAGCTGAGCATGCTCTGATTGAGAAGGCAAGAGGTGCCACTTTTAAAAATAATTGAGATGTCTTCATTTAAACAACAACAAGGCCTAAAAGACAGGTTTCACTTGAGTCCCCAGAGGCAGAGCCTGGGACAGGTCTGTGGGCAGGTGACGCAGGCAGCACTGAGGGGACCTGTGGATCCCCGGGCTAGGGAGGAGCATGTGAGTTGGCGAGCTGCGCCTCTTCCCTGGGAGCTCCGGGAGCCAGGGCAGCACAGACGCACTCCCCTGGGGCCAGTGCACAGACACACAGACACACACAGACACATACAGACCCACAGAGATACACAGAGACACACAGAGATACACAGACAGATGCACACAGACACACAGACTCACACAGGCACAGACACAAACACACAGACACACACAGACGCACAAAGACGCAGACACACAGGCACAGTCAGACACACACAGACATACAGACACAGACACACACGGACACATATGGATACACAGACACACAGGCACACATAGACACATACAGATGCACAGAGATACAGAGATATACAGACAGATGCACACACACAGAGTCACACAGGCACAGACACAAACACAGACACACACAGACACACATGACATGCAGACACACAAAGACACAGACATGCACAGACACACACAGACACACACAGACATACATGACCCGAAGACACACAAAGACAGACACACGCAGACACACAGACACACTCAGACACACACAGACACACACAGACACGCAGACACACACAGACACATATGGACACACAGACACAGAGAAATACATAGGCAGACACATACAGACACACGGACACACAGAGATACACAGACAGACACACACAGATACATAGACACACAGACACATACAGACACAAAGACACACAGACACACAGAGACACAAAGACACACATAGACACACACAAATATACAGACTCATGCAGATACATAGACATGTAGAGATACATAGACACACAGACACATGCAGACACACACAGACACACAGACACACTCAGACACAGAGACACACTCAGACACACACTCAGACACAGAGACACACACAGATACACACACACAGATATGTAGACACACAGACACATAGACAATATACACACAGATACATAGACACACACAGATACACAGACACACACAGATACATAGATGCACACACACAGATAAACACAGACGCGCACACACGAACAGAAACACACAGATACACGGAGAAACAGATACAGACACACAGACACAGACACACCCACACACTTAAAGCTCTGTGACCAGAATCAATAGGGAGCATGGTAGCAAAGAAAAGAAATGGTCTAGAAGTCTTTTTTCATATATGGCTCTAAAATTTAAACTTTTTGTGTGCAAATTTGACAACTTAATATCTCAGTACTTGGAGACTAAAATATAACTTCTATGGAAGCCAAAATGTTTTTTAGTTTACACCTCAACAAAAGCCTTTATTGGCTTCTTCTCAGTTGTAATGTGATGCACCTCAATGAAAGAAAGAACATGGTGAAGACCACATCACTCTTAGTTATGGTACATGAATTAATTTTAATTAACTGGAAGGCAACCCTGTGAACAAAGTAGCCAATTATTTAAAAATGTAGTATGAATGTACCGCATTTCTATGTTAATAAGCTATCACAGTCACAAAGACTGAATGTAGAAAGGTATTCTGATTTACAAATAAGCTTTTATTCTAAAAATTAGCTTATAAATGCATTATTTCAACAGAAAGAATTGGCAAAGAAGAATCCAAAGAGAAAAAAATAGTAGCAGCAACAAGCTTTTCCTTTAGGTTATATTTTTCTTTAAAATTAGATAGATTATTCAAGTAAAATCAGTTATATATCCATAATTTAGAAAATTTTAAAAAGCATAGGAAGATAAAATGTCCCCTGTAGTCTCACACTTCAGACAAATATCTTTGAAATATATATATATATATACACACATATATATGAACTATATATATATATTCATATTACTATGGCTATTTTTGTTGGAAATTGATTCTATATTATCTGTATAGTTTCTTAAAATACTTTTTCTTTTATAAATAAGGTAATGGATAATTTTCCCTCAATGCATAGGATAGCATTTCTTTATAAAATTAAACATGGTTCTGAAATATTATTTCAGTGTCTGTATAATAGTCTATATTTTGTGTGTTCCAAACATTTTAAATAAATATTCTATGGTGGGGCATAATTATTTATAATAAATATAAAGTTAAAATTATCTTTACTCAACTTTTTGACCTCTTTTGAAACAAAAATAAAAATCTGTTTTCACCTCTGATTATTTCTTTATAGTAAATTCCTAAAAGTAGATTCACAAGTTCCTATTATATGGTTCATTCAATGGTTCTTCATACACATTTTCTAAAAATTTTCTAGAAATGTTGCCAAATTTCGACTTTCATCAGCAGTGTGAATACGGCAGAAAACCGTGCACCGTTCTCGGGAGACGCTCCCTGTTCCGCAGCCAGTTTTGCTACCACTTTCACTTCTATTTTATGTACTTGTCGATTTGAAAAAAAGAAAAAAAGTTGGCCAAATATTTTAATGATTAGTGTCTATATGTATATTTTGTTATCCTTATATTGATTTTAAAAATGGTTCAAATTAATCTGTAAAACTTCATTATATATTTAGGCTATTTATCACAATTAAGTTACGTATGTTGCAAGTATATTTTCCCAACAGGCTATTCTTTTTTTCATTTTCCTTTGGTAGTTTTAGATTTCAGAGACATTAATTTTAGTGTATTTTAAGACAAGTTAAAGAATTAAGAGCCTGATAAAATATATGCATGGTAGAGAAAAAAAAAACAACAGCAAAATCATAAAGGCTGAGAAACAAGGTGATAGACCTTAAGAAAGATGAAGAAAACAAGGAAGGAATCATTTACAAGGAAGGAATCATTTACAAGGAAGGAATCATTTACAAGGAAGGAATCACTTTTAAAAAGACTAAGCTAGAAGTAACACAGGGTGAATAAACACAACAGAGAGTAGCTTAGAAGAAATAGAAGGGGAATGAAGGAAATATTAACAAGTGAAAAAGAAATGAAGAGAATGTTGAAGAGAATTTGAAAGAAAATGACACTAACAGAAAAAGATCAAGGAGGATCTGACTCAATTATAAGAGGAGCCCAGAAGCCAGGTGTGCAACGGCTCAGGCTTGTAATCCCAGCACTTTGGGAGGCCAAGGCAGGCGGATCGTGACGTCAGGAGTTCAAGACCAGCCTGGCCAGCATGGTGAAACCCCGTGTCTACTGAAGATATGGAAAAAAAATTAGCTGGGCGTGGTGGCGTGCACTTGTAATTCCAGCTACTTGGGAGGCTGAGGCAGGAGAATCACTTGAACCCGGGTGGCAGAGGTTGCAATGAGCCGAGATCATGCCACTGCACTCCAGCCTGGGCAACAACAAAAAAGAAGCCCAAAAGAAGGAAGCAAAGCAAGGGGGCAGAAGAACAAGATATAGGACACCTTCTGAAAAATAGAAGTCTTAAAACTACATATTTAAAAGTTCCACTTAGTGGAAAAAGAAGAAAAAACATCATGATGACCAATATTGAAATATTTTAACGTACAGCTACTGGTCTTTTAAGAAAACCACCAACAACAAAAACTCTTTTGAATTCCAAGTGAAAAATTAAGCCTCCTATGAAAAAAGGGAAAATCAGATTGTCATACAAATTTTTGATAGCAAAACTTTATGCCAAAAATAATAGAAACTTTTAAAGTATTCAAAGATAGAAGTGAGTCATGGATTTGATATCCAGCTAATCTGGTGCTTAAATATAAAATACATTTTTAAAAATAGTTATCAAAATGCAAAAATTTAGGATGTATTGCTCTATTGAGCACTGAAAATTCTTGTAGAAAATTAGTTTCAGACAGCCAATATTATTAAAACATTCTATATAAGAACTGTTTGTGAGCATTGAATGTTTAATTGTAGAACAAAGAAAAGTAATAATGATAAGGTCTAGACTACAGTGTGTAATGGCTATATGCTTGGAAAATGTAGATAAATTACAACATTAAAACTGAGCGATGATGAACAGATCCTATGAAAAATGACATTGCCTTAAAGCTATTAATGAGAAAACAAGGATATTACTTCATATCAGTGGCCAGAGAGATAAACGAGAGAGAAAAGGATGAAGTTTTTAGTTAATGTAACTATTGTTTCTCCTAGGATAAAGAGAAATAAAAGGGAAGATGATAGAAAGAAATTGGTATAAAGATTGATATAAAGATAACTAGAACACAAATATAAAGTTACACCCAAAAATAAACTAAAAAGAGAGAGACGCGAAAAGAAAAAATTACAAACCACATAATGAATAAGTCTGTACAAGTCTCGTGTGTCTATAGTCATAGAAAAGAATGATTAACATAACAGTATAACAGAGCTGACTCTAGAGTACCTGTATCTATCAGCTTAAGTCACTCATTAAAGGATAAATATTGTTCAAATAGCCCAACAAAGCTAAATCCCAAACTATGCTTTGTAGTACAGACACATCTAAAACAGAAACCCAGAAAGACTGAAAAGGTAATGATAGACAAAGATATACCAGGCAAACACACATATAAAAACAATAGATGCAATTTTTGTACCTGACTAAAGAGCATTAAAGGGAAAGAAATCACTTAAAACTTCTGAAGGCTACAAGTCTCCATTAAGACATAACGGTGAGTAATATCCATGGCTTGTTAACAGCTCTGGCAAAGCAGGAACTGGAGAAGATGTGAGGGGAAATAGACAAAATCACCCTAATAAAGTAGGTATTAATACATTTCTATCTGTGCAGGCAAGATAGGGTGGACAGTGTATACATAAGAATGTAGATGACTTAAATAACAGACTCAACAGAAAAATCTTACAGATTGAACTTGAATTCCCAATAATAAGAGAATGAAGCTTCTCTTCAAGACCACATTCAGCACTGATAATGTCTCAGTTCACTACGAAAAACCCAATAAATTCCAAAATATAGGAAAAAACATAACCAGAATCCTCCAATCATAACACAATGAAAATAGAATGAATTCTTTTAAACAAAAAGTACTCTTCCACCTTTACATTTTGTAAAAACTATCACTAAATAAATTATAAATTAAAAGGAAAATTTTTAAAGAATACAGAATTTCTTGAAAGCACATGTTAGAATCTATGAGATATAACCAAAATAGTTACTAGGTGATAAAGAAATGCATTAAATAACAATATCAACAAAAATTGCTAAAGAAAAAGTAAGTAAATGAAAGACCCAATTCAAAAAGCAAGATCAAGAACATCACAGTTAAACCAAGAGCAGGGGGTAGAGAGGATAAGGAAGCAGGTGTGAGCAAATGGGTTACCAATCTTTATGATCTGCAGGACTTACCAACTGAAAATTGATTTATTAAAACACCAAATTAGCTAACTTACTCAAAAAAGTGTAAGGGGGAAATGAGGAGAGCACTAATACAAAAAATTAAAAATGAGATAGAAGTAACTTTCAAGGTGATATTTTAAAAAAATGTACAAGAAACTACTTTGCACGAATCTATAAAAAACATTAAAACCAGTCACAAATTGATACAAGAATACTACTTACTGAAATCGACCCCAGTAGAGATAAAAAGTCTAATAAAGCAATAACTGGAAAAGCTAACAACTAGAGAAGACCCCCATACAAAAGAACCATAAACCACTTATATGGTTTCTCAGAGAAGATCTACCAAATCTTTAAAGATCATATCATTCCAACTACTTCAGAGCAGAGAAAAAGAAGGAAATCTTACAAATCCATTTTGTGATTTATAACACTGAAGTAAAACTTAAGAACTACTTAATTCAAATAAAACCTACTGAACATTCTATAAATATCAGTGCAAAAAGCCTTAAAAAGAAATGTAGGAAACAAAATACACAATACATTCTAAACATGACAACATACCTGATTTAGAAAATTATAAATATATAAAGGTTGTTCAATATTAGAAAAGTCATCAAATAGAGATATGCAGAAAAATTATACAGTCATCTTCAGATATGTAAAAAAGATATTTAATAAAATTTATCACAATATTTAAAACACTCAAAAGTAGGAAGATTAGTAATTATTAAATAGTATTAAATGTTGCCTATAAAAGTCAGAAGGAAAACCTTATGTCCACTGTCTCTACTACTATTTCATACTGTATTTTAAAGACAGCCAAAATTTGTGTGTATATTTTGCTTACATTTCTTGCTGATCCATTACCCATACCTATGCAGGCTATGATCCAAGCAGCCCTACTTAAGCTAAAAGAATTAAACTCATAGTTAAATCGTTGTCATCCCAGCAGAAATATAAAGTGCATTTTGACTTCGTCAAGTTAATTGCATAGGTAAAAATAAAGCAAAAGTCTTCTGAGGCACTTCAAACAATTTAGTATTTCTGCAACATATTCTTTAAAACATTTGGGATGAAGAAACAGGAGGATATGTCAAGTTCTCTAGAGAGAAGGCAATGCATGAGGAACAACCTCATGATCCCAATGTTACGATCAGCAGACATGAGTTTAAAAGAAGCAATTGTCACTGCTCAAGAATGTAAAGGAAAATATGTTTACAATGAACACAAAGATAGTAGGTATTAGCAGAAAAACATAAACTAAAACAAAATAGAAGATAAAGTTTTATGTTGAAAATTACAATATCTGAAAATTTTTTAAAATCACTGAATGGGCCTAACAGTGGAATGGACATGACAGAAAATTAGTGAATTTGTTTTTTTAAAAAATCAATAGAAATTTTTCAATCTTAAGAATAGAGAGAAAAGAAAAAAGATTGATAGGAGCTAAGGAGGATATCAACAACAGGACTTAAGATGCAGATATTGGAGTCACAAAAGAAAAAGGAAGAGACACTAAGGGAGAATACACACACACATACACATGTATATGTATAATCAAATATATATATAATGAAATATATATATATATATAAAGAAAACAATGGCTGAAGTTTTCCCAAATGTGCTTAAAGACATAAATGTACAGATTTGTGAATCTTAGTGGACCCCAGCAAAATATATACAAAGATACAAAGGCAAGCACATTATAGACATGCCTCAGAAAACTGAAGTAGACAGAAAATCTTCAGGGCAGCTTGAGAAAAATGACACATTGCATGAGGAGGAACCATGATCCAGTGTTCACCGACTTCTGATATAAAGCAATGGAGACTAGGAGACAGTGGAATAACACTCATCAAACACTGGAAGGTTAAAATTACCCAGGTTCATCCAGAACTCTACATTCAGCTAAAAGAGCTCAAGAAGAAGGCAAAATAAAGATATCATCAAATAAAAGAAAACTAGGAATATATGTTGTGAGCAGACCTGCACTACTAGAAATGCTAAATGAAGTTCCTCACACTAAAGAAAGTGATTCCAGATGGAAACTCAGCTCTCGAAGAAAAAGTAAAGGGATTGGAAATGTCGAGAGAATCCACAGCAGCAGTGCGAAGTACGAAGAAGGGCTTGGACCACACTGAGGCAGTTTCTCTTTCAGGAACCTGATTACTTTTTGAAAATCTGTTTTCTTCCCTTTTTCTCACTGATGACGTTCCTCTCCTTGACCTTTTCACCAGCTTTTGGGAAATATTTCTGGAGTTTCTCATTGATAAACCTGACTCAATGTTTGCCGGTGGCTTGACCCTTCCTGTTCTGTCTGCTTCTTCATCATCCTCAGGTGCTATTTCTTTTCTCATTCTCTTCTGAACTCCCTCCTCTCTGCACCTGCATCTCTCCTCACTAGTTTTTTAGTTCCTTGTTTGTATTTTCTTCACACTCAGAGTGAGCACAAAGAAAATTCTAATTGCACGTAACTTAGGCTTCCTTTAGGAAACTTCTTTGTCAAAATACATCCTTTCCCTATCTTAGGTCTATGCATACACCCTCTTTTTGTAACACAGCAGGATGTTTTTATAAGTTCCACCATGGCTTCTCTCAATTTCCCTGCTTTCATAGGAGCATCTCTTGGTGTGCCAGTATGGTGGGTTCTCTACACAGGTGCACCGGAGCCACTGGAAGTGTCTTCATGACAAAGGTGGAGGGCCGGGTGTTAAGCTCAGATTCCCTGCCCAGTGATGCCACAGCCTAGGGAAAATGGGGGAAATCTGGAGACTTAGATAGAACCCACCAGATCCGTCCTTCCAGGCATTTTCCTCAGGTTTACTAAAATGGCTTTTCCAGGGACCAGTGTCCTCCAGGTAGAGCCTATGTAGAGAATCTTCTACTCCGGGTTTTTTTGTGTGGTCAAGTTGACTTTCCTGTATGGCTTTGCTGTCTCTTGGGTTTGAGAACAGCTCCACTGGGTCAGGAAGGAGACCTTCAGGTTGACAAGGCCTCAAACCACTGAGCAGAAATCTGCACCCAGGAAAAACCAGTTACACTGATGTTTTTATTGGGCGTCACCCCTCTCGCCCCAGGAACTGCTAGCACAGCTGCTTCTGAATTCTATCAGTCTGTCCCTAAAGAGGATGTGGGCGTCCAGATGGTGCCGCTTCGATTTCTTCCAGGTCTAACCCATTCATTGGAGGAGTCTTAGGAGCCCTGCCAGGAGGCAGGAGTGTCTTCCACGGAGGCAACTTGTCAGTGCTCGGGGCTGCTTTTCATCCAGCCCCATCTGCATTTTATGTAGAAGAAATTCATTACCATTTCTGGCACTCTGACGAGGCCCTTTCCTGGATTCCAGCAGTAAGTCTATTTTTAACTTCCTTTGATTATTACTCGTAGTTTAGGGAGAGGCATATTGGATATCTGGGCTTACATACCCATCTCTAGAAAAAGGGGTCGTTCGGCTTCTTAGAGACTTATTTCCTTCCTACACATCAAACAAAGAATTTCAGGAACTTAATATCAAACCAGTGATTTTTTTTATATAAATACATCTTGTATTTTCAACTTACTGATGGAAATGTATGAATATTACCAAACAGAGCTTCCTTTTCATGCTCATAGTCATTGCTGATGTATAAATAATTCATTTTAAAACACACACATACAGTCTCTCATACTTTGCTGGACACCTGGATTCTTCTGCTGGATAGTCACTGACCCCACCAGACAACTCTGCAGCCCCCACCCTCCTATGCTTTAAAGACAGCGTCATGTCCATGGACAAGAGCATGTCTGTGCTATTAGGAAATGTTTCCAAAAGTGAGAAGTGGACCAACTGAGGGGAGCCTTCAGATGAGATGCCTGAGCCTGGCTCCCATTTGCCACAATCCCTTTCCCAGTAGGAAACCTGGCAGGGCTTCTTGGCCTGATACGGAGCCTAGCCCTTGACCCTGTAACCTGGTGTGGGCTTCTGGCTGCATCTTTCAGCTTCCCATGGCCAGCCCATTCCTAACTGTGCCTTCTCTAGTCCTACTCGGAATGGAGAGTTGAAAATCCCCTGGTCCTAAGAGAGGGATCAACATTAACTCTCACTTTCTCAAATACACAGGAACTTCCCTGACCTTTTAGCCCTTGAAGCTCTGTAAATACCCACCCCTCCAAGGGTCAAGAAAGCCAATGAATCTGTGTTTTGGTTTCAGGCCCTCCATGCAAAACCAGATGCATTTGTTAGGATTCCTATGCAATAGTTTATTAGTTTCTATAAGGAGGGCAATGTATATTTATAGATGTATAATATATTTAGACCCACATGTATATGCCTATACATATGTACACATACACAGACACACACACACACCCCTACATCACAGAGATATTTTGGGAATTAATGAAATAAATAATAGTTCTTAAAAGCACTTACTTATTGAGACAATATGTCATATAAATATTTATTTGTAAAAGGCTCTATTTCTAGTTTATTAGATAGTTTAGGAGTTATCAGGCAATTATGGCAAGAGGAATATGTTGTATCCAATTCCAGAAAACATTTGTTAATTCCAACTGATGTTGCCTTAGCAACTCCATTAGTAAAATTGTCTATTCCTAAATTACTGGTAGAAAAGCAAATTAGAGCTAGGCTTGTAACGTTTTCAGATTGTCACATTCCCTTCTGGCCTGGATAAGCCAGGAAACTATTGTATTACGCACCGAAATTATCAGCTCAAAATCCGTATGGGCACACAGAGCATGAGAACAAATAACACGTGCAAATCCATATTGAGGAGAAACTTCACTCTAGAGTTAATGAAACCAAAACCTATAAAACCCATGTATCCAGTTTTATTAGAATCTAATGTGCCAAATATGTACTTTATATTTTGTTGATCACCTATTTATACCTACAAGGTTTTTCTATAGAGTCTTTTTGTTAAACCAATGACTTCCTTGATAACAGGCTGGACCTGTACCTTGTCCATTTGCACCCACTATTCCCCCAGAGGCTGTGAGTGTCATGGAGCTAGTGGAGTAGACAGACCATTCCGCGTGAGTTGGTGAATTACATTAATTGATTTTCAACTGTTAATCAACCTAGCTTTTCTGGGATTAAATATACCAAAGCATTATATATATATATTGCTGGATTCAATTTCCTAGTTTTTAATAAAAGATTTGTGTGTCTAGTTTCATGAGGAATATTGTCTTTTTAATTTTTGTAAAAGAAAAGATTTTATAAAATAATTCTCAGCACTGTCAGCTTTACAAAATTAGTTGGGAAGCTGCTCTCTCTTCTGTATTTCCTGAAAGTGTTTGCTGAAGATTGTCATAGAAGAGAGGACACTACATATTCTAGAAATATTAAGAGGATATTTTATATCATTTAGAGTTAATTGTCTCCGGGACGTGTAGTTCTGTTCCCAGTTTCATTACTCTTTTTAGGAGATTTTATTTCTTTAATATTTTCAAATAACTAACTTTTGACTTTTTAATTTTTTGTATATTTTTCAATTTTCTATTTAATTGATGTCCACTTTAATTTTTTATTTTGCTTACAGTAAACCTAATCTACATTTGTTTTTCTTGATGTCCACTTTAATCTTTTCTTTTGCTTACACTAAGTTTAATCTACATTTCTTTTTCTAACTTAATTTGGAAACATAGATCAGTAATTTTAAACTTTTCTTCATTGTTGGACAAATATTTTATGATTAGAAAATGATTATTACTTACGTAAGATTTTTTAATAAAATTATGCAGAAATTGTGCAGAAACACACACACACTCCTCTGTAGATCATTCCAGTTCTTGATGTTAAGCATTGTGCTAATCCCAGATGCCAATGTGTTTGATTTTCATGAAGTGTTCTGGCTCCAGTTGTTGGGCTGGGCATCTTTGCAGTTTCAGTGGTGCTGTGTGCTGCCTCTGTTTTTCTCTGTATTTCAATAATTCCTTTGAGTTCTTAACGCGCAACATTCTACGCCTCAAGTAGTGTTGGTGTTGGCTATTTATCAACATGAACACACTCAATTGCTAGACAGGTTTACTGACCTAAACTACAATGGATTCTATGTAAAAAATAATATTAGTCAGCAGTTTTGATGTTGGGTTTATGTTTTTGCTCAAATGATCAGTACTTTGCCCAAGTGCTGAGGGCATTACTACATGGGGAGCTTTTATTCAAAGTTCTCACATTGTACTTGATCAAAACGCAGTCCTTTTTCTTATAAAGGTTTTGAAAACTAAATCATTACAGAGACTGATCTCTGTGTGGAGGGGATCGAAATAAACTGAAAGGAAATTAGCAATAGCATATTCATTATTGTAATGATTACGATGCAAACATAGATTATTTTATAAATACAGAGTCCACACCTTTCATGTGTGAAAAGATGATGAATCTCTGAGTATTGCAGAGGCTGCTTCCTCGTAGAGGAAGAGCCACACATTTCTGTGCCCTGCCAGTCCATGCCCAGGGTGTTGCTCATCGTCTACACTGCAAACGGTTCCTAGTTAGAGATTGTTAATTTCCACTCCACGGCTAATACGCAACCCTGTAGGCCATTTCATAATTCCTAAAAATACAATTTCTGGGAGTTCAGAATTCATCCAACATACATTACTAATAAGAAACCCTTCATTCAAGAAATTGAATGCCTTGGACACAAATAGGCCTCAGAAAATAATTAGTGTACATATGAATCCCTGGAGTCCCAGCCATTTATGTTCCTTATCATTGGTGAACCTTTATATTGTCCAGCAACAATGAATCTTTAAAATCTGTTATTAAAAGAAGAAGAGGTACAGATTTTCAGCAATCCACACATAAGGATCTTCCGTGATCAACGCCGACCCCTTCCTCCACTGTCTGTTTGCATAGCACAACAATGCTTGCAGATGGAAAGGGGCCCTGACCCACCAGGGAACCCTCCAGACAGATGGTTGACCTGTGTGAAACGGTCAGTGCAATTGACAAAAGGTGGGAAAAAGATGAGAGGGGTCAAAGATATGAACCTTTCTATTCCATTGGCCCAATCTGATATCCCATGGAAGTGAAGGATTTTCAGCACAAAATTTAGCTTCCACCAAGATCGCCAGACCCAAACTTAGTCATTCATAAAAATGATTCATTCATTCACTCAACAAACACACACTGAGTACTTGTGTGCCAGGTACTCCTCTAGCTGCTGCATACCTAGCCTGAAGTGGGCACTGCCCCTGGTTTAAGCACCTCTTTTGCCAGTTATTCGGTTTTCCCTCCACTGTCAAAGAATCTGGGGAGACTTCCTCGGTGTCCTGGACTAAGGCTTCTTATGTTTACATCTCAGCTCAGTGTCACCCACAGCAGAGTTAGCACCACACCCCGTACATAGCGCCCTCAGTAAACTCAAGCCATAATTGCTGCATCGACAGGTTGGAGTACCCTTCCTGAAGTCACTGAGGTGCACCGTCACTGACATAGCAGCACCAGGGACCCTGCGGGGCCCTTCAGCTATCTGTTCCATCTGCCTGGTGTGATCAGCACCTGGATCACAAACTCTGACCTCCTCCTGGTGTGTTATGTGCTGTATTCTCAAGCCATGGGGGACACTCTGCATTCACTGTAGTGCACCGATGACTCATTCTTTTGGGTGAAAACAAATGTGTAAACAGCCCGAGAAGCCTTGGGATGGAGTGGATTGAAGACCCCTCGCAGATGTGAAATGTGTGGTTGCAGAGCAAGGCAGAGGTGAGTGGGGTGCGATGCCTCCACCACTCGGTTCTTGAGTGGGTGGCCCAATGGGGAGTCAGGCAGGGACCGCTCATGCTGGGCCTGGGGCTCTCCACAGAAGCTCCTTCATGCAAATGAGTCACTTGGCTAAAATAAAGAAATGAGAAGAGGAAATAACAGTCATGCCTTCACTTTTTCTAGATAGATAATCGCTAAAAATCAACAATAAAATAAACTTCCCATGTGTTAGATTAAGCAAATATGTGCAGAAAACAGAAAGCAGAGGCAAGGTGGCTTTGCTGGAGGGCTTTTGGCAAAGAGACTCCGCCTCCCACGGAAACTCCTCCGGCTTCCCAAGCCCAGAGTGTTCTGGGAATAGCAGGGTCATAATTTTGTTTTTAATGGTGTTTAATGGCCTTGCCTTTGATATTCATTTGCTCTTGTTCCTCACGTAAATTCAGTTTCAACTCTGTATAAATGATGATACCTCACTTATGCCATTCTGGATAACATTGGAAAATCTCCTTTTGTGCTGTAACAGGAGCCTACGCTATGAGGGGGCTCAGCTAGGAAACAGTGACCACAGGAAGATAGTCACTGCGTTTTAGAGGGAGTGCAGAACCCACAGTGAGCGCTCGAGTTTTGCTCTTAAGAACCATGAGAATGTAACTTCTTCTACGGGATATTAAGTACACACATTTAGTGGCGGCATCAAATAGAAATTACCAAAAATTGGAAGCTTCTCAGGCCATTCATCCATTTTAAAGGCAAATTAAAGTTATATGACAGTAATAAAATGACAAATTTTAAAGGATCCATTAATCATGGAATATATTTCAGTGTAAAATTTATCATAATCATTTATTTGGGGTTTTCTCAATTATTCTTAATTTTTTTAATTTTAGAATATTTGGGGCACAGAGTTACTGCTTATTAACATGAAAACTGCTGAAATGTTCAGCCCTGGGTTCTGTGAGATGTATGTCGCTGAATAATAGACACCCTGTGTGACCTGCTGCTTGATGCTGGATAACAGTAAGTGAGCTATCTTAGTGGGATTCAGCAAATGGTCAGATCATCTGTTTTTAACTTATTTGTATTGACTTACTGCCGCATTCCTCATGCTATATGTTTATTTCTTTACGAACTTGAATGTAGTCAACTCTCTCCTGTGGGTCAGATAAGAGACTGGCAAATTCTTAGTATAAAAGACCAAATAGTAAATATTTTTAGCGTTGCAGCCTTCACAAGACTCTACTCTGCCTTTGTAGCATGAAATTAGTCACGGACAGTCCATGAATGAATGGGAGTCTCCAAAGAACTTGACCTCCAAAGGCAGATGCTGGCCGGCTTTAGCTTGTGGGCACCTCACTGACCCCTGTGCTGGAGGAATGTGATAATTTCCTGCCCGAGAGGAGCTTATGGTGTTGTGGGGAGGAGGGGTTGGGAGAACGAGTCCCAGGGGACCTCACAGGGTCCAGGAGAGGTCAGCCCATGGGAGTCACCAGCATATGCAGGTACAGAGAACCAACAGGAGGACAGCCTTATGTTGAGTTTTAAAGATAAGTATTTTACTTAAAATAAAATTACGGCCGGGTGCGGTGGCTCACGCCTGTAATCCCAGCACTTTGGGAGGCCGAGGTGGGCGGATCACGAGGCCAAGAGATTGAGACCATCCTGGCCAGCATGGTGAAACCCTGTCTCTACCAAAACACGAAAAATTAGCCAGGCATGGTGGTGCATGGCTGTGGTCCCAGCTACTCGGGAGGCTGAAGTGGGAGAATTGCTTGAACCCTGGGAGGCAGAGTTGAAGTGAGCCAAGATCACACTACTGCACTCCATCCTGGGTGACAGCAAGACTCTGTCTCAAAAAAAAAGGAAAAAAATACAATTACATGTTATCATTATTCCAATTTTAATTACCAACCAGTGAAAACAAAATGAACTAGGAAATTCACTGATGAAAATTAGACAGAAGCAGTAAACACCGGAGCTCAGCCTCCGGGGTATTTTCTGGACGTGGATTGTCACTACTTTCTTGCTAAGCACCAACTGAGGCTGGAATGTGTGCAGGTGCACAGCTAGGCATCAGGGAGGTGGCCATGTGCCAGGTGGACTGGATCATCATCTTCATGGTGCTGGCCTTCTGGTAGGAGAATGGGAATGGACAGACTAGTCAGGTACCTGGGTCGGGGTGTGTGCTATGGGAATTTAGAGCAAGCTAGGAGGACCTGGGGCAGCAAGAACAAAATCCCCAAACCAAGTGTATCTTTTGCTGTGTCAAAGAAGAGCAGAGGCCAGGACAGCCAGAGCAGACAGCGGGGAGGAGAGCGTGGGATGTGAGACCTGGGAGGGCAGGGTGGGCCTGTGAATTGCGTGTAAATGAAATGACAGCCAAGGAGGATTTTGTACCAAGGAGGAAATGGCTCAAACCTCATCAGCCTGATAAGAGCTCACTCCAGCTGATGTGTGGAGGGCCAGCTCCAGAAGGCATGAGTGGACACAGGACAGAGGTAAGGGTCTCTTATGGTGGCCCAGGTGGCCGGCAATGGTGGCCTGACCCCAGGGTGTGAATGATGTCTCATGGGTCCATCTCAGGAGCCTGGATGTTCCCACCCCAGGGGCCCCACCTTTCAGGATGCCCGAGACTCAGCTGCTGACAACAATCACAGATTCCCCGCCCCCTCCCCGTGATTTGCCTACCCCTGGGTAACAAATCAACCCAACACTGTGAAGCTGGAAAGAGCAAGTGTTCATCTCACACAGTTCCTGGTGGGGCTGGAATCCAGAATGGCTTAGCCACCTGGTTGTGGCTTGGAGATTCTCAGGAAGTCAGAGTCACCTTCAGGTGCCCTGAAGGGTCTGCTTCCAGAGTGGCCCCTCATGCGGCTGTGGTGGCAGCCTCAGTGCCTCAGCACGTGGGCTCTCCCCAGGGCTGCTTGAGCATCCTTCTGACATGGCGGCTGGCTTCCCCGAGTAAATGATCCACACCAGGCAGAGGCCACGATGTGGTTTGTGACCTGGGCTGGCAGGGCCACACGGTCACTCTGTGCCTGCTGCTGTCACACAGACCAAGTCTAATATCCTGGGGCTGCCTGAGGGCATGACCCCCAGGCAGGAGGCTGTACAGGAGGCTGTACCCCCAGAGCCACCCTGAAGGCCAACAACTGCCCTCCCCATTCTCACTGGTCAGGTCTGAGTTGAGGCCCAGAGGTCTGCATTTTAAATAAGATGCTGTTTTATTTTGATTCAGAGAACGTTTGGATCTTGCTTTGAGAAACTCCGGTGTGGACGAAGACATCCCATTGAAGAATTTGAACTAGAAAGAACCAGCATGTGAGACTTGAGTATCAGAAAGAAAAATCGTCCTCCCACTTCCACTTCCAGCAGCAACCATGCCACAGTTCCCACAGCCCACTTGGATGCTGCACAATTATCACAGGCCATCGGCTCAGGTCTATTTCAAATCAAGTCATCATGGGCTCCCCCAGTGGGAAAACTACCGTAGCTGTATCTTCTCCGGCTCTGGGTGTTGCAAACAGGCCTAAGCCTGTTTAGAACACATAGGTGCTTTGTGGTAGCTAACTATAGCTATGGAACGCTTTAGATGGGTGAGAGTGAACTCACCAATTCCCTAACCTCATAATGTAATTATATTGAAAAAACATTAGACTCAATTAGGTTACACCTGTGAAACCTATTAAATATGCCTTATTAACAAGCAGGTTTAAAAGTTCCTATAACCTGTTCTGTAGACTTAATGAAGTCCCAGCCACTTCCTTGAAGTGAGATGAGTCTGGACCTTGCAAACAGCAACAATTTTCAAAAGCACCGGGAACTATTAACAATGACACCAAGACACTATGTGTAACCAGAAGGTCCTGGGCAGAGTAGCAAACATACTCACTATGCTGGTGAATTGGATGTGTCAACGGGGCTCAGTGGTTGCATCAGGTACCAGCATAGATATTGCTGTGAAGGTATTTCTAGATGCCATTAGCATTAAATCAGAAGATTCTGAGTGTAGCCAAGTACCCTCCGTAATGTGGGTGAGCCTCGTCCAATCAGTGGAAAGCCTTAAGAGCAAAGAGTCAGGTTTTCCAGGAAGAAGCAATTCTTTTTTATATATATATATATGTATATTTTTATTATACTTTAAGTTCTAGGGTACATGTGCACAACGTGCACGTTTGTTACATATGTATACATGTGCCATGTTGGTGTGCTGCACCCATTAACTCGTCATTTACATTAGGTATATCTCCTAATGCTATCCCCCCACCCCACAACAGGCCCCGGTGTGTGATGTTCCCCACCCTGTGTCCAAGTGTTCTCATTGTTCAATTCCCACCTATGAGTGAGAACATGTGGTGTTTGGTTTTTTGTCCTTGTGATAGTTTGCTGAGAACGATGGTTTCCAGCTTCATCCATGTCCCTAAAAACGACATGAACTCATCATTTTTTATGGCTGCATAGTATTCCATGGTGTATATGTGCCACATTTTCTTAATCCAGTCTATCATTGTTGGACATTTGGGTTGGTTCCAAGCCTTTGCTATTGTGAATACCGCTGCAATAAACATACATGTGCATGTGTCTTTATAGCAGCATGATTTATAATCCTTTGGGTATATACCCAGTAATGTGATGGCTGGGTCAAATGGTATTTCTAGTTCTAGATCCCTAAGGAATCGCCACACTGTCTTCCACAATGGTTGACTGTAAACTGGGACAGGAAGAAGCAATTCTGCCTTAGGGGAGCAACAGAGAAATTCTGCCTGAGTTTCCATCCTGCAGGCTTTGGACTCAAGCCTGCAACATCAACTCTGCCCCAAATTTCTAGCCTGGCAGGCTTCCCTGCAAATTTCAGACTTGCAGCCCCAACTCTGTGTGAGCCAATTCCTTGAAATAAATCTCTCTCTCTTTTCTCTCTCTCTCTATCTCCCCCTTTCTGAATGTATATATCTCCTATTGGTTCTGTTTTCCAGGAGAATCCTGCCTAAAATATCACCCCATTAGGCAACAGAAACCCCCTAGCTCAAGGACTGAACAGAGGGAGGCTTAGCAGGCAAGCCTCAGCTGTATCCTCCGGGTTCCAGAGAAGCAGCTGTTGGACTCTTATCCTCTACGTATTCAAGATGGTGAACATCTCTCAAATGTTTTAACCCATCTGCATAATCTTGAACACAGCTAATTTCCTCAATGAGAGCACAGACATTTCTAACATCATCAATCTAACACACTCCACTATTTTTGCCAATTAAACTCACCTCCGACATGCAAGATGACAATTAGCAAACTTCTGCTGGGGCTCAAGTACGAACAATGGCCTTCAGAGAAATGCTAGCTGACCTCCTGGGCCAGTGTTGCATTCTGACATTTCTTGGGCTGCAACACATTCCCAGAGAGGCTGCTGTCTACACTGCAGCTTGAGAAAGTAACTCACAGTGCTGGGGTTCACCTAAGCTGGAGCCTTCAGTTCCACCCTGTGTGAGCAATGGAGCAGTGAAGCAGGATTTACATGTCTTGAACATTTTTTTTTTTCCTGAATGAGCAAATGACACTCTGCAGATCCAGATTCCTCTGTCTTGGTTCACTTGTGCTGTGATCACGCAACATCTGAGAAGAGGGTAGAGTATAAAAAGCAGAAGTTTGTTTCTCACAGTCCTGAAGGCTGCAGGTCGAAGATCTGGGCAGCAGCATCTGGCGAGGGCTTTTATGCTGCGGCCTCACACGGTGGAGGGTGGATCATCCCAGAGACGGCAGGCGGGGATTGAACTCCCTCTTCTGTAAGGCACCTAGCCCACCTTCATTGGCGGAGCTCTCACATCCCGATCACCTCCAAAGGCCCCACCTCTTAATACTATGACAATGGCAATAAAATTTCAACTTAACCTTGGGAGGGGACAATCATTCAAAGCATAACACCCACACATGAAACGAACTCAACTTTTTAATAGGATGAAGCAGTGTTTGAGGTGGATAAATGATGGGAGCTGTTTTCTCTAAGCCTCATCTTTCTTTGGGGGGTGCACATCTCATAGCTGTACCCCCCTCCAGATTATAGTTAATGGGGGTGCATACCTCACAGCTGCACCCTCTCTGGTAAAGTCAGGGTTCTCTAGAGGGACAGAACTAATAGGATAGATAGATATATGACGGGGAGTTTATTAAGTAGTATCAACTCACAGGATCCCAAGGTCCCACAATAGGCCATCTTCAAGCCAAGGAGCAAGGAAGCCAGTCCAAGTCCCAAAGCTGAAGAACTTGGAGTCTGATGTTCAAGGGCAGGAAGCCTCCAGCACGGGAGAAAGATGTAGGCTGGGAGGCTAAGCCAGTCTAGCCTTTTCACCTTTTTCTGCCTGCTTTATATCCCGGCTGTGCTGGCAGCTGATTAGAGGGTGCTCACCCACATTAAGGGTGAGTCTGCCTTTCCCAGCCCACTGACTCAAATGTTCATCTCCTTTGGCAACAACCTTACGAACACACTAGGATCAATACTTTGCATCCTTCAATCCAATCTAGTTGACACTCAGTATTAACCATCACACCCTCAGTTCATAGTTAATGGGAGTGCACATCTCACAACTGCACTCCCAGGTCATAGTTAATGGGGGTCACATCAGATTGTAGTTGATGGACATCGCATCTCACAACTGCACCCCCCCAGATCATAGTTAATGGGGGTCACATCTCACAGCTGCACCCCCCCAGATCATAGTTAATGGGGGTCACATCTCACAGCTGTACCCCCAGATCATAGTTAATGGGGTTCACATCTCTCAGCTGTACCCTCCTCCGATTGTAGCTGATGGATGTCACATCTCACAGCTGCATCCCCACCAGATCATAGTTAATAAGGGTCACATCTCACAGCTGTGTCCCCCGAAATCATAGTTAATGGGGTTCACATCTCTCAGCTGTACCCTCCCCAGATTGTGGTTAATGGACGTCACATCTCACAGCTGCACTCCCAGATTGTAGATAATGATTCTTAATTGTTTGATTGTGTTCCCCCAGAAGACGTTGAAGTCAAAACCTCAGTACCTGCAAACTCCATCTTTTTTAAAACTAGGATCTTTGAAGATGACCAAGTAAAGGTGAGGTTGTTTAGGGTGGACCCTAATCCAATGACTGGTATTTGTATTAGAAGGGGAAGTTTGGACACAGAGACAGACATACAGAACAGAAAGATGGTGTGAAGACATGGGGAGAGGACCGCCATCTACGACCCAAGGAGAGAGGCCTGGAACAGACCCATCCCTGGATTCTGCAGAGAAGACAGCCCTGCTAACACCTGGACTTCAGATTCCTGAACTCCAGACCCAAGAGACGATGCATTTCTGTTGCTTTAAACCTCTCAGCCTGTGGAACTTTCCTGCGGCTGCCCTGGGGAGCTCGCATGGTGGGAGAGGGTGGTAGGACAGGAGCCGGCCTCATGTCTCCCCCCACACTTGCACCCCCTACTCTTCTCACCAGTTATCTCTGTGAGGCTGCAAAGCCATGCCTACCAGGAAGCCCTGGCCATTTCCAGCTCAGCAGAAATGGCTCTTTCTTCTTCAATGTCCAGTTCCTTCCCTCATCCGGATGACTGATCCTGGTCAGCAGAAGCCTTCGTCTTTGATCATAGATACCTGCAGCTCTCACAGATCAGAGATGGTATTTCAACTTGACTTTTCCTGAGCAAGAATCTTCTAAGCAGGTAGCCTAGAGCACAGGGAGCAATGGAAATGTTGAAGGACCAGGTGGAGGTAGTGCTGGAATGATTTTGTGCAATGTGTCCTAAATGTCACTGACCTGTTCATTTAAAACTAGCTAATTTGATATTTCTGAATATTATCTCAATTATTTTATGACACAGGTGAGTGTTGGAATGCAAACAGACCCACCCTCTCTCCCATGAGCTCCTTGCCCAGCTCGTATTGAGACAGACTGTGTGGTCTGCAGGGAGCACTGGACATAAAGGGAACAATTGATCTTAAAAAAACTAATCTGTTAATTTTCTGAAACCTGAATCCAAAAGTAGAATCTGAAGGTCCTAAAGCAATCCAATTAGCCCTGAGAAAAGTCGACTAACACCAGCAACTACCTGTGTTTCCAGCTAGAACTTTCCCTCAGCAAAGCAGAGACATCGACACTTGAGCTGTTAATCAAGAAAGTTTAATTTCCCTTAGTATTTTCTTCCAATAGAATCGTTGGTATCGAGAGAAAAACTTCTCATTTTCTGTTTGTGGGTGCTTGTTTCCAGGAAAGGTCTTTGTAAGAGAATTGGACTTAACTGTCCAAAGTATTCAGAATTTAGAAATAAAAATTCTTCACTTAAAAAGCAAAACTGACTGAAATGTGTCACTTCTTTCTAGCAACTCTGACATGGAGAGAAATGTCAGGAGCTGCTGCTCATCTGTGGCTTCTGGGAAAGAGGAGGCTCTGAGTGAGCTCCAAAGCTTGCAGCAGCTGAGCTCCCGGCATCAGAGACCTGCAAGTATCTAGAACACGTGAATAACGGTGCATTTCAATTACCCTATAATCACAAGACACAGATTTGTAACCCTAAGAAATCCATAAATCACAGGGGAGGAAAAATCCTGGGGTCGCACATCCTTAACTCCGCACCACAGAACCCCTGAGCCCAGCTCTGCGGCGTCTCACTGTGTGACCCTGGGCAGAGTATTTAGGCCTCTTCTCCCCCATAAATCAAGACACTTGTACCTAATTACAGACTTGTCTTGAGGATCAAATCAAGCAACCCACATAAAACAGAACAGTGTCCGGTTTGCAGCATGTGCTCAGAGAATATCTCTTGGTATTATTTAAAAGTCATCCAAAAACTTCAAGCCTGCATGATCAGAATAGAGGCTGCAAGATGACAGGACAAGTAACAAATGGATTTCAAATTTTAAAGACCCTCAAATTAAATCACGAAATTTCAGAAAACATTGACTTTTGGGTGGAAATGGATTCCCGACTCGTTTGTAAATGCTTTGTGGATCTTGTAGGATTCCTGAGCTACAACCTGAGAGATTAACTGGTGATTGTGGTCTACTCTCATTTTGCCAGTGATAAAAACAAAGAACAGAAAAAGTCCTTGGTTCCCCTGGTCTCATAGCAAGTAAGTGGCAGAGATCGATCCCAAATGAGCCCCTAACATCAGCTGGGGACGGTCTTCCATCCGCACTGCTCAAACCACGGGTCCTGGTGATGTTTCTCCCCTTCATCGACTCCTTTTCTTAAGCTCTCACCCTCTCACACTGCCCTCCCGGGGCCCTCATTTTACATGCCCTATTTCCTACTGAATGCTTACTGCACAAGAGTGTTATTTCCCCAACAAGGGAAAAAGAAAAGTCAGGAGGGAAGGGACCATGGCAACTACTCATTTGATATGCCCTTGACCTTTCAACACTGGTCTCTAGAGAAGAGAGACAGCAGTAAATTGATGAGACATAAAACGTCTGCTCCAAATCTTCTCCTTTGAACAGAACACGGAGCTGGCTGGTGACCAGTAAGTTCTCATCTTTTAAGGACTTTCTATGTTGTCAACTAGCTCCACAAGAGAAGGAGGTGATATCTGCGGGCGGAAGACCGTCTATTGGGCTGGCTTTCTCAGGCATCAGCTGTTTCCAGATGGAGGGTCTGTGTGGCTCTGTCTTCAGGCTTGTTGAGAAGTTGAAGGCTCTTTCCCGGGTGGAGATTTCAGTGGGGTCTCAGGGTCGTGGACTCCCAGGTTGAGGTAGAACGGTGCCACTTGCTGAAGAAATCCGGGTATGCCGTGGTGGCTCTGAGGAGCTAACCCATCCCGTTTGCCTCCTGCTGGGGCCCTGCCCCCACTCCCTGTTGCCATGTCCCAGAAGCCCTGCCTCCTCTTGCGTCTCAGAGGCTAAGTCACCCCTACCACCTTGGAAAATAGGAATCTCTAGCCCCCTCCTGCCTCGGCTCCCAGGGCTCTGCATTCCCGTCTTACCTGCCTCTGCACCCACCATTGCTTCTTCCTTTCTGTTGGTGAGGCCTTTGGCAGGGAGGGATTCCAGAGTCCTCTGTCTGGGCAGGATCTCCTCCCTTCCTACTCCACAGGGACCCCATAACTCCATCACCCTCCCCTCCCCTCCCCTCCCCTCACCCTCTGCCTTCCCTCCAGCCTTGTCCTTTGGACCAATAAACACACTGGAGCCTTTCTGTTCTTAAAAGAAAAATGTCCCACAGTCCAGTCAAACCATCCTCAGCCCTCTCTCCCTGCACAGTCCCGAAAGAAAAACACTCATTATTCCTCTCTATTTCCTCAGCATTTCTCTCTCCACTCAACATTGTCTGTTCTTTTCCTGGAAATACCAGACACTGCCCTGGCCAAGGTCTTTGTTTTAACTTTAAGTTCCGGGATGCATGTGCAGAAGGTGCAGGTTTGTTACACAGGTATATGTGTGCCATGGTGGTTTGCTGCAACTATTGACCCATCCTTTATGTTCCCTCCCCTTGCCTCCCACCCCCTAACAAGTCCTGGTGCGTTTTGTTCCCCTCCCTGTGTCCATATGTTCTCATTGTTCATCTCCCAGTTATGAGTGAGAACATGCAATGTTTGGTTTTCTGTTCCTGTGTTAGTTTGCTAAGGATAATGGCCTCCAGCTCCATCCATGTGCCTGCAAAGGACATGCTCTCATTCCTTTTTATGGCTGCATAGTATTCCATGGTGTATATGTACCACATTTTCTTTATTCAGTCTATCATTGATGGGCATTTGGGTTGGTTCCATGTCTTTGCTATTGTAAATAGTGCTGCAATAAACGTATGTGTGCATATGTCTTTATAGTAGAATGATTTATACTCCTTTGGGTGTATACCCAATAATGGGATTGCTGGGTCAAAAGGTATTTCTGGTTCTAGAATCTTGAGGAATTGCCATACTGTCTTCCACAATGGTTGAACTAATTTACACTCCCACCAACAGTGTAAAAGTGTTGCTATTTTTCCACAGCCTTGCCAGCATCTGTTGTTTCTTGACTTTTTAATAATTGCCATTCTGACTGGTGTGAGATGGTATCTCATTGTGGTTTTGATTTGCATTTCTCTAATGATTGGTGATGTTGAGCTTTTTTTCATATGTTTGTTGGCCGCATAAGTGTCTTCTTTTGAGAAGTGTCTGCTCATATCCCCGGCCAAGGTGTTTGGAGAACTCCACCTACCTTAACACACCCGGTCCTCCCAACCTCACCTGCCATACTCTCCAAGGCTGGCTACATGCTGCTTCCCGAAACTTTCTTTTCTGTGGTCTCCAGGTCACGGCTTTTCATACTTCCTCCTTTGTCTTTCTTTCTGGAATGTTCTCCAGCCTCCACTCCTCCCGCTATCTATAAACCTTGGTACGGCCCAGAGTTGCATTTAGGGAAACAGCTAATGCAGCTCTGCAAGTGGACAGGCTCCGAAGGACACGCTGGTGGCAGCAAGACCCTGCTGTCCGGCCACGGTGTGCTTCCAGTGGGCCTCCCCTCCTGCACATGGGACAGCAGGTCTGAAGGCATCACGCCAAGCTCTGACCTTCTTTGTGTTATGTTTTGCTTCAATCACATCTCAATACAAAGGGGACGCATGAAGGAAATTAGAGACCATAAAAATTCTGACATTCAAGTATTTTTTCACTACTTTATAAGGGCTTTCAGGATTTTAGGATTATAGTTACAGTAGTAGAGTCTTCTGAATGATTGCATTGTCATATTTTTCATATGAAAATATAGTTGAGCCAATATTTTGAAACACCTAAATAATCTGGGCATTGAAAATTTTTCTTCTATAGATTATTATGTGATCCTCATTGAGTTTATTGTGAGTAATAACTATAATAAGAACTTGCTGAAGTCTTTGGAAAAGTCTTTGTATAAATGAACAGCTGGGGAAAAATATATCATGTAGGCACCTAAAGCTTTAATATTAAGGAATTAAGTTATCCCTTCTTATATATAGGCAGGGATATTATGGTGAAACCTTATCTCTACTAAAAATACAAAAATTAGCTAGGCGTGGTGGCACACGTGTGTAGTTCCAGCTACTCGGGAGGCTGAGGCAGGAGAATCACTTGAACCTGGGAGGCAGAGGTTGTAGTGAGCCAAGATCTCGCCACTGCACTCCAACCTGGCAACAGAGCGAGAATCCGTCTCAAAAAAAAAAAAAAATACTTCTGATAGTATTTTTTCTCAACATATTCAACTTTTTAAAATGCCAGGACTTTTGTAAATATTATCACATGTAATCCCTCAAGTAACTCTGAGGTTGAAATTATACATTGCCCACTTACTGATGAATAAACTGAAAAGAGCTTAAATAATGTGCCCAAGATTACCAGGTTGATAGCATATCACAGAAACATCACTCTCTAATTTTCAGAATGACTTTTCATATCAACTATAAGCTGAGAAGGGAGTATTCAAATGATTCTAACTCATCATGTTTAAATTTATAGAACAGAGCCCAATAAACACTATGCTAAACCCAGAGAACCAGTTGAAATCCTGAAAGTGGACTATTGGTGGCTGTTCCAGTTATCTACCTCTTTGTAACAAATTATTACACAGTTAATAGGTTAAAACGACAGCCAGCTTATTATTTTGCACAGCACTAGCATCAGGAATTTGGACAGGGCTCAGCTTGACCATTCTTCTGCTCCAGGCTGTGTTAACTGAGATGACTTGGTGGTTTTCGGCTAGCAAATTACCTGGTCATAAAGTTCAAGACAACTTCTCTCATATACCATGTATTTTGGTGGGGACAGATGGAAGGCTGGACTTGGCCAGGACTTTCAACCAGAGAGCCTACTCATGGTGTGTCTGGTCTCTGGCAAGATAGACTCAAGCCATTTCAATTTCCCTCATGGTGGCCCAAGAGTTCCACAGAATGTTTCCAGACACAGAAAGTGGAAGCTGCCAGTTTCTTAAGACTCAGGTCTGATAACTTCTGCCACATTATTTTGGTCAAAGCAGTCACTAAGGCCAGTCAATAATCAAGGAGAGAGGGGAATTAAATGCTACCTCCCCAAGGGTAAAGACAAAAAAATCTGTGGCCATCTTGAATCCATCACAATGAGCACCAGAGCTCTTTTGATATTTGGGCAACCAAGTGCAAGCCTTTGGAGGTCATGTCTATGGAGAAAGCATAGGTTACGGTCACTGCCTCCATAACACATGCATACATCTTCTTCCTCACCATGCTTCATTTCACATATGTTTTTGTGCATTTGGTTTCCTCTCTAAAAACAAAATGCCTTTCCATTGCATAATTAGGTAATTATACTCTCTCTCCTGAGGTAAGTTATTTGGAAAGCCTTCTGCCTTGGAAGAAGTACTTCTCCTTGGAACTCATGTTAAATTTCTACCTCAGTGAATTTAAGACCACCCACTCCTATGACTACATATCTATATATATACTTTTTAAAATATATTAAGCAAAACAAGACAAAAATGCCTCCCAAGTCTACCTGAAATGAAGCATACAGTCCCACCTGCAGTGAAGGTATCTTGGCCAATGCATCCTTCAGCCCTGGTTGTATTTGCATGTCTGTAGGTCAGGGAATTGCTGGAAGTAGTAGGTCTGGACTTGCATGGGCTGGCTTGTCTCAAACTGATATGCAGGGAGGAGCTCTGTTTCTCACTTAAGCAATTGTGACTGCTTCATAAATTAGTTTTGTTAGTTTCTTTAGGACTCTCCTAGATAATGAATTTCATCGTCTTTTTTTTCTGCTCATTTTGCTTATCTCACATCACTGGTAGATATTCATCTCCTTGGAACTATATTACCAGACTATAATTAAACTGTGCAACCGAATTCTGACTATCTTCTGATTCCTCCAACATATTATTCTCTAGAGAGGCTGTCCTCAAGATCCCTTGAAGGAATATGCTGTCTCCACAGTTATCCTGACTATGCAAACTCCTCCATGTGAGGTTAGCTTTACCCATCAAAACTGGCTGTCTTATTTGTCTTCCAAAACTACTTTTATTATCTAGCACGAGCAGTCCAACACACAATTGTGGAGTCCAAGGAGACATGCATTCTTTCCAGGCAGCAGTTGTTATGAACACAAAGAGTATGAATTTTCCCTCTGTGTGGGTCCATCTTTTCATACACAAGGCCTCCCAAATGTCCCTAGATGCCCAGGAATTATAACTCAAGTCCACAAAAAAACTAACATTCACCCCCTCAGAAGGGTGAATGATGGAGAAAGAAAAGGTCTAGCAGTTCCCAGATATGCTGTGGGAGGCAGGTCTCCCGTGGAGTTACAATCATGCTATTGAGTCTCCTCTCTGCCAGGGAGAGAAGGCTGTGACCTCCAGGGCATGTGGCATCTGTAAAACCTGAGAACCAGGTACACTCCCAGGTATGTCTCTTGCATTTGAGAGCAAGGCTTCTCCCTCTGTACCCCAAACAGTCTGAGGGCGCCCCCCTAGAGTGCCTGTCATTATCCAAAGGGTTACCCACTGTCCCTCCAAAAGGCAACCACTAACTAATTCATTATGATTTGAAAGTATATGCCATGTGGATTTTGGCAGTTGGAACTGTCGTGATATTAAGTACGGATAAGTTATTGCAAACCTAGACAAGATGTAAGTCTTCCTAAATATGGAAACTCTGGCATGCAGCCATAGGAGTGGGCCACAGAGCATGATCCTAATGATGACTGTCAATTGCCGCATTTCAGGATTTGGGACAGGCTTGCCCGGGGCACATGTGGTGTTCTCTCCATTTCCCTCCCAGCCTTAGTTTTAAATATGGAAAATGTAGCATTTCTCTCCATGTTTCTAGCACATTGATGTTCCTAACTCAAAATATGTCAAGACATCCCTGAAAAGTTTTGGGGATTCAATTTTTTCCTCTCCAAGACAGAGAATCCCCATCTTACTTGTATGATACTGTGAGTGCCTTCAGTTATTCCTGTGTGATTTTCAATGCTTCTTTCTTTTTAATACAGTGAAATTATTTTAATACAATAAAATAATTCTAAATGCTTGTCAAGTATTTATAAAAGTCAATTTATGGCCAGGCATGATGGTGCACAAGTGTAATCCCAGCACTTTGGGAGGCTGAGGCAGGCGAATCACTTGAGGCCAGGAATTCAAGACCAGCCTGACCAACAAGGTGAAGCCAATTCTCTACTAAAAATGCAAAAATTAGCCAGGTGTGGTGGCCCACGCCTGTAATCCCAGCTACTCAGGAGGCTGAGGCATAAGAATCACTTGAACCCGGGAGGCAGAGGTTGCAGTGAGCAAAGATGGCGCCACTGCACTCCAGCCTGGGCGATAGAGTGAGAATCTGTCAAAAAAAAAAAAAAAAGTCAATTTATTCTATGCAAAAACAATAAAATCTGTCTTAATTAAAAAAAACAAAAAAAAGTAACCAAAACATGGTTCAGTGCTAATGAACAGGAATCAGACCAGGTTAGATTAAGCTGGAATGTGCAGTGTGTTCCTAAGACCCACAGGGACTTTATGAACCCAATTGCAGTGCTGGAAGCAGGAAGAGGCACCTCACAATGAGGCAGCTCAGCTTGCAGCTCCCCCTGCAGAGACACGGCTCTCTTGGCCCCACTCCTGCCTGGAGCCTCCTCCGCAGCCTCCACCCTTCTCCTGCTATGGCCTGGCCACCTCTGCACCGTTCCTACAGGACAAAGGTTGCCCGCCAGAGTGCAGCTGTTCCCTGTTCCCATCCCTTTAGCAAGGCAGCCTGCCGAAGTTCCCCAGAGTCTCCTCGTGGCCAGCCCACAGCAGTGGGAAAGGGAACCTGAATGCGCTTGGGATCAGTGTCCACACAGGATCCAGGAGTTCTCCAGGAAGCCGGAATGCGGGTGTAGCAGAGCCTTCAGGTTGCCCATCCACACTCCTAACCTGTCCCATGCAGGCGCTGGAGAGGCAAAGGCCAAGTTCAAAGCTCCTCTGCAGAAAAGCAGACAAGCAGCAGGGCTGAGGGAACAAAAGCAGAAGTCTGCAGGGGACAGAAATGTGGAGATGTCCTGGCACAGGCACTCCCCTTCCATTCCCCCTTCGTCGGCCTGGACCATGGAGGGGATGCTTGAAGAGGCTGCCCCTGCCAGGCTGTGCCCATGAGACAACAGTGAACAGCAAAGAGTGCAAAGCAGCCTGCCGGCCCATCCTGTCACGTGCAGGCCGGAGCAACAGTCCGTGGCGGGCTGGTCATGTCCAACAAGCAGCTCCCTGAAGCAGGAGGAGAGGACGCGATTTCCAGTGCTTGCCCACGTCCGTGGCATATATGCTCCCAGCCAACTTCCAGCTGCTAAGGCCTTAACAACTGGATCACAAAATGCCTGACAAGAAACAATCAGTTCTTTCCAGCCAGCAGGACACATTTCTAGCAGGCTAATTTTTTTTTCCTTTTCAATGCTATATGTCTAAACAGGTAAAAGTTATCAATCAAGCCAACACTCTTGATAACAACAAAAAGTGGGCTGTTCTAGCTTCCTGCCTTAACAACACAACCTCATATGTAATGGAAAGTTTGGGCTTAGGGTTAGAATCCTATGAGTAGATGAGATCCCCGCCCTTTGCTTCTCCCCCACCCATGGGAGGTCTGTGCCACCCATAGGTGGACATCTCAGCTGGCACTTCTCAGTTGAGATGCATCTCATCCAACAGCCACCCTCGGCTATGCTTTGGGCCAGTGTGGCCAGCCCTCCAGTAGCCAGGGCTGGAGATGCACACATGGCCGGGAAGTAGGCGCTGGGTTTTCTAAGCAGGGAAGTGTGGGTCCCCAGTCCCTGCAGCTTCTCAGGCTTGGGGAAACGCACACAGAGGAGGCAGCAGAGTGGGCCCCCAAATGCCAGGGTACCTCTTGCCAGGGTGAAGGTCAGCATTGGAGGTAGGCTTCCTGTAGCATCCCTGAGCCTTCATCCTGGATCTGCCTGGGAAGACACACAGAGCCCTGTGTATTTAAGCCACTTTTAGGTAAGTGATGTAAACAGCGAGCTCCACATAGGATCTCACTGAACCCACTGCAGACACAACAGTGGCTAGGCCCACACCCTGGGCAGCCCCCAAAGGCAGAGTGAGACACAGAAGAAAACACCCATCTGTGCTGTGTCCGCCCATGACTCGGTGAGAGGCCCTCAGTGGCTCAGAGCCCAGGCTCCCCATTCAGAAAAATAGCAATGATTCCACCGCCTCAAAGCTCATTGCAAAGGTCACAGGTGAAGTAAACAGGTAACTTGCAGTCGTTTGAGACAAAGACAGTTAACAATCGACCCTGAAAAGCCTTTGATTTCATTAAAATTTACTTTAGATCAGTATAAGAAGAAAAAATGAGAAAATGATCACCACAGAAAGTCCTTACAGAAAAGTGCAGGATTCTTTGAAAAAGCCAATTCTGCAAAACAACAGAAATGCAGAAAAATGATGCCAGTGTTGTGGAGACTTTAAGGATGATTTTGACTCCCCAGTTGGACAAAGCACTTGCCTCTTACATTTTTTGTATGGAGTATGGACTGAGGGGGGCAGGTGGCAAATGAAAATGTGGGACCTCTTTAGCTTGGAGGAAGCTATCCAGAGTTCACAGCAGAAAGTTGTCAAGCTGGAGACCTGTCAAGTAAAATAGAGATCCAACTGTCCTTTGTTATTATAGGAGAAGCCAAAGGGGGACGTCAGAGCGAGGAAGAATCCAACACAAGTGTTAAATGTTTTAAAAAGCCCGCAGTCCCCACCAGTGGAAAGTTTGGACCTGAGATACATTGGAGATGATAGTCTAGTTTTGCCGTGCTGGATGTAGTGCTGCTGACATTTCTGTCCGTGCAGTGAAAAAAGCACGTTCCTCAGGCTTGGCATTTGTGTGTGTGTTTTTGGCACTGCTGTGCAGCCTTTGTGGGGATGGTTTAATGCATAGCACACTCAGGACTCCAGATAGGTGCCGATGATGCGGCTCAGCTTATTAGTTATTACAGTTGCTGTTTGAAATTGAACCCTATTACTTTGGTTTGGACAGAATTCTGTTTTTTGCCTTTCTGGGCTTCGTGACTATGGGTTGGTTACATGAAGTTGCCATTTAATAATCACCTGCTTCACAGCACAGAATAATGACTTGCTTCACACATGCAAAATAAAAGCACCTTATTCTTTGTCGTATCTTATGTTAAAGAATGCACAGAAACCCTCGTCACTTAAGATGATTCTAAAATACAAAATTTCTTTTCTTAATGAAGACTGAAAACTGCGTGCAAATTACATTTGCTTAGAAGTCGATTACATATCATGATAATACATTTCAACGCCTCCACAGTATATGAAGTATTCACAACCACTTCTCTCCCCTGCACTGATTTGTCAATAAAGTAAACTAAAATGTCAGCTTAGCTGAAAGAATGTTTCTGATGCTGAGCAAGAGAGAGCCGGTCTTGAGCTCTAATAAATCTCAGCACGATGTAGAGCAAAGCTCAGATTGGGCTGAGTCTCAGAGGTTGCTGAGGCACTGAAGGACTGCATGGCCCCAGCCAAGCTCCTCTGCCGCTTGGTTCTCTCCTCTGTGGCCTTGACCCCTTCCTGGGATTCATGCTCACCCACCAGGTACAGCGAGGGGCAGACACCCCGTCCAGGTTCAGCTACTGCTCATCCCACCGGCTCCCCATCATTGCCTCAAACGGACTTCAGCTGGAAAGCCCACATCAGTTTGGAAATTGTTTTTCTTTATACCTACACAGGTTTTCACATCAACAGCAGGTGTGGATGGTACTTCAACAGCACCATAAGGTTACTGAAAGTGGTCGTAATTTGGTCAGCTAGAATTTGGAAAAAAATTAAAACTTGCAAATTTTCAAACTGGAAAGAAATTCATATGTAAAAGCTTATAATGCTTGCTGAATCATTTTCTCTGTTAATTAGGAACTTGCATTCACAGGAAATAAATTGTTGAAGAAGTGCGGATAATTTGCTTTGGGCATGAAATCCCCAAAGCATCACATGTATGTTTGTCTACAACTTGTCATGGAATGAAACAGGTCTCCAGCCAATTACAAAGTTCCAGAAATTCCAAATGCATGGGCTTGTCTCCGATGGTTCCAGAGCCTGGTGGGATTTTCTGGAGTCTTTAGGGTTTGTGCACATGTGGGTGCAGCAACACAGACTTCACTGGACACCATGCTTAGGGTGGTCTGCAAGGAACTTCAAGGATCTGCGATGTTAACTTCTCAGAATTGTGGAAGAGCTGATACTGGGCATGCGTTGCTCAGTGCTCATAAGGACGTGTTGGGGTGGCAGGTCTCACATTGCCAGATGTTTGAGCAGAGATTTTTAGCACCCACCATTAGTTGGTGGAAGGTGACACTGTGGCCTCAATAAGGAAACAACAGGACGCATGCTGACCTGGGCTCTAGACTGAACGCTGCCCCATCTGGCCATGTAAGTGGACCAGGCCTCAGAATAGCTATTTTTCAATGGTTGTTTTGAGCCATTTTATTTACTCCACATTTATTAAGCACCTCCTCTGCAGCAGGCATTGTTCTAAGCCTCGTGGGCTCATCAGAACAACATAGACAGAAATCCCTGCCCTGGTGCAGGGTCGAGCTCACTGGATCTGACACCCAGAGCATCAGCAGTGGAAGATGTTTCACACTGACCACAGTCTATTCTCGGCCACGCAGCCTTTGACCCACAGTGTTTCTATCATTCTTTTCTGATTATAAAAGAGATGACCTCATTTTTCCCAATTGTCAGTTTGAAGCATGATGGTGTGTAGTGTACACTCCTAAGTGGAATGACACAACCGACCTGCTGTTAGTGTACACTCCTAAGTGGAATGACACAACCGACCTGCTGCTTCTGTTTTTTCACCCTTCCACCTCCGAGCTCTGGGAAATGGACTTTATAACCTGCTCGCATTACAGAATCATTGCAGTTTTAGTAAATATGTGCTTTATATATACATGTATTATGATTTAGCAAGACTGAGAATGGATTTAGTATTTTATAAATAAAGACTGATTTATATATATATTTATATATGTAAGCTTATATAAATAACAGATATATTTAAATATAAAGATTGATTTGATATATAAAGGCTGATTTTGGATGACCTATTTTATATATAAAGATGGATTTTTATACATATATTATTTATAGGTAAGTATATACAAATAAAAGCGATATTTATAGATAAAGATCGATTTTATAAAGACTGATTTTGATATGGTGTTTTTATCTGATGTAAGAATTAATAGAACTGAATCAATTGCACCAGCTTTGTTACTAATCACGTCTTTTCTGTAACAGCTCTTCTACCTTTTTTTTTTTCAGTCACCACCACCATTAAATTTGCTTCTATCTTGACTCAACCTCAAGAGCTTTCCTGCGGTGCACACATGCGTGGTATGGGATCTGAAACCCAGCACCATCCCAGTGTGCGTGAGCGTGAGTGCAGGTGTATGCGTGACTGTGCGTGACTGCATTTACCAGACATGGGGACAACTTTTTGAGGCATGAATAGAATCTTTGAGATAATTGTTTAAGCCCCCAAACAGGAAGCTTTGCTATTAAATGTGCTTCTTCATATTACGGATAAAAATTCTGTACCAAGGTTATTTTTGTCCCTTCAGAAAAAAAAAATCCAATATTTTATTTTTCTTTCCTAAGAATGTGTAGCAGTTTCTTCTTATTCTCATCATTGAAAAAGTTACAAGGAAATGACCACGTATTCGCCATTGCCCATAGACTGACTAGTAACGGCAATGTTCTTGCCATCTGGAAACTCTGGCCTCAAGCTCAGAACGGTGTTTTTCTGTTGTGCCCTTCTTGGCTGCTTTTGCTTTGTCTGACCTCCTCTCCTCCTTCGGTGGACTCCTTGGGGATATATGAGCCACAGATAAATCCCTGGTCACAACCTGTGGGCAAGTGTCTTAACCCAGTTTGTCTGTTTAAGCTCAGGGCTGACCGGGAAAAGGAGACCCCTGAGAGTTTTTAATTTTTCTGTATTTACTTATTATTTTTATTTATACCTCAGTTTTTTCCATCAAATAATTTAAGATAGCTAGTAAAAAAAAAACTCTTATTAAGTGTTAGCATTTGAATATTAGATTTCACCTTTACAAACATGACTTACCATTTTTTTGTATTTTCATGAATCTAACTTCAGAGACTATTAAGTAAATCATTCCTAAAAGATGAACATAATATGTCTATGTTTTAGTCAAAAGCTGAAAAACAAAAGATTATAAAATAGAAGGCAGTTATGGGATTTTGAACACATTGTTTTCCTTTTTAAGTGCTGGAATAAATTTTAATTTCTTCAGAGATTAAAAGAAAAGATATTGAAAGGAACCAGCCATGGGCAGGGAAGAGCGAGGCTCCACGGGAACATTGCTCCTGGCTGCAGCTCTTCCCAGACTCTGCGTCCAGCGGGTCCATATGCCTGTGGCTCCTTCTCCCGATTCTTTGCCCACCTGGATATGACCCAGCTCTCTCATACGAAGTATTCTGCTGTCAAAAGTATAGCCTTTATTTGGAGAGAGGGCAAATTACTCACCTATAATTGGCCTATTCTTTCCATTGTCATGATCTTCTTTTTACTATAAAAACAATTGGCATGAACTCAAACAATTTGCTTTGAAGCAAATATTGCAGTAAAATTTCCCATTGATACTGAGGTGGGATGTACCAAGAATATCAGTGCAATGTATTGGCATTTTAACACTTCCATATGTTTTTCTATAGCATTTTTATGATCAAAGGAATGCAAATTATTTATTAGTATTATACAGTCAAGCTCATTTTGAAAAGTTTTAAAGAAACATTTATCATCTTAGCAAAGCAACAAAAACATTTTCCATAGCATGGGAAATGTCCATTTATCAACCAAGATTCATCAGCCACATAAATTAATAGCTTTCTTGGGCTGATACCTTAGTCTCTAGTGAAATGAGTTTTTAAAATTTAAAGCTGAAGAATACTTGCTGAACCTTCCCGGAATAAAATCATGGTTATCTCAAGCTGCTATTTGCTCATTCTTCATTTATTTCTTCCAAAATCTTTCTGCACGTGTGCCTGTTGCACCCTTCTGATGTAGTCTCCGCTTCAACCGCCTGCATCTGAGATTCTCTTTGGAGGACTCCACTTGGGCCACTGGGCCACTCTGTTTAAATGATGAAAGCCCAAGTGCCTGCAGATGGACCCCCCTGCTCACTCCCTTCAGGGATGCCCAGCCCAGGGCTGCCTGAGGCAGAGGAGGGACCCAGATCCCTTGCCCGAGTTTGGAGAAGCTCAGAAGCAGGAATGCACTCCAGATCCCTCCCCATGGGACCAGGTTGAGGCTGGGACTCTGTCCGGACTCAGCTCTGCCTGGTGCCCTCCCTTCCCTGTCCTGCTCCTTCCACACCTGGAAGTCTTTCCTTAATAATCAGCATATGCGTACACTGCCTGTCTCAGAGGACACTTCTGGGGAATGTGACCTAAAAATCATGCAAGGTGGTAGATGTTAGAAATTCAAAGTACATATTTCTCCTAATGTCAAAAATCATAATCTTGCATCTCACTGATATATTCTTAAAAATGTAAGTGATAAAGTAAATTGAAAAAAAACTTTAGTGTTTTAAAACTTGCTCAACAATTTTATGTGTAATATTTACCTGTGGTTGGAGAAATGCATTTTCTGGGCAAGACAGGGAGCCATTGGGGAGGTGACCTAGTGGGGCACAGGGCTTAAGAGGCACCATGGTCTGCCTTTTGATGTACACCCTATTATGATATGTGAGTCTTAGAGATGAAGGGAAATTACGGAGAGTAGGAAAAAATTGGCCCAGCCAACTGGAGCATGCTCTTGCTATCATTGCTAAGGTAAAATGGAAAGATGTTAGCTAGGTTGATCCAGTGGTTCGGAATTTTTTTAAAAAGAAATTTTCCAAAATGGAAAAATGTCAACCTACTTAACTATGTGAGGTCAACGATTATAACTGCCTGTTGCAGGCAAGCCCCATTGCTTCACTCTGGCTGCAAACCAGCACAACCCTGACCAGCACCTGACACACCCCCATGGAATAAATTCATCAGAAATATGTTGTATGCCTTAAATAAATGCTATCTACAATCTAGTGCCAAAAGCAATTAAGAACTCCTGGGAAACCTACTTAACTATGTGAGGTCAATGATCATAACTGCCTGTTGCAGGCAAGCCCCATTGCTTCACTCTGGCTGCAAACCAGCACAATCCTGACCAGCTTCCTGACACACCCCCATGGAATAAATTCATCAGAAAGATGTTGTGTGCTTTAAATAAATGCTATCTACAATCTAGTGCCAAAAGCAATTAAGAACTCCTGGGAAAATAAAGGGCAAATGAAGCAACACAGTAGCTAGCCCTCAATCTGCACTGGCAATGTTAGGGAGAGGGATTGACATTCCTGGTTATTCTTCAACAGATACAATTATTGTTGTCAAAACCTGAGGGCTGAGCTCCTGCCCCCAACACCTGGGGAGCACATGTAGCAGGCTGGGAAGTGAGCCGGAGGCTTTCTTCAAGTGTGATCAGACTTGGATGGGGGAAGTCAGTTTTAGAGGGTAGGACAACCGTATTCCCTCGTCAGTCTCCTCAGTGGGTTGACACACAGCTGGGCATTATCAAACCCCTACACAGAGGAGCAGTGAGCAGCACATTTTCCTTTTCCTCCCACTTGTCAGGCACTGGAGTATCTGACACCATCTTATGTGGGTGGAATGTATGACAATTATGACTTCTTGGAAACACAGTTATTAATTAGTAAGCTAGAATGTCTTATCAGATGCCCTCATTGTCTTCTGACATCACTTGACTTGTCATCAAACATTCCATACTTCTTGTCATAACAAAGTAAATTATTCCCCTAAAGACAGACATGAAGAAAGTCTAAAGTGAAGGCTGAGCAATTGTCCCTGTGGTTCACTCATGGCATGTACATGTTCTCCTTCCACTCACTGGGGACCTCATCCACTGCTCCAGCCCCCGCTCCCCCAAATCAATTCCAGATGTGTATCCATGGCCTTGCCCCTGCCCTGCCAGGGTGCCACACATGGACACTGGGACTGCCCTCAGAACTTCAGACTCCACACGCCCAAAACCAACCCACTGGCCTCCCTCAAAACATGCCCTCACCTCTGGAAAAGGCCTTACTATCTACTCAGATCAGATCCCAAACCTGAGACCGGGAATCGCTCTAGACTCCTGCCCTTCCCTCCCACTGGCTGGGCCCACGCCATTTCCATGTGTGCCCAGGCGACCTGCAAAAGTAGACACAAGGCATCTCTTACCAGGGCCATCCAGAATGACCGAGATGTCTGGTCCCAGGTCTCTAGGTTCACACCAGATGTCTCCAGAGCCGGACATGATTTTCACAGCCAGGAGGGGAATGAGGCAGTTCTGATTTCTCCCTTGCGTGGATAGCCCCTCTGTGTGCGGTAAAGGACGCTTGTCTGCTTATGGCCCAACCCACTACCAGTGTGATCTGGCAGAACATTAACATGCAACCTCACAACAACTGATTTTGGCTTCCTGCCACATGTAACATACACTGCCTGGGTGGGGAATTAAAAAATGAACAAACAGAGGGTACCACCTCATGTCTGCCTTCAGGGGGCTTCTAACCATCTGAAGAGCCTACAGATCCCTATCACTTAGACCAGTCTTCTTGGCTTCTTTAAAGTTCCAGCATCTGAAGATTTGGCAGAAGGCCTGACCACGAGCAATTAGGAACAGCAGAGCCGCGAGTAACCCTAGGTGAGGAAGCCACTCAGCGTGGAGGAGCAATGGAGAACTGCAAAATCCCAAGGAGGCAGAGCATCAGGACTTCACTAGAGAGAAGGGGAGGCCACTCAGTAGGTCCCAGGGTCCACTTTGAGCAGCTGGGTCAGCATTTAAGCCACCAAGAACAGCGGGAAAGCAGGAGGTTCAGGGGAAGGTGGTGGATCTGGTGGGGCTGTGGCTTGGGGCCACTGCAGGCAGCGAGAGACCTGCGTGTGGGCTCCAGCAGGAACCGGAGAGGGGATGATGGCCTGGGACAGGCATGGGGGTTCTCAGGGTGCAAGGGCTGGGGAGGCAAGCCTGTCCAGGAGCGTGAGGAGAGGAGCAGGAGGTGAAGGCTCGCCCAGGTGATGCCAGCACAGGAGAACACTGTTTCTCTCTGGTTTTCTGGGTCCCAGGAAAATATTTCTCCTAAGTACTGCCCACCGATAATCCAAGTATTCCTTCTTTCTGGTTGGTATATATTGTACATGAAAATCAAATTTCCATAAGATGGAACCAGTCTAGAGATTCTCCACTTGGGGCTTCCAGGTGATCCAGAAATGCTCCAGTTCCAACACTGAGAACAGATCAGACCTCAGGTGCTGGGCTTCTCCCCAGCCAAGGGTCCTAATGGCACTGTAGGCCTTGCTGTGTTGGCAATGGGCTCACAGCACTGGCTTTCCAGGAGGACACAGCCCACAGAGTCCTCCCCAGGTACTCTCTGGCTGGCGTGCCCTGCCCACTCAGCTCCTGCTCAGTGTCCCCCACACCTACAGGCAGTGAGTTGCTCTGTTGGAAACACACAGCAAACCCAGCAGCCTGGTCCCATCCCTGGCACCCCTTCCAGGGCTTCCTGAAGCTCTGGAGAGAAAGCCCTCCCTAATTATGGTCTGGAGGGCTTGCCTGCTCCTACACCATCTTCCAGACATCCCTTGCACTCCGCGACCCCCAGCTCACACTCCTGGCATCACCTCCTGCTACAGGGCCTTTGCACATGCTGCTTCCTCTCTCAGTGGCTCCTCCCTCCCCCTGCACAGGGAGCTCCATTATATGTCAACTCAACCCCACTTTGTCAAAAAAGCTTCCCAACCTCCCAGACCTGCTGAGCTCCTTGCATCCCAGGGCTCCATGCTGGCTTGTGCCTCCTCTTCCTCACACTGTCCGTAGCTGCAATTTCACGTGAGCTTGTGTGATGTCTAACTCACGCCTGTGTTACCTCTCATTTATAAATTCCACGAGGGCAGAGACCACATGCCTTCCAGCTCACCACGGGATCCTCAGTGCCTAGAACAGTGTGTGGCGCACAGAAGGCTTGATGCAGGAACATGCTGGAAGGACTCTGAGACCCCAGGTCAGACCAGACCTCTAGCAAGGGGATCTTGCAGACACAGGAATGCGAGGGCAGGGGCTATGTCTTGGGCTAAATGAGGTTTTTTGTTTAGCTAGCTGTGCTTTCTTATAAACAAGCTATCCCCTGAGAGCTTCACCTCACTGCTGTTTATCATGTAGAGAAAAGAATGACCCCTCTTTCATCACAATGGTCTGACCGAGATTGTGACTACTGGAGTAGTGTGGAGTGATAACTTTGAGACCATTCTACTCCAGGACCTCCACCAATTATTCTGTTTGTTTGTTTTTGAGACAGAGTCTCTCTCTGCTGCCCAGGCTGGAGTGCAGTGGCAGGATCTTGGCTCACTGCAACCTCTGCCTCCTGAGTTCAAGCAATTCTCCTGTCTCAGCTTCTGCGGTAGCTGGGACTGCAGGTGCGCACCACCACACCTGGCTAATTTTTGCAATTTTAGTAAAGATGGGGTTTCACTATGTTGGGCAGGCTGGTCTCGATCTCCTGCCCTAACCGATCTACCCGCCTTGGCCTCCCAAAGTGCTGGGATTACAGGTGTGAGCCACCGTGCCTGGCCCTTCCACCAATCATTTTAATGAAAGAATGGAAATGCTTTCATTATTTATGTTGATTATTTTAAATGAAATTGAATAACTGATAGAACAGCTTAAACACAGATGAAAATTTTAAACCATCTGAATAAAAAGGAGCAATAACAATTAATCGCTCCCAGGTAATATGTAGTTTAACAAAGACAGATGTAAGATAATCTGTAAAAAGGAGAAAGGGCCAGGCGCGGTGGCTCACGCCTGTAATCCCAGCACTTTGGGAGGCCGAGACGGGCAGATCATGAGGTCAGGAGATTGAGACCATCCTGGCTAACACGGTGAAACCCCGTCTCTATTAAAACTACAAAAAAAAAAAAAAAATAGCTGGGCATGGTGGCAGGCGCCTGTAGTCCCAGCTGCTCCGGAGGCTGAGGCAGGAGAATGGCGTGAACCCGGGAGGCAGAGTTTGCAGTGAGCTGAGATTGTGCCACTGCACTCCAGCCTGGGCGACAGAGCGAGACCCCATCTCAAAAAAAAAAAAAAAAAAGAATCAAGAAAAGGGAGAGACAGCTAGAAAAAAAATAGAATATATCATCTAATCTACAACTAGATATGTGTCTTCAATATAGGATTCAAGCCGAAGCGCATAAGGCCCTCAGCTTTCCTCTCTGTGAGTTCTTGACATTCAGAAGATATTTTCCATTTTCTCACATTTTCCCCTCATTAAAAGTAGTCTGTGCCATTTGACAATTATTGAACAAGACCACTTAATCATTCAATTTGGTTTGTTTATATCTATTAGTATGAGTTTTGAAAATGAATGTAATCATAATCTTACCTAATAGATACTTGTTATGTTTCAGAATACTATGAACATCATCCGTTTTTCTCACATGTGAAGAAATCTGCACATTAACTCAGTAACCAGAAGGCAGGTACCTGCCATTTTTGGGGAATATACTCAACGGTACAGACCCTGTTCTCCTTTATACATGCGACATCTGCAACACCTCGAGAGAACATTGGCACCCAGGAAACTCACTGACTGTTGGGGAACTAGTAGTGTTTGAGTGCTAAGAAGAAGAACTCAGGGACCCAAGAGGGACCCATCCTCTCACCTGGGACTGCAGGTGCACTGGTTCCCTGTGTGCCCCTTCTTTAGAATGAAGAAGGGCTTAGAATGTCCTAAGCCCTAATGTATGAGTTTGATTATAGTTACTCATCTGGTATACTTTGAGTTTTGATCTTCACTTTTAGGAAACTCTATTCTATTTTGTCATTTCATCCTTTACTCCTTAGAAAATGTCTAAATTTCAATTTGCTTCCATCACCCTTTTCAACTTGTAAAATACTATTGGTGACAACAGCAAAAGACACACACATTTCAGATCTCATTTCTTAATATTCACATGTTTTCAAAGCACTTAATTCAATATATGATCTGGCTACATCCCATATAGAGCTAGAGATTGTATTTGTCTGTGAACCTAACTCTGTCTTCCTCTTCATGAGGTAGGAATTTCTGAATTGCACTGGGCTGTAGAGAATAATGCAATAAAGAAGTGCTATTTCAAGTCTACACGACACAGTTGAAAGTTACAAATCCATCAAGTTGAAAAGAATTGAGCTTATTAATGTCCTCAAATGAATTTATCTTAACATTTACATTACACTTTGCATGCTTAGAAAAATAATTCGGCTTGTAATTATCTTCTCATAAAACGTAATCATAAATGACACCATAACTCCGAAATAAACCAGAGAAAACCAGAATATTTTATGTGAAATTTAACATTCCACTGTGCTCTTTTTCACATTGCACAAGCTCAAATCATATGTCAGAGATTAACTCAGCCATTCTTTAATTTTGACTTTGTGCAGCAGATTTCACGTTATTTAAAAAGCTTTATATTAAAGTCATTCAAATGTGAATAATTGAAATATTTTTAATGATTTTGCCATTAGAGACCAGACTTACACAGATCTCAAACTGACCTAGTTTTTTTCTTTCTTTCATCAGTTCGTTTTACCAGTGAGTGTAAACAGATTTTCTCTAATTAGATATGTACTTTTCAAGCAATATTGGAAAGTAGTTACCTTTAACATTTGTTCTTGACATCTGTCATCCCTGCGTTGTCTCAGAGCACAGGGACTTGCCTGTGATGTGTATACAAGGATCTTCTGCACAAATCCCTGTCAGTTCTTCTGCCAGGAAGCCCTTGATGTCTTCTAACCTTTTATTGTGAGGAATGTACATTTAATTACCAGGAAAATGACTATGATGTAATAGGTCAAGACATGCGCAGCTTCTGCTGAGGAAGGGCTCCGCGTAGGAGCGGTGGTCCAGGGAGCGCTCCACAACCCGGCGCTCCAAGAGAGCCCAGGCATCCCGAGCACAACACCAGCCTCCATTCCTTCCTGCTGGAGTGGGCAGTAGGTCCACCAGTAAAAGTAAGTCAATTATAAAGGATATAAACATGCTTCAGACATTCAGAAATCTAGATACTCCTCAAATCACTAGTTTCGTTATAGGATCAACGACTTTTCTTTGGATTAGAATTTCCTCATTAGAGGGATTTGGCTTCTGTGATTTCTGATTTTGTGTTTGTGTTTGTAAAGTCTAGTAATTTATTCAGGTATCTGCAAAGTAACCTGAGTGTAGTGACGAAACAGATTTTTAAAAAAATCTTGTAGAGTTGTATGACAGAATCTTTAAATGATATCCTCATAAAACGTCTACAAAGCATGCAATTCAGGTTTCATAGACAAAAATCTCTTCACACTTATATTATTATTTTGTATTGTTCTTATGTTGAGGCTTCAGTTACTCAGTATTTAATTAAACTGTATAATCTAGTAACAGGGACAATTGGTGTGAATGGGTCTAGGAAATTCACCGCTGACTCTTGGTGAATGTTGCAACTCAACCTCTGCAGCAGGGGTGAGGTCCCAGAGTGGCCCTGGGCTGACAGAGGTGCACGTGCAGAGAAGTGGAGAGAGCTGATGGAAAACATCGGGAAATGTCACAGTTAGGACTCAGCCTGGATTTGGAAGGTAAGCTGGTGCTTTCGCTGAAGTTAATGTTGCAGAGCAGCAAAGCCAAAACCCTTCCATTCCTACCAGCGAAGCCCTCCCATGTGAGGATCAGAGAACAGACCCGAGTCTGTGGAAACTTTCCTAATAAGAATCCTGCTTCTCACAGGCTTGGGGTGAGCAGGTCGCAGCCTTATCACAATGTTGCAAACAAAATGACAACATGTGAGTCTGCGAAGAGGCCCCTTGCTTGGACCCCTGTGCAGGTTCAGCCAACAGAACAAGGCTCTGGACAAGGTTCCCCAGTCTGGCCATCAGGGCTCTGCCCAGCACACTTTCCCCGTCAGTGGCTGCCCACCAGCAAGGCTAAAAATGGAGATACAGACAGCTAGCATGGAAGCCTTTAAGCTAGGCTGGACTTGGTGTATTTGATTTGTGCATCTCTAATCCTTTTTAGGCAGGAGGTAACGGAAATATTTGTACACTTTGAGGAACATCATAGCCCATGGTCTGAAAATAAGGAGGACACGTCTCATCGGAGCCACGACGTGACCTCAGCACTGACTTCTCATCTCAGGAGAAGGAAGGGAAAGTGGAGTTCACATGTTGGGAATTGAGTGAACGCAGGCCATCCTCACAGAAGATGTAGAGATAATTTTCAGCTGTCTTAAAGAATTAAGAGCGGTGGTGTTCCCCTTCTGTTTCCTGCTCCTAAAAATTGGCTCCATTAGCAACCATCCATTTTGAGGGGGTCGAGTCACAATCGGCATTCGGGGGTTGAGTCACCATCCGTGTTCAGTGGGTTGAGTCACCATCCGTGTTCAGGGGGCTGAGTTACCACCCGTGTTCAGTGGATAGAGCCATGATCCATGTTCAAGGGGGTAGAGTCAACATCCATGTTCAGGGGGTAGAGTCACCATCCGTGTTCTGGAGGTAGAGTCACCATCTGTGTTCTGGGGGTAGAGTCACCATCTGTGTTCTGGGGGTAGAGTCACCATCCGTGTTCAGGGGTCGAGTCACCATCCGTGTTCAGGGGTCGAGTCACCATCCGTGTTCTAGGGGTAGAGTCACCATCCGTGTTCTGGGGGTAGAGTCACCATCCATGTTCAGGAGGTAGAGTCACCATCCATGTTCAGGAGGTAGAGTCACCATCCATGTTCAGGAGGTAGAGTCACCATCCATGTTCAGGAGGTAGAGTCACCATCCGTGTTCTAGGGGTAGAGTCACCATCCGTGTTCTGGGGGTAGAGTCACCATCCATGTTCAGGAGGTAGAGTCACCATCCGTGTTCAGTGGGTAGAGTCACCATCCGTGTTCTGGGGGTAGAGTCACCATCCGTGTTGAGGAGGTAGAGTCACCATCCGTGTTGAGGAGGTAGAGTCACCATCCGTGTTCTGGAGGTAGAGTCACCATCCGTGTTCTGGAGGTAGAGTCACCATCCATGTTCAGGAGGTAGAGTCACCATCCGTGTTCTGGAGGTAGAGTCACCATCCGTGTTCTGGAGGTAGAGTCACCATCCGTGTTCTGGGGGTAGAGTCACCATCCGTGTTCTGGGGGTAGAGTCACCATCCGTGTTCTGGGGGTCGAGTCACCATCCGTGTTCTGGGGGTCGAGTCACCATCCGTGTTCTGGGGGTCGAGTCACCATCCGTGTTCTGGGGGTCGAGTCACCATCCGTGTTCTGGGGGTCGAGTCACCATCCGTGTTCAGGAGGTAGAGTCACCATCCGTGTTCTGGAGGTAGAGTCACCATCCGTGTTCTGGAGGTAGAGTCACCATCCGTGTTCTGGGGGTAGAGTCACCATCCGTGTTCTGGGGGTAGAGTCACCATCCGTGTTCTGGGGGTAGAGTCACCATCCGTGTTCTGGGGGTCGAGTCACCATCCGTGTTCTGGGGGTCGAGTCACCATCCGTGTTCTGGGGGTAGAGTCACCATCCGTGTTCTGGGGGTAGAGTCACCATCCGTGTTCTGGGGGTAGAGTCACCATCCGTGTTCTGGAGGTAGAGTCACCATCCGTGTTCTGGGGGTAGAGTCACCATCCGTGTTCAGGGGGTAGAGTCACCATCCGTGTTCAGGAGGTAGAGTCACCATCCGTGTTCTGGGGGTCGAGTCACCATCCGTGTTCTGGAGGTAGAGTCACCATCTGTGTTCAGGAGGTAGAGTCACCATCCGTGTTCAAGGGGTAGAGCCATGATCCATGTTCGGGGGGTAGAGTCACCATCTGTGTTCAGAGGGTAGAGGGGCCTCATGCCCAAACAGTTTGAGTGATTCACTCACAACACTAACGTGGGTCAGAATTTTAAAACTAAACGTCAAAGCAACGCAAATGTATATTGAGGATTCCCAAAGACTCCTTGTAAAATACCCTTTGCAGGGGAGTGACAACATTTGCAGTTTGTGGTTTCTTTGATGGCAAAGAAGGAATTGCACTTCCTCAGCTGTGGCGCCTGCTCTGAAGGGAGTCCGCGGGCCGGATGCGAACCATGCCCCGGCTCCAGCCATAATCACAAACACTCGGCAAACAGGGTGTTTATGTGCTTGTTGAACAAGAATGTAAATCTTTTGGAAACCGGAGCTCACATAAGGTCTGGAAAGTCAGTCTTCTCCTCCTTCCCCACGGTGCCCCTATCTGCTCGAGTCAGCTGTGTGCCAGCGAGAAGGAGATGCACTCGGAGAAGGCGTCCAAGCCTCTGTGAGCAGCGCCCGCGCCTCTACTTGTGGAGCTGCAGAAGGCAGGCGGGAGGAGGCCACTCTGACACCTGCTTCACCAGGTCTCTCCGAAAGCCTTGTGGAGGACTGAGTCCTGTGGAGCCTGTGACTCATTTGGAGTTTATTTGCTCAATCACTGCCACATCTTGCTGGGTTTTATTTTTTCCCCTCCACAAGTTGTACAAAATTCACCTTGAACATGAATCATGTGAAGTTTGTTTTTCTTCGAGGCCGCACCTGCTATTCTGTGCCATCAGGCTGGTGCCGCTTTGCCCCAAGATTTCATTTCTCAGGTTAAGGGAAGCTGTCATATGGGACGAACTGAATACGGGATTCCAGCCCAAAGACAGGGACTAATAATAAAAATAAGAGCAACTCCACGTGTATATTTACAAGCTTTCTTCCTGTGTTATCTCAGCATTCACAGTACCTTGCAGAGTCAGTGCTATCCAGACACTCATTGCACAAAGAAGCTGAATGGCAAGTGGAGGAGGTAGTGTGTGGCTGCTGTCTGGGAAACAGAAGTGCTGAGTTGCAGCGTGTGCCCATTTCCATGGTGCAAATGTCCCTAGCCTGGCCAGTTTCAAGTTCCCAGGATGGCATCACTGCATGGGAAGTTGGAAAGTGAGGGTACAGCTGGCTGCAGCCACCACTGGGAGAGATCAGGAACTCACTAAGAGAAGGGCTCTTCATTGAAAGACATGGAGTCAGGGGCCACGGCCAGGCAGCTTTGCTCAGGGGGTGGAGCTCGTCACCGTTCTGACCTGCATGGCACCCTCTTCCAGGATGAAGCTTTAAACACGTGAAAGGCAGATGTGGGGAGCCGGGCTGTTGAAGTCCAGCGCTCAGGCTGGGATGAGCTTCGGGTTGTGGTTTCCTCAGCAAATAGCTCCAGAGCTCATTATTCAGGTTGCAGGAACCCAGCCCGTGGCAGAAGTCGGCATCCACACCAGTGCTCTGCTTGCCTTCCAGGTGTTGTTCTATTTTTAGCTCCCAGATGTTAGAGCTTCTCCTCTCACCTCAGCCCACTCTCTGTTTATTGATTCTGATCGCTGGGTGGTCACTTTTGTCTCTTCTCGGTTAGGAAGGGGGGTAAGATCCGGAGCCACAGGTGAACTTGCCTGTATTGAAGTCTTTGGGCTGGGTCTGTAATGATCTGACTTCTCCCAGAACCCCCTCTTTTCTGGAAGTTCCAACTGTGCACTGAGCCCCTTGCAGGGAGCATTTGAACCAAAACCCAGCGACACCGCCGGCATTTGACTTTCAGCAAACCTTGATTGACGGTGACACACCATGCTTCGAGAAGGAATGAGCTGTCCCCCCACTGTGGATAATTGCTTTGTGCTAACAGTGGGATTGGCAGAGCTGCACATGTCAGACATGCGCCTACCCAGGAACAAAAATGGCACCGGGAACCTGCCAGATCGCTCCCCGCTGCAGGGCCATTTCCCCAACCTTCTGAAGATGCGGGAACCTGCCAGACTGCTCCACACTGTGGGGCCATTTCCCCAACCTTCTGAAGAAAAGTCATCCGCTGCATCGCACAAGCTACTCTGGCCCTTGGCAGGAAGGGAGACCAAGCCCAGGGTGGATGGTACAGGACCTGATTTATTTCCAGGGGACAGACAGTCAGCGGCTGGTACTGCCGAGGTGGTCAGAATCTATGTTGTCAAAGTTACTTTAAATTGTTTGTGTTCTCTGTTCCTCACATAAACAACTTCCAATGGAGAAATTAAAATGCAGCCACTTATTCCAACCAGGACAGACACCTTTGCTGAGCCTGGACTTCTCGTTCTGGACACTGAGGTTGGCATGCTGCCTATTTCGTTCTGGAGGAACCCAGTGGAATTGAGGCCAAAAAATGCCCACTGCATGGGGGCCACTAGTGCACCAAGAAGACCGTTTCCTCCCCATGCCGCTCCCCAGGCGAGTGAACGTAGAAGCACCTCACAGTGAGCCGACACTGTGAAGAGTCCTGAGCACCGAGGGCCAGGGAGAGCCTCGGGCTGTGGCCCAGGCAGGAAAATGGTCTGTGTTTCCCTGTGCAGGTCCCTGGGACCTGCAGCTGTGGGCACTTTTTTTTTTTTTTTTTTTTTTTTTTTTTTTTTTTTTTCTTGATAGAGTCTTGCTCCGTTGCCAGGCTGGAGTGCAGTCGCACGATTCGGCTCCCTGCAACCTCTGCCTCCCAGGTTCAAGCAATCCTCTTGCCTCAGCCTCCTGAGTAGCTGGGATTACAGGCATGCAGCACAATGTCCAGCTAATTTTTTGTATTTTTAGTAGAGATGGGGTTTCACTATGTTGGCCAGGATGGTATCCATCTCTTGGCCCTTGTGATCTGCCTGCCTCTGCCTCCCAAAGTGCTGGGATTACAGGCATGAGCCATGGCGCCCGGACAGAGGTGTGGACTTTTTAAGGACATGGGCAGCCAATCAGAAGCACAGGAAGTCCAGCTGGAAGGATGCAGGCAGCAGGCTTGATGCCTGGGAGCCAGCCCCAGACCTGCCGCTAACCCCCTGTGGGGTCTTGGGCCAAAGGTTTAGCTTTTCTGAGGTTGAATTTGGTCTTGGAGAAGGATGATCTCAGTGCTCACGATGAGAAGAGATGGCCCTATGTCTGGCACTATGTCAGATCCCCGGCCTGGTTTCAGGGGAGGGGGGCAGTCTAGGGGACAGTGTCTGAGACTCAACAGAAGAACTTGGAAGCAGGAGCCTTGGTGAAGAGAAGTCTCGGGTCGATGACAGCTGCTGCCTTCCCATGGAGGTGGGGAGAAGGTGGGGTGGGCCTGGTCTCTGCCTCATGTCCTGGAATGGGGGTGGATCCATGATAAAGAAAGAGATTTTCGGACATTGTCCTGGCTCGCGTTGAAATGGGCAGCGAGTTTGCCATCTCAGGAGAGGGGCAGTGGGATAACTTTCCCTCAAAGATCCTGCAGGGGTTGAGACAGGCACCCCAGGGTCCCGCTTAGGCTGTGACAATTACTATGGTGGTGGCCTCGGAAGTCTGGTTATCTGATTCAGATCATATGTCTTTTTTAAATTGCATGTACAATGAACAGAACCCATTCATTCATTTGTATCTCTATGTGCAATGGGTTATAATAGACTCTAGGATGTTGAGTCTCTGGAAGACACGACACTGTGTTTGGCAGATTTTACTTGAAAAAACATTCTGCATGAAGGATATTAGTTTTAAATTCCCACCCAGGGATGTTGGACATTGACTAATTCTCCCATCACTTTTCGTAAATAGTTAGGATGCCGCCCTACATAATAAACAATCCGTATCCCACAACACAGCTGTCCAAAAACACCTTCACTGAAATGATCCCAGCCTACATAAACCAAAGAGATGGTGTGCCCATCCACCTCACATTTAAAGTGATGCTTTGTGTAGCACTAAATAAAATGCAGCTTTGTTAACTACCACCTCATCCTCCTGTCCAGGGAGACCAACTGATTGCTTCTTAAAGCCATGAATAGACAAAGTAAAAATCCATAGCTACATTAGTTGCAGGTTACTGGTCAATAAATGTTCATTAAACAGTGCACGGGTTCTATTCAGTCTACAGTGTCATTTGTTTTCTATTTTTTATTAGCTTTGATCATACAATAAGGCTTCTTTTTTTTTTTTTCTTGGAGCAGTTAAATCTGCATCAATACAAGTAAATCTCCACCTAACATGAGGTGTTGCATCTTTATTAGTGGGAGAGCAGTGCTGCATGCAAACTCCCTCCCCGGCCCTCTGTCCATCTCCATGCTATAGGGAGCATCTTTGCAGAGGTGGCGAGAGCCACTGGGCATCCACGTGGAAAAGGAAGAAGGAACCCAACTGCTGATGCTATGGCCATTTAGGGCTTGGAGCTTCCATGAAACATGGGCCTCTCCACTCAGGGACTCTCTCCCCTTTTCCATTCCTAACACTACCTGGGGGCCAGTGTCTGGGGACTGCTGTGAGTCCACACGTTTCTCCCACAGTCTCTGTTCAATGGCCCGACATAAGGAAACAGGAGACCCTTTCTGGCCCAGACTCAGACACGATCTCTCAGGGTCTGGGGCTCCACGTCTATAAAACACGTCTCCTGAAACTTGTACAACTCAGGAGTTAGCAGGACCGGGAGGAGTAAGTGAAATCTCGAGTGTGAAGCCAGCATCAACCTGTCTCAGCTACTGTCCTACCCACCTTGACTGTGCATACCTCAGTCGTGGTTTCTAAACTGAGATACTTCATCTAAACTGAGTCACTTCATCACAGGTTTGCATTTCAATAAAAAATATCTTATTTTTTTAGGGAAAAAAGTTCCCTACTGTAACACTTGTAAATCAAATGGGGGAAAAATGGACATTTACTTTTTAATTTTTCATTCAAAATAATGAACAACTCATCAGATATTGGGCAACCTAATCCTTGAAAATCTTCACTTGGAGGCAGAGGCCCTCCAGCAAGCAGGCAAACCACTGTGAATGGAGGCTGTGTGATCATTTGCATTTGAAAACAATTGATCTTTCATTTGTTCAAGAAATACATACAGGGTTATTTTTATTATTCTTTCACTGATTTAGTCCAAGTTCCTGATGCTCTTCTGGGAAAAAAAAAAAAAAAAAAAGATTTTACTCAGTAGGGAGCCTGTTGCAGTCCACAAAAAGTCAGATTAGAGTGTCAACATTTGTCTTATTGTAGGACCCAGAGCCCTGCATGGGAAGTGCCTCTACCATCCTTGGAGAGCTCTGGGATCACCTGGAATTCAGGAAACCACCTTCCCAGTGGGCACCGAAAATGTTCCTCCCTTAAGAAGAAATTTATAAAGCTCAAACTTTAAAAAGTTTGATTATGATACTCATCTAATGTGCTTGAGCCTTAACCATCACTTTTAGGAGGGTTCTGCCTTCTCATTTCATCCTTGACACCTTTGAAATATGCTAAATTTCCATTTGCTTCCTTTATCCTTTTCCTTGGCAGTCTCTCAGGATTCTAAAGAAAAACGCAGCTCTGTTGTTTCCCAGCTTGCTGGGACAGGAGATGGGGTGAATCCACCCACACAGCTCAACTGGGGAAGAGAAGGAGCCCAGGGGCTTGGGCCCACAGCAGAAGGTGCCTGGCCCATCCCTGTCTCTGTCCCTCAGCACAGCTCAGTGACCGGCTCCGGAGAATCGCATTCCTCGGCATTTGTGCCTTTGTGCTTCACTTAATTTTTTCCTATGATGCCAAATTACAAGTAATTTGGAAACTTCAGGAAAAGGAGACTGAGATCCATTTTTAAAAAACAACCTCTCTGACTTGAAAGTTTTGATCAAGTCCCGATTGTAGAGTTCAATTATTTGTGTTCAGAAGGAAACATGGCACTCATTAGCTTGAATATCCTGGACACATGGCTAACAGTCAGTAGGAAAAAAAATTCTGAGAAAATGGTGCAAGCCAGATGGGGTTATTGCGCCGTTGTGTGAAACATGGGCTTATTTACCATAATGGGAGCAAATGCGGCCCCATTAGCACAGACGGCCTTTCCTGAGATGATGTCATAATTGGCCTTAGAAAGCATTCGGCCATATTTAGCCACTCTCTAAAAATTAAATTCTGGTTTTAAGTTGCCCCATGCATAGGCCTGGCAAAATACAGTTGTTAATTTTTAAAAGAAATATATATATATGTGTGTGTGTGTGTGTGTGTGTGTATATACATGTATATGCTAGAAAATTCAAAATGCCCCTTGTAGAGAGCCTCCCCCTTGTATGAGCTCATGGAGACGATGCTTTATAATCCTGGTGACACCAAAGTGACCCTTTCAAACTGGAGAAAATGCAAGCAGGGGGTTGAAAAGAACAAAAGAGAAGTAGTAAATTAAGGGTAAATAACCAACTCCAGGCACTTCTATTTTCAGCCCTGAGAGAGGAAGCGATAACAGTCAGGAGGGCTGTGTTTCTGATCCAACCCCAACGCTGGCTGGGACCTGCTCCCCGATGACCACTGCTCCCGGCCGAGCCCCTACAGCCACCTGGGGACAAACCTGCCCACCAAAGACCCAACAGGCCCCTTAGTTCCCCTTGGGCCGAGTGCTTAGACTTCTTCCCCCAGGCGGCAGGAGGAAGCGAACAAAGGTGGAAGGTTTGCCAGGCATTCCTCCTTGTCCTAGAGCATTGGCTCACTCTCCTGTATCATCTCCTCAAATCACCCGAAAAGGTAATAGACTGCCCTGTTCTATCCAGGAGGAGACTTCGCCACAAGGGCCATCACTGCCCTACATGTTTGGACAGCACATTTCTCTGCCATCTTCACAACCATCTGCACATTTGGGGTCCCAGCCAGACGCCCAGGTGAATGTGGCCGAGCTGCCCACACGTCCTCACTGTGGAGCTCCAGGGAGTCATAGGTTCCCATGGGGGCTGTGCCCTGGGTGTAGGGACCGAGTGGGTTTGAGAGGCAGCTGGGACCTCTGCTGTCCTGCAGCACTGCCCCTGCCCTCACAACGAGGGCTTCCACCCCCGACTGTGGAAAGCCTGGATGTCTCCAGACCTGTCCTCAGGCTGCCACTCCCAGGCAGCTCCAGGTGGCATCTGTTTCCTGTCCTCAGTGCCAGTCCAGCCCAGTAAGCGTGCACCACCTGCCCCAGGTTCAGGTTCACTGCAGGGTACCCCTCTCCCCTGGCCTGCCAATGCACCCTCACTCCTGACATCCAACGCCAGCCCGGGTCCCCGGGCCACTGGGTTCCTTCCCAGGACCTGGTCATGCACAACTCTGGACAGCAGCCAAGGCACAGAACCCGTGGCTCCCACACGGCTCCTTCTACAGGAACATCCAGTAGCCATCGCCACTTGCTGAGGGCTCCCTGAAGGCCCACTCAGAGGCTCCGCCTCCAGCCCTGATCCCTGTCAGCCCCGTCCCTTAGGCCAGCATATCTCCTCCTGCAAGGAGACGACACGCCACGCCTTGTTCAGTCCCTAGAGTCATCTTGCACATTGGCACTCAATGAAGATGTGGTTGTTTCTAATGCCTTAAATGAGGAGGCCAACCTTTTCCCAGTGTAGGCCAAGGAACACAGGCTTTGTGCTGCCCGGAGAATCGGGCCGCGCTAGGTGAATGCTGAGTTCTGTGTGCTCCAGGTCCAGCAAGTGTTGCCATGAGAAAATCGGACTGGCTTCTTAGCTGGTGGGCTTCTTAGCGCTGCTCATGTTTGAGTATACTGAGAATCTCAGGTGACTGCAACCGTAATGGACTGTGAGCCCCTTTTCTGAGGAAAACCCAGTATGAGAAATCCCCCTGTGAAATTTACATTTCTAAAATCCTTTCTCACATTATAGCTTCCTTAATTCACTTCACACCCCTGAATAGCCAAGGGTGACAGTGACCTGGATTATAGGCAAAGGCCCTCTGGTCCTGACTCATGGCAGGCGGCACCCCTCTGCCCCTTGAGTTGTTTTGGGTGGGTGACAGAATGGTGGCAGGAGGGTCCTACGGGTTGAAGTGGTGTTTGTGATGCATGGCAACAATGCTTTGTGAGATCTGTGTTCCCGATTAGACAGCAGCCTCTGTTTGGGTGATGTTGGCCTGCTCCGGTTGGAAGCCAGGAGCGGGGTCTGGTCTCTGATGCAATGGGGCCTCGTGGCCCAGCCCCCACCACCCCCACCCCCTGGACCACCCTCCTGGGCCAGCACCTGTTCCACCCAGCAGACTGCCTGGAGCAGGTCACTTGCCATGAACAGCACTTGGCCCCCACCACCCCGTGCTACCCCTCGATGGCTGCACTGTGGCATCTGTCTGACAGGCTCTGCTCAGTCGCCAGCTGAACTGGCTGTGATTCTCTCGGGGAGAGCGGCGTGGCCAAAGGTGCGATCTTGGGTCGGTGAGGTCAGTGTCTGAGCCTCTTCTTCACCCTAAAACCTGGAGGGGCGAGGCGGGGGCAGGGAGGCAGTTTTCTTGCAAGGTCTCTAGGGCTTCTCCAGCCTGGAGTTCACACATGTTCTGCTGACACGGGGAGAGCAGCCTACAGGGTCCACTGAGAGCAGTTCTGGAAGGCGGCCGGGGCCACAGGTGGAAGGTTACATCAGCAGCGCACAGGAGCCTGGGCTCCTGACATCCTAGGAGAACGCAGAATCACGCGCTGGGCCTGCAAGATGCGTGGAGCTTCCTCAGGACCCCAGTCCCTGCCTGCCGTGGAGCAGCCAGAGTGCAAAGACGTCCCTTGAACGAGAGCCAACACTCATGTGACTTTGTGCTGCAGTGGCTTCCGGGCCCTGCAACCTGCGTGGTGGTGTTTATGTGCCCCGAGGGTAAACTCCTCCGGACAGAGGTGACTCACCCATCAGTGCGTTTCTTCACTGGTGTCCCTCAGGGATGTGAACCCTCGGTCTACCATTGACTACGTAAACGGATTCCATCTCGTAAATCTATTCTTTACAGTGATGTGAAAGTGTGTAAATAAACCAAGACCTCTCATTTGAAATATTACTTTCACGTTAGTAAAATTAGACTTCCCGAACTCTTAAAATCCAACAAATAGAATCACTTAGGCATTAAGTAGAACTAAAATTAAGAAAGAAGAAAGAAGACCCCATTCCTCAAAGCCTTCCCTTCATTGAACTGAAGGATTGCAATGTTTTCCGCAGCGTGTTTGAGGTTGACCTCTGCCCAGAGAAAGGCGAGGCCGGCACCTCCCTTGTACTCAACTTGTGAAGCAAACACAGCCCTCGAGGGTGCTGAGTGCTGTCCCCCAGGACGAGGGGGAACAGGAGACTGCAGACTGCTCAGCTCTCCTGTGGAGGTAGAGAGCTAGGCCCTTGAGATGCGGCTCCAAGCACATCACCAGTAAAGAAATGGCCGTCACCACCGCCCTGGATGCCGGCGACGTTCCCAGGGCAAGTGTGTCTTGATTAATGACCAGCTGGGAGTGTCTCTGTCGCTGCGCCCTGTGCCCGCTGCCTGGGGTCTCTGGAGACGCGGCTCCCGCCTCTGCCTCCTTCCCTGCCCAGGAGTCTCTGAGCTTAGGTCAAAGCAAAGGCAGCCGCGGCCACGCACCGCAGAGCGCGGGCTGACCGCTGGGAGAACCATAAACCTCGCAGTGTGATGATCAACTGAGCAGTAAATTAATTAATCATCATTTTATGCCTCATCAAGCACTTTGCTGAAGCTCTCAACAGGGGCCCTGGGCTGAGCCAATGGGAAGCAGACTGTTTTGTTTAGCTGGGTGAGCCTTCCATAAACAGGGGAGGCTTTGACAAGCTAATAAATATGTCATTCGTCTCTGCCACTGGCAGCAGCCGGCCCCACCTGCAACGTGGTGGGATTCTGCCCGGCCTGGTGGGCAGTGAGTGATGGCAGAAACGGGCCCAGGGAGGTGGCAATCGGAGGTGCAGGGAGCGGCGGGAAGCTTTCATAACTTCCTTTCAGCTTCAGGGGAGAAATAGCACACTCTTCTCTCCCCGGTGCCTCGCAGTTTACCCCCCTGAAGTGGAACATCCTGACAATTGTCCTTCAAGTTCGGCCTTTGTATTCATCACTCAGGGGTCTGCATGGGTCTCTTTTCTCCTCCTTGAGCTCTTTGCATTGGGAGTGGATTTATCATATTTTCAGGATGTCCAAGCAAAGCATCAATCCAGGGGTAGATGTCCAATTTCAGGGGGTGCTATGAACAGGTGTCACCTCCTCAGCTACTTCGAAACACAACCTAGCAGCTTCTAAGGAAAAAAGTTTCAAGCTAACCTCAACTCATCTCTCTTGAACAAAGGACGGCGGTGTGGAAATCACCATTATTTAGGAAACTAGGCTTTGCAAAGCTAAATAAAACTGGATATTTGGGTCATAATGCCGATGACTTTTTCATAGGTTTTGCTTTATTTCTTTAAAGCCAAATGCAAAATTCAATACTGTCGAGGCAGGATCTAGTGGCACCAAGAAAATACGAATGAGAGTTCGTCCCAAAGCTCTGATTCGCCGATGAATCTTAGCCAGTCTCTTAAGTGAGTTAAAAATGCCCTCAGATATAATTTTTGAACAACAGCCGTATCAGGCATAGATTCAGTTTCTCAACTGCGAATGACACATAAATGGCAGGTCCCATGAAAAGCTTTATCACATCATTCCACTGCCATTTCCTTCTCAGATAATAAAGAAGACCCTGGAAAACCACGAAACCTTAGTGAAAATGGTGTCTTATGTCCAGCTCTTCATCCCTGCACGGCACTTTCTTCCACGAGTCTACAGAGAACTTCACAAAGGCATCAAACCCTCATCTCCAAATCGCAGTTTACACCACTGAAGATTCAGAATGCTCAAGAACAAAGGGACCTGGCCCTGGTGCTCCTGTAAAAGGTTCTTGGGCTCTGGTCTACAGCCCCCTTCCAGGACAGCAGGCAGAGGCTGACGCTGTCCCTAATACGAGTCTGATAGAAACACCAGGACCTTCCCAGTTGCTCTCCTAACTTCCTGTGAGGGCTGTGCAGGTGTTGACAGGCTCCGCTTACATGCCTCTGTGTCCAGAACCTGGTCCTAGACTTTTTGGGACTGACCGCAGGAGCCAGATGAGGACCTGCAGTACACCTGACTTAACTTTGCTGTGCTCCTCAACACCGTCCATTCCAACTTCCTCGCAGTGCCTGGTGAAGGGCGGACACTGTGTTCACGGCGACATAAGGCAGGCCAGCATGAGCTCCACCCGCTCTCGTCCCAGCTCCAAATCACCGTCGAGTTATGGGGAGATGGCACCACTTTCCTCTAAAAGAAACCAGGATAGCAGGTCTTGGAACAAGCTCTATGGTTTTAACAGAACAGCTTTCTACTCCACCATGTCACTTTTGGAACACATGCCATTCTTTCCATGCTTTACGTGATTTTATTCTAAAGATGAAACTGTGAGACTGCTTTTAAGGGTGGGAATGAACTTGCTCTATTCTGCACACCAGGCGTGGCCCTCCTGCAGCACTGACACCATATGTGTCATTACATGTGGAAAGTTATGTTCCAGGATGGATTGTAAGGACAGGGAGCACAGACCGCGTCTTGTCTCTGCTACCTGTGACCCTGTCCTCCTGGGGGGATCAGATGAGGGCCTGGCACATGACGGGGATGCCACAGAACTGGGTTCCAACAGAGACCCCAGAGGAGCAGGACAACAAGAGTGGGTGGCTTGGAGTTGATCTCTCTTCTTTAAATGTTTCCTTCCTTTTATATTTTCAATTTTCTTAGTTTTGAAACCTAGTTCATGAGAAAGAAGGAAAAAAGAGAAAGGGAAAGAGGGAGGGAAAAAGCTCAAGTTCAAAGTCAGAGACATTGTCTAATCCTATTTCCATTGTAACTCTGTCTAGTTTAGTTGCTGGAAGCAATGAGGAACTCCACGCACGGAGGCAGCGTTTCTCACACAAGATTCTCCGGGCTGTTCCATGGGGTGTTCCTAGAAGTCCCCAGCAACGGCCTCCATAGCGGGTTGAGTTTAGGACACTCCATGCTCGAGCCTCACAAGGGGCTGCAGCGCACTGAACACTGGCGTCCCCTCTGAGTGACCAGTGGCTTGGGTTGGACGTTGTTTCTCAAACCTGTTGTCCAGGGTGCCCTAATATTGAGGAACAGCTCAGGGACTGCGTCACCCACGGCACAAAACCTCCTCAGCCGAAGCCGGGGATTCCTCATGTGCAGTTTCCTTCTCAGATGCGGGGGTCTTTGCAGCTCAGGAACTCCCCTCCTCTGCGGCTTTTTCTGCTGCCTCTAGAGTTCTAATCTCTAACTACCGCTTCAGGGGCCCTGAGAAATGAACACGAAATGCTAAGCCCCGCAGCAACCAACAGAACAGACCTCTCCCAGCCAAAGGGACCCCAAAGAAACCTTGAAAACTGAATTCTGGCTGAGTGCTGTGGCTCACGCCTGTAATCCCAGCACTTTGGGAGGCTGAGGCATGCAGATCACCTGAGGTCAAGAGTTCAAGTCCAGCCTGGCCAACATAGTGAAACCCCATCTCTACAAAAATACAAAAATTAGCTGGGCATGGTAGCGATACGCCTCGTTCTGACCCTCCCTTGCTAACCACCCAGGCTTGGCTTTCTTCCCTAAGGGCAAACAGAACCCAGCCCTGCCAAAATCCTCCACATCTGATGTCAACCACCTGCCCGATGCTTCTCCCCCTCTTGGAGATATCAACAAAACAAGCAACCAGGTTCCTTCCTGACAGGAGACCGCCGACCCCAGAGTGGTTCTGGCCAGTTTGCGGAGGGTGCTCAGGGAGGGTTTCCGTGGCCTCTGCTTCATCTTTTGACTTCAGAGGCCCCAAAACTCCACCCTGGGCTCATGCTAATCCCACTGTACTTTGAACATGGGTCCCATGCAGAGGCATGGAGCTCAGTTACACATGCATACGCTTCTCCTTCCATGAGTATCCGCAACTCCTCCTGCAGCTTATGGAATGTGAGTATTTGGCCACCCTGTTCCCATATAGATCCTGTCTGATTCTTCCTTCCCTCCAAGTGCCTGTTCCAGGCTTCTGGACAGAGCCAAGGCTTCCCAGCCTGTGGAATGGCCACCCTGCCAGCTACAACCCTTGATGAGAAATAAAACTCTCCTTTCCAACTTAGGAACCTTGTCATCCTTCAGCTGACAGACTTATGGGTTGTGTTACTCACACTTCCTATACTTTTTTTCTAAGTAATTTATTTCATGCATTCGAGACAGGAGTAGTAGTGGCTTGAAGGGACAAAAATTGGCTTATAGGGGGCAAAACCCTTACTTTCTCACTTATGAAGCATGATACTCAGTGCACATGACACATCGATAGATATATGTCTATAATATCTGTGTGGGCAGCAAGTGAGGCGAAAAGTTTACAAAAGCTCATTGGAGAACAGTGATGAAAAATAAGTTTGAGAAACACTGACTTATTTGTCAAATTATGAACAAAGCATATTTGAACCTACCACTGTAATTGCATCATCTTTGCTTTCTGTGGATGTAAACACACAGGTTGTGTTTATATTCAGCTGCTTTTTATTTTTAAAAAATAAGAATGCCACAGCTTTTTTGTAGATGGCACATTTTATCATGATGGAACGTTGCTGTAAGTGCTGTCTGCTGTGCTGGCCCTTTGCGTCCGCTGTATTCAGTGGTAACATTTCTACTTCTGATTTGATTTTGTTTGATTTCAGTGGAATATATTGGCCCATCCCTTCAATCTTCTCTTCAGTGGGATATATTGACCCATCCCTTCAATCTTCTCTTGTTACTCGATCTTGAGGAGTTTCTTGCAAACAACAGAGCTGTATTTTCTTTTATAATCCAATCCACCCCTCAACACTTCATTGTGAGTGTTCAGCCCACTCGCCTTCAGCTCCATAACTTGATAACTGATGGGCTGGGCTCTACCCCACTATATTTCATGTTTCCTGTTTATTGCACCGTGTTTTTGCTGCTTCTTACTCTTCTTGATTTGCAGTCTTGGTAAAATTTCTGTTTATTCTGTTGCTCTGCTGTGACAACCTTAAGTTATGGCCTAGTTAGGAGAGCTGTGCCCACTACCAGGTTAATCTGCCCATCCTGGCCCTTGACCACCTAAATTCATCATTTCTCCAAATTCCTGCATCTCCCACATCCCTGGGTTTTGCTAAAGCATTCTTTAATATTTAATTTGCTTGTAAGTTCGAGGAATAAAATACTGTAAGTTTGACGGCTTGAAATTCTATCCTGACTTTTGTCTTTTCCTGTCTTGAGATTTCTGATTCCGTTGTCATTTGATAAGCTACTTCTTGATTATTTTCCTTACACAGAAAACAGGATGACATTCTCTCAAACTCCTCACATGCGCAGAATCATTTACATTTGTCCTGAAAGATGAACCACATCTTGACTGGGGATGCAAAGTCTCATCTCACCATTGTCTTCTCTGATGCGCTGCTACCTTCCAGTTTCTAGTTCTGTGAATGAGGAAACTATACTATAGAGAGTTGTCTATATCAAATAGATGACACAAGACACTCAGGGATGAATTACCCAGTGAAGTGCATGGGTAAAGAATTCTACAAGTTTTCTGAGGAAGCAGAAATCAGGCTAGTATGTTAGAATAGGTTTAAGGAGAGGGTAAGATTTAAGCAATTTTTGAGAGAGGGGAGGTGGAGAATGATGCCAGTTAAGTGGGGTCATGTGAGCAAAAGCGGGGATAGTACCTGGCAGGAGGACCCTGTGATGAGCTGCAGGCTGGGTATTGGGACCAGGCTGTAGAAGACGAGGCTGGAGAGGCAGTTAGGATCCAGATGCAAGTGGTCTTGCCTGACATGCTTCGAACTTTCCAGCTGAATGCTGTGGCTGAGAGTCACCGATGGCTTTCAGATGGTGAATCACTTGATTAAAGTAGATTTTATTTGCTTTTAGATTTATTTCACTTTATTTTTAAAATTTCACAATTAAATATGGTTATTGTAACAACTGAAACTACTCCATGGTATGTAAAGAAAATATCCATGGTCACCCTTGAGCCTCCCACTGCCCAGTCAGTAACCCCTGCCTGCATCCCTTCCTGCTCTGTCCACTCAGCTCAGTATGGGGCAGACTCTCCTGGGAACTGTTTTTCTTCAGTAACATGCAAATGTAAATGGAGGAGTCTGAAATTCCCCCTTTTCCATAGAAAATGTGTTATGGCCACCCTACATACCAATATGTAGAGATTTAAGATACCCTTTTTAATAAAGTCACATTATATCTTGTAGTATCTATATGCCATTATTATTCAACATCTGAATTAATTTTAAACAACAAACGTTAATTTTAATAAATTAAATTAATATTAGACATGTTAATTTTAAACAAGATATGTGTTATTGCAGACTAGTGGTCTTATTTATTTTATTTTATTTTTAAGTTCTGGGATACATTTGCAGAATGTGCAGGTTTGTTACATAGGTACACATGTGCCATGGTGGTTTGCTGCACCTATCAACCCATCACCTAGGTTTTAAGCCCCATATGCATTAGGTATTTATCCTAATGCTCTCCCTTCCCTTGCCCCCAACCCCCTGACGGGCCCCAGTGTGTGATGTTCCCCTTCCTGTCTCCATGTATTCTCATGGTTCAACTCCCACTTATGAGTGAGAACATACCGTGCTTGGTTTTCTGTTCCTGTGTTAGTTTGCTGAGAACTATGGCTTCCAGCTTCATCCATGTCCCTGCAAAGGACATGATCTCATTCTTTTTGATGGCTGCATAGTATTTCATGGTATGTATGTGCCACATTTTTTTATCCAGTCTATCTTTGATGGGCATTTGGGTTGGTTCCATGACTTTTCTATTGTAAATAGTGCTGCAATAAACATACATGTGCATGTGTCTTTATAGTAGAATGAATTTATAATTCTTTGGGTATATACCCAGTAATGGGATTGCTGGGTCAAATGGTATTTCCGGTTCTAGATGCTTGAGGAATCTCCACACTGTCTTCCACAATGGTTAAACTAATTTACACTTCCACCAACAGTGTAAAAGCGTTCCTATTTCTCCACAGCCTCACCAGCATCTATTGTTTCTTGATTTTTTAATAATTGCCATTCTGACTGTTGTGAGATGGTAACTCATTGTGGTTTTGATTTGCATTTCTCTAATGATCAGTGATGTTGAGCTTTTTTAAAAATATGTTTGTTGGCCACATAAATGTCTTCTTTTGAGAAGTGTCTGTTCATATCCTTTGCCCACTTTTTGATGGGATTGTTTTTTTCTTGTATATTTGTTTAAGTTCCTGGTAGATTCTGGATGTTAGACTTTTGTCAAATGGGTAGAATGCAAAAATTTTCTCCCATTCTGTAGGTTGCCTGTTTGATGCTAGCTTGTTTTGCTGTGCAGAAGCTCTTTAGTTCGATTAGATCCGATTTGTCAATTTTGGCTTTTGTTGCAATTGTTTTTGGTGTTTTAGTCATGAGTGATCTCATTTACATCAAGCAAACTTCTCCAACTGGGAATGGTAGATTATAGGGAGGATGAATTTTAAATTTTAATTACTATTGTTCAATTATATCCCTGAAAGATTGTAGCAATTTTGAGATAGGAACTGTAGGTCCCTGAAAGGGGAACATTGGAGGTGAATCACAATTTGTCTCCTGTACATTTTCATCTCCTGAATGCTTGCTTCTCCAACTATGTTACAAGATCATGATAGCAGAAACTATTTTTAAAATACCATCGCCATGATAATGTGCCACAGGTAATGAAATCAAAAGATAAATTGAGTGATAGTTATTTGCAGATTTGCTGGAAAGCTAGACCAATCAGCAGGGTCTTAGAGTGCAAGGATTTTTGTCTGCAGGGCTTTTTTAGATCATTATAAATGTATTATTGGGTGGATTCAAGAACAATATCGCCACCAATTATTCTTTCTCATATTTCCACTAAAAAACCTACTTAACAGCATCTCCAATAAGCACAGTCATGAAAATGAACAATTATCAGCATATTAAAAACATAGAAGGATATAGGGATAGGCAGACACATAGATGATAGATGATGATGATAGATAGATAGATAGATACATGATAGATAGATACATGATAGATAGATGATAGATGATAGATGATAGAGATAGATAGATAGATAGATACATGATAGATAGATGATGGATGATAGAGATAGATGGATAGATAGATAGATTCAGCTTTTAAGGTAATTTTTTATTGCATAGAGAAATAAAACTGCCATTCGAGTCAGCTGTCCCCAAATAACAATAAATATTTGGTCCACTTTTCTTAGCCTATAGCCCAGGCACGAAATTTTTAAATGTCCTTTCCTTATTTGTAACTTAGAAAAGTTATGTTAACTTCCTGAATTTAAAATCAAGAAAAGAAAACAAATCAGCAATATTTAAACAAACTAGCAAGAAACAAACCACAATGAACCAGAAGTGACACTGCTCTAGAATTCTTTGCAAGCTGTAATGGGTAGCTGGTGTTTAGAGGTCAATGAACCACCCCTCTTAGTGAGTCATTCATGTGTGTCCTCGGTAGTGTGAGTGCCTCACACTGATTTTATGTAACTTCGGTCTCCAAAAGCTAGAGAGTGTACTTTCTTTTCAGGAAACATACACAGGTGGTCTATTCTCCAGGATTTTTCCTCAGAACATTTTCACACATGAAAGATGATGTCTAAAAGACTGAAATATTGGTGTAAGCCACCTGGGTCTTCATGTGTCAAGTTATTTTTTGACCTCCCATCAGCTGGAAGCACAGAACCAAAAGCTGAGCTAACTTAACTTCTTATTTTTATTCTTCTAAATTCTTGCAGGTATACATATACATATATATATGGTATTTAGTTTTCTGTCTCTTCATTAGTTTGCTTAGGATGATTGCCTCCAGCTCCATCCACTTTGCTGAAAAAGATATGATTTTATTCTTTTTTATGGCTGCATAATATTTCATAGTGTACGTGTACCACATTTTTAAAAATTTAATTCACCGTTGATGAATACCTGGGTTGATTCCATGTCTTTGCTATTGTGAATAGTGCTGCCTGCAATAAACATATGAATGCAGTCACCTTTTTGGTAGGCAATCTATTTTCGTTTTTGTTTATACCCAATACTGGGATTATTAGGTTGAACGGTAGTTCTATTTTTAGTTCTTTGAGAAATCTCCAAACTGCCTTCCACAGGGGCTGAACTAATTTGCATTCCCACCAACAGTGTATATGTATGTATATTGCTGTGTATGTATATGTATATACACATATACAAATACATATTATATATATGCTTTAAAAAATTGCCAGAGTCAATGTAGGTGTGAGTGTGTCTAGATGGGGACTTCTTTAGTCATTTTGCCTAGAACACTGAAAGCCATTTTAATCCATATAATATCTTTCCATCTCAAAAAGTTATTTTTTCCCCGTTGTATTTTCAGTTACTGCTGTTCTTCTACTTCTTGTAATTTCTTCCTTCGGAGAGCTATGACTCTTAGGTTGAGCTTTCATTTTCTACTCTCCACATACATCATGCTCTTTTTTCAAATCAGTTTTTTCTCATCGTCCATGTTCCCACCTTCTTAGAGACATGCTCCACTCTGTACTTTGAAATCTGATTTAACTTTTTAAGGTGTAAATTCTGCTTCTGGTTTCCTCCAGTGCAGGAGATATCTTTTCTCTCAAAATTGTACTTTTACCATTTCTGACTCATGTGTGTCTTTTAATGCCAGCCTGAAGGACGTTTCATGCCCTCAGTGTCTTCCCATGTCTCAATCTCTGCACTGTCTTTCAGAATGCTGCCTCTGCTTCCCAGGGACCGTGCGATCTTACGTTTCTTTAAGAATATTAAAAGGTAAGGGAACATTTTCTTTTAATTCCTGTAGCAGCTCATCTTCTGCTCTTTTTCTCTTGCATTTATCAACCAGCCCTCACTCCATCCACCTGCCCCCTGTGCTTTCCTTGACTTTGCATTGTAGAAGCTGAATGGGTGGAAAAAGTGACCAGCCCAGGATATGGAAAATAGAATTTTACCCCACTCAGAAAGGAATGTCTAATCTGTTTTCTTCCAGGTATCCACCCTGGATCTCTTGGCCCTGAGTTAGACAATAGAGAAGGGACAAGCTATGTTCTCATTTTCTCCTGGAGTGCTACATTTCCTATATATGGAGACAGATAGATATTGAACAGTTTAAACTGGTTTTGGTTGAAATTCACCCAAGAGTCTGTATGTTTTCTTCATCTTCTGTGTCTTCAATAATATTTTAATGTGATAAATCTGGGGAAAGCAAAAGAATAATAATAATATTTTAATGGAAAGTTGGAGAGGGTAAATCAATCTAGTTGAATCTTAGTTTCTTTCCCAGGCTGCCTTGTAATACTTCTTGATCACTCATACTGAATTATTTTCCAAAATTAAAACCACGTCCAGAAGAGACCACAACTTGCTTTAGGCCATCTGCTTGTGGACATCTGTTTGATGCCCTCGATCCCTAGTCTGAAATTCTCCATGAGCGTCCTGCTACTGAGTTAGCCTTTTTCCTCCTGATAGCAATCAGCACGTTTCCTCTCCCCAGCCTCCCAATCTCTTCCCTCTCATCTAACAAGAGATAGGGGAATCAAAAGAACCACTCAATAGGCTTATCTTCTCTTGCTGTTCCATTTTCCTTCATCGCACATTCAAAGCTCTCCTTCTGGGGCCACTCTTTCTAATCCAGAGACCACTTGTGGCGTAACCAGAAGGGCTCCCATCCATGCTCCTTCTGTGTCTAACCCAATGAAGAGCTTGCTGAACAGACCTCTGGGGACACTCAGCATCCATTCTCAGCTGCAGATTTTCCACTAGAGCACAGAGAGTAATGGCCCCTAAGAAATAAAGACCGGCCCCATCCCTAACTCTGACAGAGCTCAAGAATTTTCCCTGAAGTTGCCTTAAACCAGTGGCTGTCAGCCAGGATGAAAGGATGTATTCACAAGAAAATCAGTGCTCAAATATCAACTCCCTTTGGGTTCTCCTTGAATTTACAACCACCCTACAACTGGACATCTTCTGAATACCCGAAACGTCTCCCTTTGTGTGTAAGGGTGAGTCCTGCTGAGTTGTGCCTGGGCACGAGGACCCTACTGAATCCTGTCCCCACAAGGACCAGTCAAAATGCCATGTCTGGATGCAGGCTGAATCTGTCAGGCCAGGTGCCCATGGACTCCCGGGTTCCCCCTTGTCTTCCAGGAAAACCTGCCCTCCTGAACTGTCATTCCTGAGACAGTTGCTAAGAAATGATGTTGAAGCTAACCTATGAACCTTTCGTAGCAAATGTTTTCAGCATGTTTTAAACAGAATGCAAAGGGCTTTTATCAGAGATTTATGCAGCTGGTTGATAGGCAGTTCTATCACAGAAATGCCCACCCGTAATTGCAGCCAGCAGAATAGTCTGGGGCACAATGTTATGGCAACTCCCAGCCTAAAACCTCAGTGGATTTAAACAAGTGAGTTTTCTTTCTAAAGCATTGGTACTACGTGTACAAGGTGGATAGGTGAGGGATGCAGGGGGATGGGTACAACCTCTGCTCATCCTGGTCACCCAGGAGCCTGGGCTGACAGATGCCCCACCTCTGCACATGCTCCCTGGGATGCAGGCAAGGAGGCTGTGGCCCCCATGCACCAGCTCTTAGAATGTCCACGTGGAAGCAACACACACCACCTCCACTGGAATCTCCCAACCAGCGCAACCTGACTTCCGAGAGTCAGGAAGTGAAATCCCACAGGAGTTCCCAAAGAGAGTAACTGGAATGCTTACTGTGAACTGTTTGATGACTCCAGAAGCAATCAAACCGCAGGCCCCGGTAGAATGACTGCCATTGTCAGAATAGACACATGAGAGAAAAAGAGGTCACCAGTGAGAAAAACTACAGAGTGTTAGAGCCCTCAGCAAAGGACAGTGAAAAAAAAACCCATTATCAGAAAAAGATGTCTATCTCACTCCACTATTATCAAAATTAAACTTCCCATAACTTTTGATTTGCTGCTGCTTGATAGTAACCTGTGGTTTCAGGCATCTAACCATGTTGTTGTTTTTGCCTTTTGATTTGTTTGGTGAGAAACATTTTTGCAAAATGTAACTTTCCAGAAGTTGAATAGGCACCCTGTTCCCAGGCTCCACTCATCCAGCTGCACTGTCCTAAGTAGACCTTCAGAAACACTAACTAGCATGTTTTAATTACAGGATTTAAGAGATACGCACTGGAAATCTGTTACCCTGCTAGTTAGTGGGAGTATCAGATTAATGGAATACGATAAGTAATTTATATTCTACAAGGGTTTTATTTTAAGGACTTATTTAAGAAGCTATTGTGTTCATGTGATATGATCAGATCTAAGATATATATATATTTTAATTTTTATAGACATGAACAAATTATGGGCAAAAATATCGCATAGACTGTGTGTCCCACACACCAACCAAGAGAGCGTCTGAAATGAGAATGTGGGTGATCACTGCCTCTCACTGTGTTCCAGCCGGGGCATCCACAGCTTTAAACACTGGTCTTGATGGGATGGGATGCGGAGAGGAAGAAAGGGTATTTTCAGGCCAGGGTAACTGGGAAGGACTTAGATTTATAGGGACAAGATTACTGGCTTCAATGGTGAATTATATCTCTGAGAACCTGGAAACTTTATGGAATTAATTGCTCTGTTGTTTTAGAGATGACCGCTTATATTTACCAAAGCCTGGAGGCCCTTTCAGTTCTACTAGGTAATTCTTTAAAGAATAAAACTACTTTTTGTCATTCTGTAAATCTCAAGAGGAGTGTCTCCTCTTTTTTTATTGTTTAAGCCACTGAGTTGAAGAATTTTCCTTCAAAACCTGATTATTCTTTTCTTAAAAATGCTCCCTCCGTAAATGGGTGAAAGGAGAGGAGAGCAGGACTTTACTCCAATTTTCAGGAGAAGGTGGGAAAATTTTGCCTTTAAACAAAGTTTAAAAAGAGGAATTAAACAGATGATATGTCCGAGGACACGTTCGAGAAAGCTGCAAGTCTAAGGAAGAAATCGGAAGGTGATCCCTTGAACAGCCTGCAGTTTGGAAGGAGAGACGGTGGTCTTCAGGGAAGTCTGAAGTTTACCCAGCAATGGAGGCTCTCCTTGTGATCCAGCTGAAAGTTTGGTCTTAATGAGGGCAAAAGACTTCAAAGGAGACCCAGCCAAGAATTCGGAGCCAGTCAGGAAACGATAATGCTATAATTTCTGACAGTGTGACAAGTGGCAACCCTCCCTTTTTTGAGCAGCTACAAAAATAGAAATTGTGGTACTTGCCTTCCAAGACCTCAGAGGTGTTGGCTAATGAATTGCTGTTAGCAGATGCCATGCAAAGACGTTGAGCTTCAATGGACTTGCTTTGATTTTTGGCCTGGGATGTTTTTACGTTGAAGCAGAACTCAGCTAGATGAGAATCTATGCAAACAAGACCTGTTGGAAGGCGTTGGCAAAGTCTGTGCCAACTACAGCCCACGGCTTTCCCGGCTTTCCCGAGGTCATTATCACCCCCGGCCAGCCTTCGGGAATTTTCCCAACCCCAGAGACTCTGACTCATTTCCTTTTTGAAGCTCATTCCTCCGTTCATGTCAATACGAGATGAACTGCAAACTTCATGTCCTGTCTGCATGGAGTAATGTGGAAGAGCAGGGACCTGCAACCTTTAGTTCCCCCTCCACCACCCAGCACTCATTTCACAGGCATTTCAGTTCGTTTCTCAGAGGGCAAAGTGACTGATGCTAGTTCCTTAGGACTAGGACCAGTTCCTTAGGACTAGGAAGACCACAGAGGAAAAAAAAGTGGGGGGAAGTAATGAAAGAATGCCAATGCCTTGTACTATGGCATCCCTAAAAAATCTTAAATCCCAATTCTACTCCAGATAAACATATCACCAAACAGATAAGGTGAACAGACAACATGGGATGTTCATTTCATAGATGAGGAAACCGGGACATGAAAAGGTGATGGGGACACTTACGTCTGTGCCCCGCTCGAATACAAAGTCAGTTGAGGGAGATTAAATGTCCCTGCCTGGCATTGTTATTTACCTGTGCTGCTGATGCTGTGTAGACGCGATACTAGAAAAATGGGGACTGACTTCAGTTCATTGTTGTTGCCCTTGCCGTTGTTAATTTGCCTTAAAAGAGGGACAGGAAATGCCGGGAAGCTCTCACGAGGCCACCGGGCAGGCTCAACCAGGCAGGGGACTTTGGTCTTGGCGGCCAGGCAGCCCCTTCTCGTGGGGACTCCCGGGCAGCCCCTCTTGTGGTGACTCCTGGGCGGCCCCTTCCCGTGGTGGCTTCCAGATGACCGGCCTGATGGAGTTTCTGTGCTTCGTCCTCCTTGTCACCAGTAGAATCCACTCCATCCCCATCAGGGCCCCTCCCCAGGTAGACAGAAGGACCAGAGGCAGGAGCTGGTGGGGAATGAATGTGCTGGAAGAAGCAGGTCTACCCGCCATGAGGGGTAAAGGGTTGGCAGCAGGAGCCCCGTGCCCAACGAAGGGACGTGAGAAACAAGTGTGTCCAAGGACCACAAGAGATCCAGCACCTGGCGGGTATGGCCTGGCTGCAGGTCTGTGAGGTCAAAGCCTAAGTTATTGCAGCCAGCGCAGCCCTCAAGCGGACAGGCTCGTGGTGTGCGTCTGAAGGGACAATGGGTGTGCTCGGGTGCCGCTGAGGGAGCAGAGGCAGAAACCAGGCCTGACCCCAAATGGAGTGTGCCTTCCCAGCTTTGCCATGGGAGAGAGAGGGAGCAGTGACTTTTCCTTAGAGCCTGTTCAGTGATTGCACAGCGTCTTCCTCCTGAAGGGCTGGCAGGGAAGGAGCGCTTCCGGAGGATGAAGGAGAAGAAATTTTTCCTCACCCAGCCTTAGCAGGTAGCAGGGCCATTGAAAATCATAGTTTTAAGTTCATCCTCCCATACAAGCAACATTATCTGATTGCCACGCTCTGTGTTTCACCAAAGGTGGCTTCATGGCCTCTGGAATGTGGCTCTCTGCAAGGCACATGGGTCAAATAAAAGTTGAAAATAAGTTTATTTGTTTTGGCTAACTTATGGCAGCCTTTGGCCACAGTCCTTCACATTCCCAGTGGAAAGGAAGCAAAGACCACTTTTGAGACTTTGGTAACATTCCTTCACGTTCGAGATGTTTCTCTCAGGGACGCCGTGTGCCATTCCCCATGGCCCTGGCGGGGACGTTATGTTTCTCATTTTAGAGGTCAGTGAAGCTGAGCAAGAGGGAGACCAGGACCCCTCCAGGACCTCTCAGTGGAGCTGGGCCTTCCCAAAGCCTCAGCACACGGCCCCTGTCTCCCCACCCTGGCCTTGTCTGGGCTCCACTGTAGACACAAACCAAGGTTCCCCAATCATCCCAGGCTTAGCTGAGCCCTCCAAAACCATGAGTGACCCCCATCTCTGAGGCACCTCCCGTCAGGGGCCTTAGCAAGCAGGATCCTTGTCATGAAACCCCTCACATGGAGGACAGATGCAAGAAAACAATGAACTGATTTATTGGGCTAAAATTCAATTTCCCTCTGCTTCATTGATTTCGTACTTGTTATAATTACGGAAAATTCTTTTAAACAGCCTATAAAAAGATGCTGTTTCATCTGAGTGGGTACAGGGTCCCATTTGGAGCCGCTGGCAATCAGCTGTTCTGCTCCTAGCCCCATCCCACGGGCTGGCGGTAGGAAGAGCACCTCATGCCGCCCCCGCTCACACTGAGGTGCAGCTCACATACCCTCTGCATGCCGTGTTAATTGACTTACCTTCCCTGGATCACCTCCAGACTTCCAAATTTAGCAATCCTTAACTTAAGCACAGCTTCTTAGAGTCATAGCCATACCTTAATGATGCAAAAAAAAAAAAAAAAAAAAAAGGCAGCCCATTAAACATAATCAGATGCCTATCTGCAGCCTGAGCTATGTAGCTGACAGCTTAGAATGAAAGAAGATACATGACTCTCGACAAGATGTGCACACAAAGCACGCTTGTTACGGTCCCTTACAAACAGGGACAGCCGATTACATCTTTCCAATAAACCCGAGTTTCATCGCCAAACTACCACACAATGCGAAACACCCGACCCTCTCTAATAACTGGGCTAATGAAGAGGCGTCCGGGTGGCAGGAGGGGCCAGGAATGGAATATCAGAGATGCGCAGGTCACAGCCGAGGTTGCAGGCAGAGCTGAGACAGCTGGTTTAATCTAATCTCTTATCCCTATGTGTTTTTTAGGAACACTAAATTGAACCCAGATTTTACAGGATGAAAATCACATTCGCCACTTAACGGAGCGACTTGGAACTTGGGTGTGTCTTCCGTGGCTCCCCAGACTCTCTCTTTTCTGGAAATATTACGACTGTTGGGAACTCAGTTCCATCTTCATCTCTCCCATCAGTATGGGTGGGGCGGGTGCAGCTGGGAAGCTTAGCTCCCAGGGTGGAAAGCTAGGCGCGCTTCTTCCCGATGATCCAAGCAGCCGCCCAGGACTGGCTTGTCAGAATTAATTGTTGTCTAGAATGTTATTAGTCGAAACACTAAATTTGCTCTTAGGGTAAAGTTCCTTCTTAATGAACTGCAATTCTTGCTCAACTCCCCCACCCCCAGGCATTTCTCATCAATGTGATAACATCAACTCAGGTGCTGCAACAGTCTTTAAAAATCGTAAATCTTAACCTGTCACTGAAGAGAAGGGGAGAAGAAAGGTTAAACAAGTTTCTGGAAGATGATTTCCCAGGTGTTATTTTGCAAGTAGAGGGCTAATTGATGGTTCTGCCATCATAGTTACAACTGATAACCATCATGTAAACACTCCCTACTCTCCAAGGGAACATTCTCAGGTTGTCCCAGGGGTGCACCCCACCCCACCCCCACCTTGCCAGATTTAGTGGTGTCCCTCACACGCAGACACACAGACAGCACCCCTGGATGTCCTAATGGCTTTGAAGTGTCCACTGCTAGCATCTGATAGGATTCCAAGGTAAAGGAACATCCACACTATCAACAGAAATATTTATTTATTTTTAATATTTATTTATTATTTATTCATTTATTTGAGATGGAGTCTCGCTCTGTCACTCAGACTGGAGGGCAGTGGAGCAATCTCAGCTCATTGCAACCTCCACCTCCCAGGTCCAAGTGATTCTCTTGCCTCAGCCTCTGGAGTAGCTGGGATTACAGGTATGTGCCATCATACCCAACTAATTTTTGTGTTTTTAGTAGAGATGGGGTTTCTCCATGTTGGCCAGGCTGGTCTCGAACTCCGGACCTCAGGTGATCCACCCACTTCAGCCTCCCAAAGTGCTGGGATTACAGGCGTTGAGTGGCCTCGCCTGGCCTATAAACAAATCTAAGTGACTGAAATTAAGTAAAGCATTCATCTCCTGTGTGCTGTGCCAAGATCACATCTAGGGACGGCAGCTCTCTCAGAAACAACAGGTCTATTAGGAAACAACCTGGAGGAACCCCAGTTTACTCTTAGGACGTCTCATCTTTCCTCATCCCAAGGTAGCTTCTAAAAGGGCTTAAGATCTGTTTCTTTCTGATTTTAAGGCTAATAAATCTTTTTGCAAGAGGTAAAAGGAAAGGAAAGCTTTTCCATGGCCACATCCTGGAAGCAGAGAAAAGAATTTAACTTGCGGCATCTCATCTCATTTTCCAGCCTTCCCCTCACACAGCCCTGGGCCGTGCACTCGGACCGTGGGTAATGTAATTGGATTCCGGGGCTGAGGGTGGGAGAGGAGCGATAAAGCCGGGTGAGAATCTTCACACAAAAGCACACAGACCATTTACATTTTCATTGGTTTCACAAAAAGAAAATATAGAGCCAGTAGAGTTTTCTAATTTTTGCCATCATTGAAAAATTAGCATTTGCCTCCATAAAGACCATTGTGATTATATCCCTGTGATATGGTTCCTAACACAGGAGTCTGGAGTACCAAGAAAATAAAAATTAAAGATGGTAATAACATTTTCATTTTCTCCTTTATATTTTTGTAACCTGGTTTTAACTGCATTTAGCTGCATTTGCTTGGGGATTTTTTTCTTATAAAAATAGCATTATGTGTGACATTCAGACTTCCATAAAAAATGATTAAAACCACAGTGTCTTTGATGATATGTATTTGAAATCTATAAATAACCCCACATAAATAGCTCCTGAAGCAACAATGGGTAGAAATAAGTCATGTCGGATTTCACTCACCGTTCAGCTAAATTGTTTTTCTGTTTTACCATTTGTAAACTAAGGAGTAAATAATTGCCTATTTCAATAAGATAGGAATATCTGCATCCTTGATCTAAGTGTAGTGCAATGCTTGACCCAGAACAATCTGCCATCTTTCCAAGAAGGCATAGGACTTGCTGTGACCAAGCCCGGCTCCCCCATGTAGGGAAACCAGGGTAATTCTTGAACTTTAGAGTGAGAAAGAAAAAAAAATACATTTGGATAATATGTATTCCTGTAGCTCTCACTGTCTCTCATTTTGTCTCTGGAATTCATTCTCGATTTATCACATGGATCTCCTCTTTGTAAGCATAAGGCCTCCTCCTAAAAAGTCATGATTAAAAGTTTTAATTAAAAAAAAATAGTTGACTTAGCTGGGCGCGGTGGCTCACGCCTGTAATCCTAGCACTTTGGGAGGCCGAGGCAGGTGGATCACGAGGTCAGGAGATCGAGACCATCCTGGCTAACACGGTGAAACCCTGTCTCTACTAAAAATACAAAAAAAAATTAGCTGGACGTGGTGGCGGGCGCCTGTAGTCCCAGCTACTTGGGAGGCTGAGTCAGGAGAATGGCGTGAACCCGGGAGGCAGAGCTTGCAGTGAGCCGAGATCATGCCACTGCGCTCCAGCCTGGGCAACAGAGCAAGACTCCTTCTCAAACAAACAACAACAACAACAACAACAAAAATGTGACTCTTGTCTTGGTATTCTCATCTTCTCAAGAGCAGAGTGCTGTGTACACACACCAACTATTTTTACGAAATCAACCTCCATGTGGAATGATTCGCTAGCAGAGTGAGCTCAAAGGTAAGAACTGAAAGCAATTACACGACCAGTCTCATGAAATGTTGAGGTCAGTTCTGAGCAGATGTGTAAGGCGAGGCCACCGACGTCATTAGCAGCTTACAATCGGAAATGAACCCTATGCAAGCTTTGAGATTCTCTCCTTACAAAAGCACAATAAAAACACACTGCCAAAGGGATTTGGCAAAATGTAAGCTTTCTCTAGTAAACAGTGCATATGATAAAGTGAACTGATGCTGAAGAGATGGCCAGATCTTTGGGGTGGAAGGAGGATCATGTCCTAAACGCGGAGGGACAATTTTCACTTGAATAAATGGTTTGTGAACAATCGTCTTCAGTGCATTAGGCCCAATGTGGTTTTGCGGCTTCTTACGTTTACTGCTTCAACCTGTTTAATAAACGTGTTTGTGTTTTGAAGAGTGTGTAAGTAATGAACCCATTTTACAAGCTCTCTGAAAGTGCCGGGGCCAAGCTCCCCTATTAGATGGCTCTGAGGCCTTGTGCTTTTTTCTCCCTAGGAAGATAAGGATCTGTGCACCTGCTTACAACGTCAGCACCCAGGGAAGACCAAGCCAACGCTTGCTTCTCGCCTCTGCCACCTCCACTGGACTCGCGGGTTGACCCCACTGCAGACAGTAGCAAGGAGGGGAGGTTCAGCCATGACCCTGCCTGGTTCTGGCCAGGCTCTGACGGACCACTGCTTAGATGGGGTCCATACTGTTGGGCAGGACCCAGGTCTTTCCTGGAGGATGCCAGGTGCCTGCCCACTCCTCCCAGACCCTGCCCATGTTTGCCACTTGCTAGCTCATCAGATAGACTCACCTTTTCTAACTTAATAAAGTTAATGTAAGACAAAACTGTATGTTCTTAGTATAACCAGAATCATTTGCTGTATCTAAATACAAGTATATTTTTTAAAGCAAGCTACTAAATTCTAAAATTAAAATTCAGTAACTTACAAGGAATAATGAATTGAAATCATTGATAAAAACGTTACTCATTGAGGAAAATAAGTTTCTCTAGGAAGAAAAATGTAAATGTTTATGGTATGTCATAATAAAGAGTGATTTGGCCTAATGTCTAGTTTAAGAAGGTGCAGTCCTATGTAATTGAAGCCTGGTATTTCTGTCTTTTTCCTTTTTTTTTTTTTTTTTTTTTGATTTGAGACAATGTCTCACTCTGTCGCCCAGGCTGGAATGCAGTGGTGCAATAACAGCTCATTGCGGCCTCTGCCTCCCGGGCTCAGATGATCCTCCCACCTCAGCCTCCCAAGTAGTTGGGGCTCCAGGCATGCACCACCACGCCTGGCTAATTTTTCTATTTCTTTTATAGAGACAGGGTCTCACTATGCTGCCCAAGCTGATCTCAAACTGTGGCTCAAGCAACCTGCCCACCTTGGCCTTGCAAAGTGTGGGATTACAGGCATGAGCCATGGCGCCTTACCTAATGTTTCTGTCTTCTTCGGGGCATTTGTCTTTCTGTTCACTGTGGAGAGTAATGGCTGTCCCCAACACTGGGGCAGGGGGCATTTTTCATACAGAATTGCACACCTCTCAGTTCACACCAGAACTCGGTCCTGCTGCAGATTCCGACCTCTTTCTCCTTCTCTTCATGGAACGGTTGGTCTCAGCAGCCCAGCAGAGCTCTCTGCAGTTCACCCTCCATAAAGGTTCTCCCACCCTCATTGCTGCACAGTTCCTGACCCTGAACCCTAAATTCGGGCATGTTTGCACCCCTGGAAGAATGCAGAGCCAGCTGCTTCAACACCCCCACACGCTTCCTAAACCAGGGGAGCCCAGAAGTCTAAACATTTTTTCTAACAATAAATCGATGTGATTGTACAATCTTCAGTGTAATGAGGCCCAGCAGCTGGGCAGCGGTAACACAGGTCCTAGGAGGTCTTCCTCACACCTTTCTGCTGCCTCGTTCCCTGTCCTCCTTCCTCTCCTTCTCTCTTTCTCTCCCTCCCTCTCTCTCCCTTCTCAGATAAGAATGGATCTGATCATCTGGCCATGCCATCATGCAAAGCACAGGCTTCCCCTGGGCTGCTCATCTCTGCCTATAACCACATCTCACCCTGCAAACCTCGGGAAGTCAAACGCCACAAATTCCCGAAAAGGGCCACATCACTTGAAGTTGTCTTACATAGCTTGTCTGGCATGCATCTGCCAAAGTATCATCCAAAAATATTTAGAACAAAAGAATAGCAGAATCTTTGATTGGATAACTTTAATGTAGCAAAATATTTACATTAAAAACAGATCTTTTGGCCACGCTAACAAAGCCAGACCCCCCAAACGTTTCTTTCTTTTTTTTTTAATGGTCTGGGCTTGTATACACTTCTTATAATTGGCTGGTGAACAGAAATTGTTGATAGGTGTGGCCAATCCCATCCCAATTGTAAGGAAAACCCAACGCTCTAGCATTCCACGGCTGAGCCACTAAATGCCAGGTGCTGCACTAACTGCCTCCCCCTGTGGGCATCCTCCTGAGTCTCGGGGCCCTTAAGCTTGTATTCCATTACTTAAATATTAAGGGTAGGCAGGGACATCTTTGATATAACTTTTGAGTCAGAAGCTCAAAGGAAACACAACTTTGCAAAATATTATTCAGCCTCTTTTGGTACTTAAATTCATGTTTACCAAAAATCATGGTGAACCTAGGAAATTTCTTAATATGTTTGTGAGTTAAGAAGTTCTAAACTTGCCACAAGTTCTAATGAGCTCACTTCGATTTCATCACGTCACCAGAAACGCTCCTCTGTGTGCCCGTGGATTGCCCAAACACCTCTCACTAGATAAAAAGGCATTTGTAACTAACTGACCACATCGTGCACACCCCAGAAATAGTGTGTTTCACTGGGTTTACAGAGATTTAAAACCCAAAGTCTCTAGTAACATTTTCACTATATTTGATCTCACTCTAATTTGAGGTAGAAAGGGAGGAAGGAAAAGATGAGTCACAGAAGATCAACCACTTTTATCTGAGGAACTCTCCATCATTCAGCGTCACATCCCGTGTGCTAAACCGGGGTTCACTTAGGGAGAGCCACACACCTGGGAAAATGCTGAGACGGCCACAAAAAGACAAGGATGGGAAGTTCCCTCAGAACAGAGAGGAGCAGAAGAAGGCTGGGCTGTGACGGGGGTGATGGGGGGTGCCCCAGGAGGACAAGAAGAGCTGTGTTTCATAATTTTTAAGTTTATCAGCATTGTAAAGTTTGTTTGTTTTGAGATGGAGTCTCACTCTGTTGCCCAAGCTGGAGTGCAGTAGCGCGATCTTGCTCAGCTCACTGCAACCTCCACCTCCTGGGTTCAAGCGATTCTCCTGCCTCAGCCTCCCGAGTAGCTGGGACTACAGGCACCCGCCACCACACACGGCTAATTTTTGTAGTTTTAGTAGAGATGGGATTTCACCATGTTGGCCAGGCTGATCTTGAACTTCTGACCTCAGGTGATCCACCCGCCTTGGCCTCCCAAAGTGCTGGGATTACAGGTGTGAGCCACTGCACCTGGCCAGCATTGTGAGGTTTTAAAACCCCTCTGCCCAAAGAAAAGAAAGGAAAATTGTTGTCTTTTGAGGTTTATAAGATTGTTACTAGCACCGTATACAGATATATGCTCAGTATGTTTTCTTTAGAGAAAAAAATTACTAATTTTATTTCCTCCAAAGTTTGGTTTTGGTCTTTTTGTCCCCCATCGAGTTCAGGAAATCTTGAGAAGTGAGAAATTAGAGCAGTCGAAGGTGTTCACTCAACATACAGCCTCATGCTTGGGGACTTTTTGCTTTAATAAAAAGAAATTCTGCTTTCGGATTGATGTCTGTGGGGGGTTAATTCTCTTTTTTTTCCAAAATTAAATGTATCTATTTTTGGCATAAGACAAGGGATTTAAGGAACAAGTGAAATAAAATGTAATCACCCAAATATACACCATGAAAAACTATCATTTTAAACTCAAAGTATGATATTTTCCTTTATTCTTCAGAAAACAATGAGTTTGTTGCCAATAGTGTTAAAAGAAGTCACAAAAAAATGCACACTAAAGTTGATATTTTTTAGAAATTCAAATATTACCTTAGAGGAAAAGAACAACTTGGGGAAATGCCCTTCAACACTTCCTTAAATCAGCATTTGTGTTCTCCCTCTCACTGACATAAATGTCTCTAAAAAAGCGAAAATCATATAATGTTAAACATATTTTCTTTTCAATGAAACCTGAATTGTTTTAAGTCATTTGGAGGCATGGGTTATGTTCTTTCAGGGACTGGAAAAAGAGATTTATTTCCCTAGAAACCACAGTAGGCCAAAATCTCACTGTGAGTGATGGACCGGCCTCCTCTGCCCGCCCTGGAGCCGGTCCACTCTCACCAGGAGGAGATCAAGCCTGGGCTGCATCCGGGAACCTCCCAGCTGTGCTCTGGGGAGATGAAGTGCCCCTCCCATGAGCCCGCACGCTGCATCACTCAAACTGTTTCACTCTCGGCTGGAGAGGCATGACCCTCTTCAACTCGGTACTGCTTTTGTCAAGGGAAAGCATCTCATTTTATTAATAGAAGAAGATAAACTACAGTCTGTGACTTCTGCTTAAAGTAATATTTCAACAGTTGTTCCTTTCTAATACACTCTTTATTTTTAGAACTATTTCCCAATCTGAAATACCTTGCAGTGTCAGCAGTGAATAAGAGTTAATAGAGGGAATGCCTTGTAGAGAGGGAAGAAAAAATAATAATTCAGACATGAAAAAGAAAATCCAACGTTCGTCTAATAAGCAAGAAATAGAGAATTCCACAATATTGGATGAGCCAATGTATAGTGGCTAAAATGTCTACCTCAAAGTCTGAGGAAATAATTTATTCCAAAAGCTTCATGAGTTTATGATTTTCTCCCCAGCATTAACCAAAGGATCCCTGTAATTTGACAACACTTTACCTTTAATAATAGTTACCTGAGTTAAAAAGGCTTTTACTTTATAAATCATGAAAGGTGAGCTATGCACAGTTTCCATGAGAGGAGGCGACAGCCAGGCAGATTCGCAACTCTGCATCCCATGGTGTCAGACCCGCCATACAGACCAGACATGAGGTGAGAATAGAAAGCCCGGTACCAAAGTAAAACACGCATTGAGTCATCGGTAAATTTCGCTTCTCAAATCGCTATTGAGCCATTGGTAAAGTTCGCTTCTCAAATCACTACCTTAAGCAATGGATTTTTCATAAATAACATTTAATTTACTATCTGGATGAAGACAAAATTTGATTCACATCTCACACCGTATGCCAGAGAGAACTGCAAATTAGCCGGATCTGGTGGTGTGCAACTGTAGTCCCAGCTACTCGGGAGGCTGAGGGGAGGATCGCTTGAGCCCAGGAGTTGAGGATGCAGTGAGCCATGATCGTGCCACCACATTGCAGCCTGGGCAGTAGAGTGAGACTCTGTCTATAACAACATAAAAATAGAAAGAACTGCAAATTTATGAGAGATCTTAATTTGCCAGAAACATGTGGATTGATTCCACCCTAACATAGGAGTGGAGATAAACTTTTATGATTGAAAATTCAAAAGCAATGAAATATTTAAAAATGTAATTACAATTTTTTCAAATTCTTATGGTAAAAATAAATCACCATAATGAAATTCGAAAGATAAGTAGTAAACCGAGAGAAGAAATCGTTTCTATGTATATTTCGGCAAAGTGGGTTAATATACCGAATGGAAAAAGAGTTTTCAAGAATGGAGAAGAAAAAGACCAGAAATGTATAGGAAAACAGGCAAAAGACCAGGTATGCTCAAGTTCATTCAATGTCATTTAAAACTCCCTCCCATGTATTTCTCATGTATCAGAGTGACAGCAATCGCAGACACTTGTCAACAATGTACTCTAGAAATGGACACTGTCTTCATCACTGGTCAGTAGGAAGGATTTACAAAGGCTCATGTTATAGAGATTGTATCCAGATAGCAAATATAAAATACACATTATATATCTAAGATTCAGATCCTTCAATGAGGAAAATAATTATTTCCTTTGCTTTTAATTCACAGAAGATTTGGGAATTCTTGTGACTTGTCTTTCCTCTCAGTATATATTTGATTTCTGAGTTCTAAGTGAGAAAAAATAGAATCTTTCCTTTTTCTCAATCCTTCTCATTTTAATAGATCTGTCAATGTACAATTTCAGAAGCACTTGAAATCTTGGCCAAATTCTAAAACAGGTAGTCTTCTGCCAGGCCCACAAACGTGCCCACCAGAGCAAAGAAAAGTAATCCTGCAGGAGTTCGTGGCAACAGGAGAGCGGCTGTGACCCTCCACCTCCGCAGCCAGGCGCCCCTTTCGAGGCTTCACCTGCATGGCCTGCAGACCTGCATGACCCAAGGGGGTCGTGGATCGTGTGAGGCTGCCATGAATCAACAATGAACCAAATTCCAGCTTTCTTATTAAAAATTAGATTACATTTTATCTTAACTTTGAAGCTGTTTGGAGGCATTAATAAGTCTAGTACCGCAAAGATTGGATTGCCCACTGCGGTCAGGGAATGAGTAGTTAACCGTGTTGTTTTTCCCAGTGACGGAGTCAACTGACAGTTGTGCGTCCTCTTACGGGTCCGTGTGGCACCGTTAGGCTGCGACAGTGAGTGCACTACAGCTGCGTGGCCTTCCACATTTCACTATCCATGTGCTCCGAAGGCAGCGCCCAAAACACAGGGAGAGCACAGGCTCATCAGGACCCAGGCGCATGTTTTAGAGCATGGCCTTGCCGTGCCACACATAATGCCCACTGTTGATGGCATGAACAGAGGGCAGGGGCGCCGGGGAGGAGGGGAAGGGTGAAGACGCAGAGAAGTGAGTGAGAGGTCTCAGCAGACGAAGCTGGAGCACCCACTCATAATTTCCACATTGGCCATTGGTGCCTCGCACCTGCTGTTACTCCTCCTTCACCTCCCTGTCTCGGGTTCCCCAGGCTCCCAGAGGCCCTGCCCCTCGTCCTGCAGGGACCCTGACCGGGCCTGGGCCCCGCCTCTCCTCTGGATCCTGCCACAGCCTGCGGCCACCCTTGAGGGGCACACGCTCGCGCAGAGTGCTGCTGGCTTCCCTGGCAAGTACTCTCCTTCCCGGGAACGGGAGTCTCAGGAGACAACTGTGATGAGATGTGCACTATTCAGACCCAGTGCTTCCACCCAGATCTGAGACCTGGACTTCAGCGATGACAACGGCAGATGACTGCGGTTCTCCTCAGTTTCACCTAAAATTCTCACAGAAGATGAACTCACATACGAACACACAAACTCACACTTGCACACAGACACACACACTCACACTTGCACACAGACACACACTCACACTTGCACACTCTCAGATACACACTCAAATACACACGCACTCTCACACGCTCACAGACACACACACACTCACGCTCACTCATATACACACATTCACAGACACACTCACAGATACATACTCACACACTCACATACATATACACACATGCTCTCACAGACCCATGCTCACAGACACACACTCATGCTCACTCACATACACTCACACACACTTTCACAGACACACTTACAGATGCATACACATTCACATACATAAACACGCTCACACACACACACACATGCTCTCACAGACACACTCAATGACACACTCTCACATACACACTTTCACAGACACGCACTCTCACAGACACGCACTCATGCTCACACTCACATTTTCACAGACACACATACATACACACTCACATACATACACACTCTTACAGACATACACTCATAGACACACTCTCACACTCACAGACACACAGTCACACACAGTCTCACACACTCACAGATGCACAGACACACACACTGTTGCACTCACACTCACATACACACACACACTCACTTGAGTGCCAGCCTGGCCGCTGCCCTGAGTTAGGCCCACCCAACACACAGCCATACTTTTTCAGCCTTCTGGGATGAACAGACTTCCCTGAAATTTCCAGAAGACTCAGGAAGGGTTTCTTGGGAGTGAAGCGATCCCCCCTTCCACCGCACATCCTTCCAAGTCATGCCTATGCTGCTTCATCCTTCCAGGACAGCCGGAGCTCTTCAAGGCTTCTTCATTTAAATCAGAGAGCGCTTGAGTTTCCAGCAGAGGCCTGGGCTGCGCTCACCTGCGGGACCACGAGTGGCACCGACCAGGCCCTGGGTCTCCACCCCGGGCCTGCGGGACCACGCTGGGCTCCAGTAGCTTCCCGCTGCTTGTAGGACAAAGACAAGAGGGGGATGTGCAGAGGTGAGAACGAGGTGGCCTTGGAGGGGCCCCTCTAGCCTCCTCTTCCACTGGACCCCGGCCTGCTCTGCACCTCACCCGGCCTCCAGCGCCCGCAGCACAAAGCCTCAGGCCTGCCCCGACCCCTGCCCAAGCCCCAACCTACGTCAGAGCTTCTGGACCAGCAGGGCCCTGCTTTCAAGCCTTCTCCGCAGATGCACTTAGAGGCTTCCGGAAAATACTCCCTGAACGGGGGTGGAACAAATGATGGAGCTGCTCTCACGGCTCCCAAACCAGCGCATTTTCAGATTCATTTCTGGAGACCTAAGGAACTTCATCAAATACTTTCACTATCAATAATATCCTAGCATTGGCAAAAAAACAAAAAATAAAAAACAAAAAAACAAAAAAGCATGGCTTATCTGCCAATAAAATACGTAAGAAATGGAAATTCATGTACTTTAAATGGAATTGCCTTTGTCCTTTTTGAATAAGTATTTTTCTGAAAATTGAGAAGTAAAGGAACACTGGGGTTCCTGTCTCATGTGAGCCACATGGTCACTCTACAGTCAAGTGAGATTTAAAGCCAAAAGTTCCGCTTTAGAAACACAACCCCCACCTAGGGCCTGGGTGCTGCTATCTCAGGCTGCAGGGATCACAAGGCCCTCTGCGTCTGTGCTCACTCACCTAAGAACGCCAGGGCTGGTTTCATTAGCTTCATCTTGCCCACCCAAGAGTCCTGAGCTGTCCCGAGGAAGCCCTTTAGAGGCCCAGACGGGACAGTCACTCTCACCAGCGGTGGTCCTTCCCCATCATTTGTGGGAACAGGGTTCTGGGCGGGGCTTGTGACATGTGGTGTCAGACTCTTCAGTGACTACTGGCTGCCCACCGCCCTCTAGGACTCCACTTGCGGTGGACACTCTGGGCTGGAGAGGGGCCCCTCCAAGGGCACCTCATCCTCACTTCTGTGCACCTCCCTCCGTCTTCAGCCCACAGCCAGTGGGAAGCCATCTGAGAGCCCCACGTGGCCCCACAGGCCCAGGGTGGAGACGCAGAGGCTGCCGGCCACCCTCTGGGAGTGCCCTTTGGTGGACACTCCCTTTCCTGTTGAGTGAGCACACCCTGGGCTGAGGCAGGGCCACACCAGGGTGCAGCAGGGAGGCAACTCGAATTCCCCGGGGCATCCGGCACGTGGGCATGTGGTTGCGTTTTAAATATGTATGGAAACCTGCGTTTGTAAGGGTTCTTTGCAAACTTCGATACCTTCCCCTCCCCCACAGGTCATCTTTACCGCCTACGCTGATGGTTCCCATCAGCATGCGCCCATGTTTCCATTATTTATAGGAAATCTTCATGACTGCAGACTAAATGGAAAAAGATATGAGCTACTTCATAAAAATTCTCAATTGCAGATACTTTTAAAGACAGGCAATTTTATTATTTTCAAGAATTTACAGTAATTACTATTAGGCTTAAGGCATATTAAGTAATCCCAATGTTCAGATGACTTAAATTAACAAATATGTAAGTGTGATTCAAAAAGCCTGTAATAAAACTAAAAATAGAATGAACAAGAACAAAGTAAGCAATGCATATGCTAAGCCACCGGGTGCAGTGTTTTCTGCGTGTTGCTATTTCCCTGAAGAATCAACAAGGTTTATAGCTTTTAAGTTGCTTAATTGGTAAAGAAAGGCAGAAAGCTTGGTGACTCTGGAGAAAATGTGCTGCTTTTCTTTTCAAGGAGAGTTCTACAGCTTCACGAGTACAACCAATAATCGTCCTGTCGTCATTCTTAAGTTTTTCAAAATTAGCTCATTAGCATAGATTATGCAACACCAGAAATACCCCAGGAAAAGACACCCCAGCAAATCTCCCTGAAGATTAACCTGCCCCAGCAGTTTCACTTTACAGATTTCACCAGGTGAGCCTGAAAATGAAAAAAGCCATTTCCCTTCCAAGGTGACATCTGTCCCTGAGCAGAGTGAATCATATGGGCAAAGAATTGTTCCTAAAATCCTGGAGTCCTTCCCATCACGACTGGCAAGCCGGCTACCCCTTTTGCCAGGAATATTTCCCAGGGTCTGGATCAAATAGTGAAGGGACACACTCAGACTTCCAGAGGTAAATGGCCAAGCATAGCTGAGGAGAAGACACTGACCCAGCCCCAAAAGCTAGAGGCCACAAAGACAGCACTTCCCAGGCAGCCCCAGGCAGTTGGAGCAAAATTCACCAGGAGAGCCTGAATCCCTCCTCCAGAGCCGCACTTTCTAGAAATTATCATCAAAACGGTAAATAGGTGAATGGGATGTGAAGGTAGCTTGGTCATTCAACAGCATCTATCAAAAGCCCGTAAGCCACTGGGACTCTACCCTTCAGGGTACTAGAGTTTGGTGGTCCTAAGGGCCCCTACCAATCAACAGTCATAATCAGCTCTCAGGCTCCCAGGCGCATGCAAACTGAGCAGACTGAGCAAAGCTGTGATGCCTTTCCAGGTGGGTTTCTTCCCCCATTCATGGTAGATGATATAAGAAAACTTTCCTCATTCTTCCCGGTGCTGCCCAAATCCTGTACAGACTCCAAGGCCACAGTAAAAACTCAGGAAAAATCCAAGTCTGCAAGACAGAAACAGTGGTGGAAACAGGTGCTTCATTCTGCAAAGCCCTGGACACGCGTGCCCTCTTGTCTCTCCCTACTGGCAGCACGGTATCCCCAGAAACTTCTCAGAAATGCACAGTCCCAGGCCTGCCCCAGACCTGCTGAGTAATCTGAACTCTCATGTTCACGAGCTTCCCAGAAAGTTCTTGTGCATGTTGAAGTTTGAGAATTACAACTCCAGTCCACCAGGATAAAGCCTGCTCAGCACCAACAAAGCTTGCAAACAGAGCAATGGCTTCCCCACACATTCCCTTCAAGGGATGTCATAACACAAAGAAGACGATGCAAAATCCTCCTTGCAACCCATAGGGGACCACATTGCCACCTGGCAGCATTTCTGTGAGAGTGGGTGTCCACTCAGTGCTCCAGCATCATGCCCTGACCACTTCCCGTCACCCTGCAGCCTGTGCATATCTGACTGGAATCCTGGCTCCCCTCACGCTGCATTTTCTGAGTTCTTGTTACTGCGCACATGGTACCCAGAACATCACGTGTACAGATTGAAGCTTCCTGAGAAAACATTCATGGGGAACCTGGGAAGGTGGTAGCAGGGGTAGGAAGGATGTACATCAAGCCACAAACTCAAAAGATGCCACGAGTCCCAAGACCGCTGCCAGGGGCAATGATTCACCAGGAGGACACCCAGGACTCAGTGTAAAGTCTAACTCACGGTTCCAGTTTCTTACAGGGAAAAGACACAAAACAAAAGCAACAAAGGGGAAAGACATGTGGAATGAAGTCCAGGGGGAAACAGGTGTGAGCTTCCCAGGATCCCTTCCCAGTGGAGTCACCCAGGACACACATCCTCCCTCCAGCAATGAGTTGTGCCAGCATGTGTAAAATATTGTCAACCAGGGATGCTCATCAGGTCCTTCACGCCCAGGATTTTCATTGGAGGCTGCCCATATAGGTACCCTCTGCCTAGCATGTACCAAAATTCCAGACTGTGAAAAGGTTACAGCGTGAACATGTTGCTTGTACAAGCAGTTTGGGCACAGCGAGCCACTCTTACCAGTTAGCATGACGAAGCCCATCAGAAATCCACGTTTCAAGACATCAGCCAAGGTCCACACTCGCAAGCTGGCCTTCTAGGATTAACTGAGTGCACAGGTGCCTTTATTTTTTTCAAGACATTTTAGAATATGGTGATTATTATATATTCATCATTCAGTTTTACATTAAAATTGTAGGAAACTAAGTTACATAATGCCAAAGAAATCCTTAATAATAATGGGTTTGCAAGTGAGCAAAAATATTTAGGGGCGGGTTTTCTACTATATGTCTCTCTCCCTTCTGTAGCCTCCACCTCATAATTTATAATAATACCACATCTGTAATGAAAGCATAACTCTTGGAAACTAGACAGAAGCCCTAGTATCCAGAAATTCCCAACATGATAACTTGGTGGACCTGTTAACTATATGGACCTGTTCAAAGCTATTTATCTAAAGGAGAGAAATTCTTGGTCCCCTTGTTGCAGTCACTAAGCCCTTGAACACCACACTCCATGGCAGTGATCTACAATCCTAGCCTTCAGGGACAGTAATTACCATGTCAAAGGTGTTTTTGCAAAGCTTGAAAGTAACTGCCATTGACCATACACTTCTTTAACATCATTCATAATAAAAATCGATCTTGATTTCATAGCATGCTCAAAGCCAACTGTGAAGTCTTCACAGAGAAGTCCTAGTTTTCATCCCGTTATCAAGGACCCAAGACCATGGGTGGATACAGTGAAACCCACCGATACCCTGTACTCAATTAATGCAGAAGGCACAATGGCATGAACCTATTTTAATATCTTCTGACCAGCCCAAATATTGACATCATTTGACAAGACCCAAGCCAGAGAAAACGGGTATTGTTTAAGTAAGAATGTTAATCAAAATGGAAACTAAACCACATTCTATGCCCTGGGTTCCCCCAGTGCCACTCACATTTCAGTTAATGTGTGAGAAATATGGAGATTGCTGGTGAACTCATCAATGTTTCCAAGAACAGGCATGTTTCTGTAGTTTATCTTCACATAAGGCTGCTTGGACATGCTGTCTCTAATTTCTTTCCAAATGTAAATGAAGTCTGCAGTCATCAAACCCAGGCAGGCGTGATCTGACCAGATATTAACTCGAAACCCACCTGAGCGTCCTGTGCCTGGTGACCTGTGTGAACAGGGGGCGAGGAGAAGACCCACATTTCTTTCTGTCTGAAATGTTGCCCCCTAAGTCAGAGGAGACGGCCAGAGCAGGGAGGGTAGGAATGACCATAGGGCACTAGCCCAGAGTGTAAGGAGCATTGCCTGTCCTGGCTGGAGAAGACCACCAAGTTGCAGGACCTGAGCGCAGGTTGGACGTGCTCCAGGGGACTTCCACACCGTCCAACTTTGACCAATGCTGGGCATGATCTGTGTCATATTACGGACCAGCCAGAGGTGAGGTCTGGCTCGTTGCAGACAAAAGCAACCCAAGGACTCACCTCTTCGCCTAATACTCTGCAACCTGTATTTATAGAGTCAACAGTGGGTCAGATTACTCAGCCAATGCTGTCACCTTAGGTGACATCTCTCTTCTACTAACCAATGAAAATGTACCTGTTATTTGGCCAAAGTTCTTTGCTTTTGAGTTTAAAGATTCAAAATGTTCTGAAGGGACAATTCCTCTTTAATGAAATATGCTATGTACCCTCCAGAGTATCAGAACTAACCTTTAGAAAAGATGCTAACCACCATCATACAGGATGTGGAATGCATCACTCTAATTTTCTCTTTGACCTGCTGTTTTTGCCATCTGAAACTTATATAGTTTAAAAATAAATACGTATTTTTTTAGAAGTGAAAAAAAAAAGAGTGCTTCTAGACAATTGTAAAGAGCTTCTTTATGGCACGACATAAGCGAGTCAGTGATAAGCAGACCCAAAGGCTGCTCTGGAGCTCAGAGGCAGTGGGCAGGTCGTGGCAGGTGTTTGCCTGCAAGTAGGTCACCAAAAGCCAGGGCAAATCAGGACAGTTCTGTGAGCTGTACAAATGAACCCGATCAAACCTTGTAGGCAGAGATATCTATCAGGACGGCAGCACTCTGTGCACAGGGTTATTGCCGCTCCTGGAGCTGGAAGAAAAACCCAGTGGCTGATTCAAAAAGGGACAAAAATCTCATCTAGAGGAGACCCTGGTGGAGCTCTTGATTCAGTGTCGAGCCATGTCCTTGGGGAAAGCTGAAGGATCCTTCAAAATGCACAGAGCATGAGACTGTCACTCAAGGACTCCTCATAATCAGGAGATTTAAAATGACGTGTTCCCAGAGTTGCATGATGCAGAGTGAGGAGGGGCTTCAAGGCTTTCCCTCTGAGGTCTCCCAGCAAGGGACCGTGCCATGGGGGAGGGTCCCAGAGCCCACCCTGGCCTCACCCAGAGCAAGCCCTCTGTGTATGTACAGATTGAATTTCCAGATAAGATATGATTTGACCAAGGGGTTCAACAAAAATATATGACTCCATTTCCCAAATCAGGAAGGGAATTCCTGTCCTGCCTGGGCAAGAAGATCTGGAAATCAGCTCTTTCCACTCAAGCATGAAGTTCCCTTGAGGAGGACAACCTGTGCTTGAGGCAGGAGGCTGAGTCTGCCCAGGGGACAAGTCCAAGGAGAGGTTGGAGGACGTGTCCATCACAGCAGAGGCCAAGTGGGTATGAGCAATCTTTGTCTGACCTGGAGGTCGTTTTTGTTTTATGTATCTTTTGCTCTTTCTTCTTTCAGTCTATGATGATGTGGTAGGGCCAAATGAGAGCCCCGAGGATGTCCATCCAGGCAGTCATTCTCAGGAACCTGGGCATGTGTGGCACTAAATAACCAAAGGGAGTTTGCAGAGGTAATTACATTTACAGGTCTTAAGATAGGGAGATGCTTCTGCATTATCCTGGTGGGCCCAGTCTCACCAATCTCATCCCTGGATCCCTTAGAAACAGAGAACTTTCTCTGGCTGGAGGGAGAGAAGAAACTTCAGAAGAGAAGGCTGGACAGATTTAAAGTATGGGAAGAGAATCCAGCCCCTTGCCATTGCCAAAGAGGCCATGTGGAGGTTATGAAGGAGAATGTGGGTGCCCTTTAGAAGCAATGACTGTCCCTTGTCTGGTAGACTGCAAGAAAATGGGGACTTTACACCAGCAACTACGAGATCCTAAATGCAACTGACAACCCAAATGAACTTGGAAGTGGGTTCATTTCAAGAGCCTCCAGAAAGAAAAGTTGCCATCTGTGATTTCAAATTACTGACATTTATTATTGTTTGTGATCGCAAAACAACTTTGCTTACCATTAATGATACCAGAATCAGTGCCAGAAGTGGGGTGCTAGCATAACAGACAATCTAAAATATGTGGCATGACTTAGGGGACAGGTATCAGCCAATGAGGAAATTGGTATTCAAGCCTGTGAGGCTTTTAACGCATCTTATGAATTTTACCACATCTCATGAAATAGCAAACTATTAGATGAATCCTTCACCTATGAGAACTTGGGTGATACATAATATACCTACTAGATGTGCTGCTGTACGGGAAGAGATTGAATGTTGGTCATTTAGCAGCATGTGCTAATTATTGTTAATAAGATTCTACAGAAGAGATTTGAGCTCAGAAAATAAAGTAAGGAATAGAGAGTCTAGAAATTAGAGAGCTTTTAGAATTGGAAGGTATAACTTCTTCTCATCAAAGACATGGCCATCACGTCCTTTGTTAAATTTTCTGAATAGATTCGGATATCTCAGGGCAAGGATCATGCTTTCAACTAGTCAAAATGTCTTGGGGACAACACTAAAGGTCTTCCACCAATCTCAGTCCAATGGAGACACGAAGTGTTATCTCATTGTGATTTTGATTTGCATTTTCATGATGGTTGGTGATGTTGAGCATATTGGTGATGCTTGGTGATGTTGGTGATGGTTGGTGATGTTGAGCATATTGGTGATGCTTGGTGATGTTGGTGATGGTTGGTGATGTTGAGCATATTGGTGATGCTTGGTGATATTGGTGATGCTTGGTGATGTTGAGCATATTGGTGATGCTTGGTGGTCTTCGTGACCTTTGTGATGTTCATGATGTTGGTGACGGTTGGTGATGTTGGGCATATTGGTGATCTTGGTAATTGTTGGTGATGTTGGGCATATTGGTAATGCTTGGTGATGTTGGTAATGGTTGGTGATGTTGAGCATATTGGTGATGCTTGGTGATGTTGGTGATGGTTGGTGATGTTGGGCATATTGGTGATCTTGGTAATTGTTGGTGATGTTGGGCATATTGGTGATGCTTGGTGATATTGGGCATATTGGTGATGCTTGGTGATATTGGTGATGGTTGGTGATGTTGAGCATATTGGTGATGTTTGGTGATACTGGTGATGGTTGGTGATGTTGGGCATATTGGTAATGCTTGGTGATGTTGGTGATGGTTGGTGATGTTGAGCATATCAGTGATGCTTGGTGGTCTTGGTGATCTTGGTGATGTTGATGATGGTTGGTGATGCTTGGTGATGTTAGTGATGTTGGTGATGCTTGGTGATGTTGAGCATATTGGTGATGCTTGATGATCTTGGTGATCTTTGTGATGTTCGTGATGGTTGGTGATGTTGGGCATATTGGTGATGCTTGGTGATATTGGTGATAGTTGGTGATATTGAGCATCTACAAATGTTCTTGTTGGCCATTTTTATATCTTCTTTGGAGGCATGTCTATTTAAGTTCCTTGGATATTTTTTAAAACCAAGTTGTTTGTTTCTTTTTGGAGGAATTCTTCATACATTCTAGATATTAATCTCTTATCAGATATATAAGTTGCAAATGATTTATCCTATTCTATGGGTTGGTTGTCTTTTACTCTGTTGAATGTCCTTTGATGCATATAGAGATTTATTATGTTTGCAAGAGAGTTGTCCTCACAAAGAAACTATAAACTGGGATTAAAAGACTCCATAGAAATAATATGAGATTATGCATGTGTAACTCTTGGCACAGCACCTGACATACTGTTGTGTTCAATAGGTATTAGTTTTAGTGTATATATACATTTGAATAATTCAACCACTGATTTAAAAATTTTAGAACTTATAAAAAATTCCTTTTGGAATCGTCTTTCAAAATATATTCTAAAAATCTTAAAAATAATTAGCCTCATTATTTATAAATACAATTTACTTTATGCCCTCAAATAAATAGTATTTAATTATTGGGTATTTAAATTTAAATTTTCTTCACTTTTTAATGGTTAAGGGCTGGTTCTACATATTAAATCTACCCTGAGCAAAAGAATATTTGTTGTCGAGGAAGTATGTAAAGCTATAATGCAATGGGGATTTTAAGAATTCCAAATCATCACTACCGAGGCTTAAAATAGACCTGGAGTTAAAATAGGCCTCCCAACTGAAGAGGTTATCTTAAGGAGAGAAAAAATTAGTTTAAAAATATGACCACTGCAAAAACAACCATCTTATCGCTTGCCTTGTATAACTCAAAATCTCCACTGATCCTCAATATCATAACTGTGGTGTTGACACCCTCTAGTCCTCAGATGAGCCTGGACATGGGCCACATCCTTCCTCTTCCATCCTATCTGTCTCTGAGTCAGACAGCCAGCATCACCCACCATTACCATCTGCAGGATTACACGACCAGCCAGATATATGGATGGAAAAGCTCAGAAACCCAAAGGTGATTTTGAGGCTGTGCCATTGTTGAGCTGATGATTGGCATTCTTTGTCACAGACAAAGCTCTATCCTAAGCTGATGAGGAGAAAAAGTCATTAATTTACTCAACCGATGACTCTGAACACTGGTAAATACCCCGTCCTAAAAATTCATTGTGCCTAGGTAAACAGCAATGTGATCAACCTGAAAACTGTGCATGTTTTGATGGATACCAAGAGAATCTGCGCTCCTCTTGCCGTTAAATCACTACAGAACAGGAGCAGCACTGTTTATATCTGTTATCTCAAGATGGATCTTTTTGACTAGATGAGTTGATCCAGCCAATCACTCAATTATGTGCTTCCTAGGTGATGATATGCATAACTCAATTTGAAACACAAAATGAGTAAAGTTCTGACAAGCTGATTATTTGATCTGTGTTTTCTTGAAGAAGTGTTGCTGCACAAGCTTCAGTGCCTCTATTTTTGTTTTGTCTTAAGCTACAATCCTTAAATAATGATATACTGTGAAAGGGCCCTTGGCATGATCTAAGCAATGACACAGGATTCCCAGCCAAAATAAATTCAGACAAAGAAATTAGAGTCTGCTTATTTGAAATGCTGTGTGTTGCACAAAGCCAGGGGTGTGAGTAAATTACAGAATCCGAAGCCAGTGGATTCCTCGGCTGACTCAACATCACAAAATTATCAAAAGCCAAAAGAAGAATTAGATGAATGCCAAAGAACATATCTCATATTACATGATTTTCTCAGGGTGGCAGGCAGAAGGAGATCAAAGCAGAACCTTTAGGAATAAAATTTAGTTTAATGTGGAAGTTGGCGAACAAAACTTGAGTAAAAAGTTGATGAATGAAAAGATTCTTCTGGAAGCAACTCTGTTACCTGTTTAATTTTGATCCATTTCCAATGGACAGAGGCATATTTGAGGAGATTTTAAAATTATCCTTCCCTTGAGACTAAATAATACCTGGATTTTATTCCATTTAGAACTGAGGTAGAAATACGTCAGTAACGCAAGTAAGCATGCCTTGGAATGTTAGAGTGGTGGCTTCCAAATACAACTCAGCCACAGAGTTTTCTGAAGTTTGAAGGTAAATACAAATTATAAAAAGAATGTAGTATGTGTGGGTTACAAGCTGAAAACCAACCATGCTTGGAAAGAATTATTTCTTATTCTAGGACTACATATTCCTGTGATTTGGAGGTTAAAATGATCCTTTATAATCCAAAAGCTGGTGATAGTCATGGTGTTTTGTTTTTATTTTCATTTTTTTTCAAAATAAAAGTTGACTTCTCATGCAGCTTACAATTTATTTTAATTAATAGTTCACAAAAGTTTAAAAGTTTCTATCTACTCTTACAGAACACAAACTTACCCCTGACACAGGAGCTTGGCTTGAGTAGAAGCGGGGGAGAGAGAAGAAGGAGAGGCAGCAGTGCAGAGACAGAAGGGACAGCCGGAGCATGACTTCGTCAGCAGCAGGAGAGATGCTCTGGCCAAGTTCTCACTCTTGTCAACTCAGTCAGACTCTGTGAGTGGCACCCCTCTCCCCTCTCTCCTGGGCCATTTGCTCTTTACCCTGGGTGGGCTCATTCCTTGGTTCCAGACTCAGTATGAAGCACCTCATTAGAGGGAAAGCCTGGGTTTGGGCAGAGTCAATGAAACTAGAGCAAATTTTGATGCATTGCTTAAAATAGATGAAGAGGACGAGCAAAGGGGAGACATGTCTCTTAATTCTATGTGAAAACAAGGATATTTATTTATAGACTTCACTTTTCAGGCATTGTAGAACTGATAGCTAATTATGCAGCCTGGATAGCATCTTGCCAAAGATGAACAAATCTGGTGGACCAAGGGAAGGCCAAACGAGTGATGTCCCAGCAGCGACTTTGAAAAGCCAATCAACTCTACCACTAAAGAGGTGATGTTCCACAGAAGATGTGGCTGTGCTGCTTGACTCAGAGGTTCCATTTAGCTCTGCAAACAATGTGGTCAGCTACCATAACCACAGCAGGCAGACCCAAGCAAAATGGGATGGCATCAGCAACTTCCACACTCCAGGGCCCAGCTACTTTGAAACATTCTATTCTTCAGCTTGGCTGCTCATAGGTGGAAGAGGAACTCTTCTGTGCTTCAGCTTGGCTGCTCATGGGTGGAAGTGGAGGGTGCATAGTATTGTCCATGCAGTAGCAAGCACTAAAGGCCAACATGAGTTCACCAAGCTCCAGCCACAGCATGGACCATAGACGCTGCATTTTCTTACAGAGTCATACCCCTTAAACTTGCCCACATTCTCTGTGTGCAGTATCTCAGTGGTTAAGATTTAAAAAAAGAAAAAAGAAAGAGAAAGAAGACAGAAGAAAAAGAAAGGAAGGAAGGAAGGAAGGAAGAAAGAAAGGAAGAAAGAAAGAAAAGGGAAGAAAGAAAGAAGGAAAGAAAGAAAGAAAGAAAGAAAGAAAGAAAGAAAGAAAGAAAGAAAAGAAAGAAAGAAAGAAAGAAAGAAAATAAAAGAAAGAAAGAAAGAAAAGGTTAATCAGAAAAGGCTGAAGCTTGGACTTACATCTTTTACATCCAAGTCCTGTTAGCAAAGAAGTCACCCAGATCATTGAGCCAACAGGAGAGATGCTGAGCTCCTTGTCAGCCCAGTGTGGCTGTGGACACCGAGCCTAGAGATGGGTGGTAAGGGTACAGCATCTCACTTGGCTTGGAGAGCTGCGGGGGCCGTGGACACAGGCGGAGGTGCCCTGGGCCATCACCAAACGGTGGGAGGTGGCTGGAGGGAGAGCAGTGCCTCACACTGAAGAGTCCATGTCTTCACTAGCAGAAGTCCTCTTTCTCCATGGTTCATAGAAAAGCTGAGAACATTCTTCCTCCATCACCGGAACCCTATTTATGGGAAGTGTTAAGAGGAGCCTGTGACAGTGCTCAACTAGGAGAACAGCGCTGCTTTCTTCGAGAGTTCCTTCGCTCATCGTCTCCTGGACATGTGAATTATGGAACTAGTTTTCATGTCATTTTGTTTTGCGTTGGGGTTTCAGATGAGCCACTGGAAAGCAGAAAGCAGAGTTGTGTGAAGTGTGTGCACTTCAGCCTCATTCTAGTCTGTGCTTTCTCCACGGCCCCCTTCTCTGTCTGTCTCAGCCCCTCCCTTCGATGATGCCGAATAGGATTTTATGTCGACATACAAGCTGCCTTAAATGATTTCAGGAGCAAGACGGGGCATAACTAAAAAGTAACTTTCATTTTGCAAATTTGATTTAAAATTTTTAGGGCTTAAAAATGTGTACCTGCAAGGAGGAATATTTAATCTTAAAATAACTACTTTTCTTAACATAAAAGTGCTATGTGTTTATCAAAAAACAATCAAATAGTACAGATACCAACAAAGAAGAAAGGCAGATAGTGAGCATTTGAGGACTTTGTGCGTTTTCAATATAAATACGTTTTGTGCGACGTCCTCCAGAAAATCTGCAGCCTAGGATGTGGGTGCCCACCTCAACAGCCTTCCCCAGCCCTGCACATCAGCCATAGTTCAGTATTTTCCAGTTTAAAATATAGACCTTTTATTTAAATGAAGGTCATATTTTCCACTCTCAGCCAGATTAAAACTTTGGATGGGTTACAGGTCCTGTGTGGTGTGTGGCTGCTGCTGCAGACAGTCTGTTCTTAAACCTTGTCGATTTTTCTATTCAGATGTTCATAGCCTTCTTGGTTTGAAGAGCTCTTTTCTTTGTCAGAAATGTTGTAATTTTTTTCATTTTATCATTTCATTTAACTTTATTTTTGTTTTTATGTTTCAATGAACGTTAAATTTTCATGAGCCAAATTTTTCATTCTTTTACGGGATAATTAAGATTTATATTCGGAGAGCCCTTCTCACAATCAAACCATTATCGCCAAAATTCTACTTAGTTTTCTTCCTGAATTTCTGCTGTTTTATCTTGCATCCTTGCACATTTAATCACCTTAATTTTATTTTTGTGTAAGATGTATGCTTGTATAAGATATATTTTTCACAATGTATGTATCTCTTGCCTATGTGCCTCTCTTCTGAATGGCTAGCCAAGATGCCCTTTGGTGGTGAGCGTCCCACCACGCCCTCACTGATGCAAGCCCATCCTTCGTGACGTGTTAGATGCCACTCCGCAGATCATCTTCCCCGAGCGAGGAATTCAAGCCCTTTTGTTGTTTTGCCTTTTCCTAGGCAAGTGCTCAATTATTGTAATTACTGGAACTGTTTTGTAGAGTAATGTGAATAACTCACAGAAGAATTTTTAAATAACTCATCTGTGAATTAAAAAAAGGTAATGAGTTATGTACAACTCACATTAAGCCAGGAATAGAAAAGTAAAAGAGAAACATTTGTATCAACAAGTTGGAAAAAGACACAGAAGGCAGGATTATCAAATACCATGTTGACACAAAGTTGGGAGAGATGGCTAATGCCAAGGAACAGAATCCGACTTTAAAAAGAAAGTGGGGGATCAGAATTAACAAGGTAAAGTCAGCGGGTAACTGCAATGCAGGGCTCTTAGGTTTAGCAGAACGACTCCACTTGTACCGGGGGTAAAGCCCTGGATTAACGTGGTCTCTTGTGAAACAGACTGAGGGTTTTGATTCACCACAAGGGCAGCAGCAGCCAACAGGGCGAGTTCGGGCGGCACCACCGTGCATCTGGAAGCCCGTGGAGGGTGCCTGCAGCTCTCCCTGCTGCTGCCAGGCGTCTCAGCACTGATCTCCCCCAGAAACCCACGATGGCCTGCGGGTGGAGGTCCACTCGGGACCCAGTACTTCTGTGGGAAGTAATCATCTGTGTCTAAGGCTAGAACTCTCATGCAAGTGTTTGTGATTTTAACAAATGTTCTCTGGAAACTATGATTTTAGAAAAAATAATTCTTTACCAACCAAAATGATGATATTTAACAAGCAGACCACTTAAATGCTTTTATAAAAGGACCTCTTGAGAATATTTGAATTTTACTGGTGTCAACTAAGTTGAACATAGGTGGAAGAGAAAAAGAAATCCTTAAGTTTTATGAAAGTCAAATGCAGAAAGCTCATCATTCTAAAGTCATAGGTAGTATCTCAGAAATGAAAATCTCATTGACAATGCGACATGCTAGAGTTGATAATGAAGTAAAAGCACTCCTGAAAAAAAAAAGGAGAATGATAAGAATATGAATCTGAAAATATACCTGGATCTCGTTCCAGAAAATAAAAGGTAGAGACTAAAGCATTTTCTGCCCTCAGTTTGGAAAAACTGATTTAGTTTGGGAAACAGAAAAAAGCGAGGCAAGAGAGAAAGGAGAAGAGAAGGAAGAGAAAAAGGAGGAGAAACCCCAGGGGAAGGGACAGTACTGATTCTCGAAAATATCAGATGAAGGGGTGATTTACCAGGGAAACACCAAATCAATATTAACCCAGCTCATAGTCACCCTAGATAAGGCTCAGCCTCTTGAGCCTGGGTCCAAATCTAGACCCTCCTTCCCAAGGGATGAACCTGCCCTCCACTCCTAATTTAGACAACGCAGAATCTGGAGGAGGCTGCTCCCGAGTGGGACTTCTCCTCCATGATGGGAAGAACCCCATAACTCATGGTTGCCGCGGGGTGTCAGCTTCCCCCCTCCCCGCCCCCACCATCTTCCCCAACACTCATGGTGGGTGGGGCTTCACTGGAGAAAGGCAAGTCAGAGCCTCGTGTTGAGTTGAACCTCAGAAAGCGCTTTCTCCTGGAGTCAGCATTAGGGCCGTCAGCCGCATCTACAAGGTATACCTGAGCTTTTTTTATGAGGTGGCCTTGGGACCCCACCTCAATATATAGTTCAATATAAATGAACTTCTGAAGTTAAGCCCAGTCATAAGTGGCACACAACCCATCTTTGCCACAACTACATTTGCTAACTCCTGGGGTGATCACTTCTGTGCTATAAAAGCCACCTTTAATGGGAGCTGAATCAATTCCAAATATTTCCCTTGAGACCTCTGGCTCCAGGAACTCCTGCATGCACGTCCGTGGGTCTCCTCAGGCTGAACCTGCTCTTGCCTCTCCACCGCGGTGCCTGGGCTGTGGTGGGCTCAAGGCCTTTGAAGCGACGCTACTGGGCAACGGGAAGGTGGTTTGTCCCAGGTAAAGTCACGGAATAGGCAGGGCAGTGTCCTCAGAGTCATGTGCTCACTCCAGTCCAGGCTGGTCAAGATTTCAGCCACGTTTAGACTCCCCTCTGCTCTCACTCAATGATTTCAAATGACGGATAAAAGTCATACAATTGTTTGTTTACTTGACTGAACACAGTTAGGAAAGTGTAGGGTTGTATTGTCATGTTTAATTGCTACCAAAATATTTGTATGTCGAGTAAACAGTTATAGATAAAGAAAGGCATTGTTTGGAAATTGGATTAATTAGTATTTAATTGCTATAACTTGCAGTTATTCCATTAATATTAGGAATGTAAGCTTGCAACAAATTAGTCACAAACAAAAGAAAACAACAAGGAATGAAGGATCTTTTGCCAAATCCATAACCCAAGAGAACTTGGCCCTCCTGCAGCTTTGAATGAGTTGTTAGGAATCTCAAAGTATTTACATGAGTGAAAACTGCATTTTTCTTTCTAACCTCAAAGGTCTTTTTAAATGACTTAGGTACATTCAACATGAGTTCTGATGACTCAGAGGTAATGCAGATACCTTGGCAGGAGTGGGTGCCTTCAATTGAGAGGACATCTGAAGATAATGGCTTTCCAGGAGGAGGGAGGAAGTGTTTCAGGTCTATTTGGGAGGACAAGAACCCCCCTAGTATTCACTGTCTGCAAATCCAAACACTTCCTAGCAAATCTGAAAGCTCGGTCTCATGCCAGGCACAAGTTGTCTAATACAGCGTCTGTCCAGGAGGGAGTGGGGACCTTGGCTATGGAGTCTTGTTCTGGTTTATTCTGCCTTGGTCTGGTTGAGTGGATTATCTGTCCTGCCTTCTCTGACTGGGAGAGCTTGGAAGAACCTTCAGGGTGGATGCAGTCCCAGAATCCACACTCAGGAACACCCAGGAGACTCAAGTGGGACCTCAACCCCAAATTGAGGTGAACCCAGCCAGCTTTGCCTCACACCGGGACCCAAGACTGAGGCCGTCCTGGCCCCTGAGCACTGGGGAGCTGACTCCAGTTGCTAATCACACAATGAGGCCCCAAAGACAATGGGGTTTCATGGCAGCCCCACAGCTCCCTCCCACTCCCTTCCACCACCAGCAGCTCTTAAAGGCCTTCCTGAACTGCTCGCTGTCAGCAAAACCAGTGTGTGCCCTGCAATCCCACAGACAACAAAGCCAGCAGCAGCATTTCACGCAGGTGATGTCACCCAGGTAAAATTGCACTGACAAGCTTTTAATTAAAGTTTTCCCACACGTCTCTCCGCAGGTCCCCGGAGCGATTATTCATTATGTGCCGACTGCCAGCCAATTGTGAGTCGGGAGGGAAGTGTTTTATTTTCAAAGCTCTTGCTGACAGCTAGAGAACACTTTGTTATACAATCTGTTTACGTTTTTTCACACATGCACACACTCACCCTCTTCTTGCTAAAGGGGAAATGGCGGTGCAGGGTGGTGAATGTGTGTGGTAGTAATTACGTGCACCTGCTGCTGAGGTGACTGCATGGGGGGTAGCCAAGCTCCCTCCACAAGCGATTGCCCCCATCTTGACGAGGCGCCCCCAGCTGGTCAAGGAGGTGTGACTCCAGGAAAGTACAGGTTCAAACTGGCGCAGAGGCTGCCGCTGGAGCAGGGAGGCTCCCTGGGCGCAGTCACCAGCAGGAAAAACAGGCGCGTGCAGGAGGAGCAGCTAGGGAAGTCTGGAGTAGGCTTTTGTCCACACGAAGACGCTGCCCTCGTCTCTGTCTCTGAGAACCTGCTTCTGAAGAAAGAACCCAGATTCCAGGAGTGAGAGTGAGACCTACCAAGTGACAGGGGGCTTCTGTGGCCCCTGGTTCTGCCTTGTACAGTTTCTGGGGAGGAGCATGGCTGCTCTGCTGTCTTCCCATCACCACGACCATGATGTGGGAGGGGTCGAAGGGGACCCACTAAGGATAGGCAGTGTGCAGACATGTTTCCACGATGATCTTTGGGCCACTCCTGGCATCCCCTGCCAGGCTTCCATGGCACCTCCTGGGAGACATGGGGGCTTCAGGACTGGGTTCTCATTCTGACTGTGACCTTGCTGGCCGCGAGGCTTCACATGCTTAGTGTATCCTCCCTGGCCTCAGTTTCCCCACATGTCAACTGGGAATAGGAATAGCTAACTCAGGGGGTGGGTCACGGCTGAATCAGAAATGGTGAGTTCATGGTGAGAGATGCGGTTCTCCAGTCCTGAAAAGCACGGCCAGTCACATGCATCTCCCCAGAAAATGCAGCAATACCATGACACTCATGGAGGCCCTTCCCCTCTTCTGTGGTAGCTCCACACTGGTGCAGACCGAGGATTCCAAAACCTCTGGCCCATCTCTTCAACTATCTTCCAGTCAAAATTATCTGTGATTTAGACAAAGAAAGCATGTGCACATATATGCATTCACCTGGACCATAGGGCTCTGCTCTTGTGCAAATACAAAGGCTCACACGCTGCAGCCTGTGGAGGTCTCCCAGGGTCTCCCATGGCCCAGCAGGCGTCTTCGAGCTTTCCCCCAGACAGGCTCATGCCCTGCCGGCGGCGCTTCCTGCTTCTGCATCGCTTAGCCACAAGTCCCTGGTGGGATCTGAGCATCCCCATGGCAAGCTCTGAGGGAGGAGCTTGTGCTCGGTACCTCAACATGGCTGGGATGTGCTTAGAATGCCTGGTGGCCACAGCTCAGCCTCCCACACTCTCTCTGGCCTCCTCCATCTCCCTCCAGCTCCACCTGTCAGCTCTTCTTCCCTCTGAGCCTGAAATCTCACACAGTAAATTTATTTATTTATTATTGTTGTTTGTTTTTTGAGACCGAGTCTCATTCTGTCACCCAGACTGGAGGGCAGTGGTGCAATCTCAGCTCACTGCAACCTCTACCTCGTGGGTTCAAGTGATTCTCATGCCTCAGCCTCCCAAGTAACTAAGATTACAGGCACTCGCAACCACACTTGGCTAATTTTTGTATTTTTTACTAGAGACCAGGTTTCGACATGTTGGCCAGGCTGGTCTCAAACTCCTCACCTCGGGTGATCTGCCTACCTTGGCCTCTGAAAGTGCTGGAATTACAGGCGTGAGCCACCATGCCCGGCCATGAGCACCATGAGGATCAAACCTGCATTCATACCCACCCTCAGTGGGACGCTGGAACTCCATCGGTTCTCTTTGCCACTGCCCCGCCTGGCCGTCACATTGCTAGGACCTTGTCCCACTACGGGGGACCCCCTCTCCCTCAGCTCAGGAGTCCCACCCAGGATTCAAGTGACCACAATAGCAAGAAAAACAGTTCCTGAAACCACGCTGGGTCTTTTATGAAGCTGTGTGCAGCTCAAGGCTTTCATTCCCTGTCTGCTTCCTGCTCCCCTTCCAGGTGCAAGGTGCAGGGCAAGGAGCCAAAATCACAATCCTGAGCAAGAGAAGCAGCCCTGATCTCACTGAGCGTACAGCCCAGCCACCGGCACGATGCTGAACACAGCGAGTGAAGCATCCAGGCAGAAGCCCACGGGAGCACAGCCAAGCCAACCCTAGGAGCCAGGAAAAGCTTCTCAGGGGCCTGGCATGACCCCTGACACTGGAACGCCGGGCAAGAATCACTCTTATAAAGGGAAATGAAAAGAGGGAACCACGTAACAGGAACACCAGTTACCAGGGCCCAGGGAAAGAGAAGGAGAGAGGGAGGGAGGTAGGGAGGAAGGGAGGGGAACCGGCAATGGCGCATTCAAGAACCTGGGTAGCGGGCCATGTTCAAGGCTTGGGCCTATCAGGAGAGCAGCACAGGAAGGAGGTGGCTGGAGGCACCAACTTGCTAAGCTGCAGATAACGCTGCCAGGGCTATGGGCCGGTATTGGTGCATGACCTGTTAGGAACGGGGCCGCACAGCAGGTGAGTGGCGGCACAGCAAGTGAAACTTCATCTGTGTTTACAGCCACTCTGCACTGCTGGTGTTACTGCCTAAACTCCACCTCCTGTCAGATCAACAGTGGCGTTAGAGTCTCATAGGAGCACAAACCCTATCGTAAACTGCACATACGAGAAATCTGCATTGTGCTCCTCATAAGAATCTAATGCCTGAAGATCTGTCACTGTCTCCCATCACCCCCAGATGGGACTATCTAGTTGCAGGAAAACAAGCTCAGGGCTCCCACGGATTCTACATTATGGTGAGTTGTGTCATTATTTCATTATATATTATAATGTAATGATCATAATAGAAATAAAGGAAACAGTGTAATGGGCTTGATCATCGTGAAACTATCCCCTTGCCCCGTCCATGGAAAAATTGTCTTCCATGAAACCAGTGCCTTGTGCCAAAAAGGTTGGGGACCACTGCTCTAGGGCACCTGGCTTTATCTTAGATGCAATAGAGCCCCTGAAAGGTGTGAGTGATAAAAAGCACCATCTAACTTGCATTTTAGAGATAATTTTCCAGTTGCTGGGCAGACAGTGGATGAGAGAGGAGGCACGGGATTGTTAGGAGGACTTCATTGTCACCCAGGAGTGGGAGTGGTCTGCTGGGACAGGGCAGGGGGAGTGAGGATGGAGGGGGATAGCTGGGGGCAGCAGGAGAAGGGATGCCACAGAGACAGGCCTGTGCAACGTGTCCTGTGAGCTGCATGAAAGGCTCTGATGCCTGGTGAACATGTGTGTAAATGCATGAATCAAGGATGGATGGATGGATGGATGGATGGATTCTATTGATGGATTAGTAGAAAATCATTGATTCTCAGTTATCTGACAGTTTCACTCTTTAGAATAGGTTTACATAATGCATGAGGCAATTTTTATTAGGGCCACAAAATTGATGATCCTTTCCTGAATTGTGGGCTGTAAGTCCCCTCCTCTTGAATCTCTGATGGCTTGTGACTGCTCTAGTCCACGTGGTATGAGGGAAGTACATTATAGGACGCCGGAAACTCATCCAGAGAGGCATGCAGTGTCCACCCTGTTCTTCTGAATGGTCATGCTGGAGCCCGGGCTCTCAGGAGCCTTCCAAGTTGGAGAAGCCTGGCCACGTGGAATCCTCCTGGCTGACAGTCCAAGCTGAGCTCAGCTTTTTAGCACCAGATCACTTTGTTTTGCTAAGCTATTCTTGAAATGAGTATGTTCCCAAACCTTGGGAACAGCCCCAGGCCTCATGTATTTCCACTTAGGATCCCAGATATTGCGAGTCAGAGACACACCGTCTTCTCTGTGCCTGTTTAAATTCTTGAAATCTGAATACATGAGCCAAATGAAATAGTTGTTTATGCCGCTAACTTTTGTGTGATTTGTTTTTCATTAACAGGAACTGGAACAGAATTTGGCAGCTGGAAGTGGGATGCTACCAAAATAAAAACCTAAAATACATGGCACTCATTTTAGGGTTGGAGAAAATTGGAGAGCCTTGAGGAGACCGTCAGCAGAAGCTAGGCAGATTTCACAGGAGGTGCCAGGGAAAACGCAATGAAGAGAATAAAAAACGTTTCCAGAGGAAAGAAGACTCTGCTATATGTGGTAGAAATTTAGCAAAACTGTTGCCTGCAATAATGTAAAAAACACAGGCAGTGAAATGATGGACTAGACTAAAGAGATTTTTTAGGCAGAATGTTGAAAGTGTCAACTGTTTTCTGTTAGCTGCACATCACAAGGTAAGGATAAAGAGGAGTGAATTACCAGAAGGATTTATTCAGTTTTCAAGGAGAATTTAGAGAAAATATAAAGAAGCAAGACTTGTTAGCTCTGGGATTAAACTATTTTACATATTCAGGCTCTCCAGAGAAATATTGAAGGCAGTGCTTCACAGATTCTTTCAAACTAAAAAAAAATCTTCTAAGAGTCTCAAGACTGTGCCTCGAAGACCTTGCCTGCCAACAGTACAAATTTTAGGAACTTAGGGGTGTTTCCTACCTTATCCTCAAAGGAGTTTGAGTTAGAGAAGGGCTTACCTTGGAGAGATTTTTGGGTGTGGCTTTTACTAATAGAATGAGTTATAAATGGATACAAAGGAGACCCATAATGCTTCTGAAGAATTTATATCACCTTGGACTGAAGCAGTATAGAAGCAACATGAAATGAAAAGAGCATTTTGGAGTGATAACATCTGACATCAGGAGGTAGGTTGAGAAGGGTATTCAGTTATAAATTCAGGTCATTTTGTATTTTAAAAAATAATAATAATAAAGGGAGAGGGGGCTTAGGGTATAAGCAAGAGCCCAGATGGCTGAGCCAAGAGCCACAGAGAACAACCCCAGCAAATGGGATGACAACTTAATCAGGGATCAGAGAAAATGCCCTTGGTAAGATATTAGAATTGCTGTGGTCCAATGACTCACATGTGCCTTCTTCCCCCATCCCATGAATAGTGGTATCTTTAGTGGCCGACCTATATTGTCCCAGCACTGGAGATTGGGAGAGGTGCAAAGATAATTTTCACTTGTGTTCCCAGGTCAGATTGAGAGGAGCTGTACCAAGGAACCATGCACAGAAGCCTCAGCCTTACAAATTAAATGTAAGTAATTTGTGGCCAGAAAGTAGACTGTAATGTTCTTTTTAAGAAAGATGACCATGAATTTTTTCCATGTCTCTTGTTGTGATATAGGGTCCATGTCCCTTCTTCTTAAATATAGGAGGGCTTGCATTTGTTTTCATTTACATGCAGCAGAAGGCACGCTTCTGATTTCTGAGGTTACTTCACATGAAGTAACCCTGCTATATCCTGTCTGAACTCCTTACCTACAGAACCCATGAGACCCCAAAATGGATATTTACTGGCACACTCAATATGAGATCTTGTGCCATCATACAAGGGGCTTTGTTATCCTAAGGCCCATGACATGAGCAAGTCCACAACGGGAGAGTTCATACTGACCAGGTCTACATTCCTAGCTAAGACACATGAGCAAGGTAGCCTCAAGTGACTGCATTCCCCACTGCCTCCATTGGAATTCTCTAGAAAAACAGAACCAGCAGGAGAAAGAGATGCAGATGTAGACAGAGATATATTAAGAGATTTATTTCGTGTAAGAAAAATGAATCTCGGGACCCCAAACTCACTAAGCCAAAGGGAAAGTCAAGCTGGGAACTGGGTCACGCACAGCTGCCTCTCATTTTGGTTCCTAAATGAGATGCCTACAAAGATGAAAAGCTCACACTGTGCCCACCAGGAAATCCCTTGTGAGTCTCAAGATCTTTACTCTACAGCATTTCTGTTGAAGTGCACCACGGCAATGTAAATTGATAGCTTACTCCACAGGTACGGGACCAAGGACAGAACTCAAAGTCATCCCTCTGCTCACCTGAAACAAATGCACATCTGACTGCTTCCTCTGCCCGATTGTCTACCTTATCTTATGTAAAAATGCAGATTCACTGAGCCAGACAAAGGCAGGAGTGACTATTCCCCCCAACCTCACATGAAAATTGTGCATTTCTCAGTATCCCATCCTTTCCCTTTTAAATATTGGAGCCTTCAAAATAATCTTCTGAGGAGAAGGCATAGACCTGTCTCCTGGACACATGTCCTTAACTTTGGCAGATAAACCTCCTAAAATGATTGAGACTTGCTGAGGTCATTTTCCTTGATTGACAATCTCAAGGAATTGGCTTTTGCCATTGTGGGGGCTGGTAAGTCTGAAATCCGTAAGACAGTTGAGCAGGCTGGCAACTGTCAGGAAGCAGCTCATACTGAAGCCTTAAGGCAGAATTTCTTCCTCCTCAGGTAATCCTGTTTTGCTTTTACATCCTTTCAACTGATTGGGTAAAGCTTACCTCATTATGCAGAATAATTCCTTTACTTAAAGTCAACTGATTTTAGGTGTTAACCACATCTACAAAATATCTAACAGCAACTTCTAGATTAGGGTGCAGTTGAATAGCTGGGTACTGTAGCCCAGTCAAGTTGATATGCAAAATTGACCATCCCACCTATCTTTTGAGTCACCCCAGCCTTCCAGCCTTCACAGCTGAAGTTCCCGGACTTTACGGAGCAGAAACAAGCCCTCCCTACTGTAACCTGCCTGAATGCCTTACTCACAAAACCTGTGAGCCCATAAAATGGTTGTTGATACTACCACATTTCAGGGTGTGTTGTTGTGAAACAGTAACTGATACAAGGCATGAAAGGATGTCCCTTCAACACAGGGGTTGTGCTAAAACAATCCACCCCCAGAAAAGCCACCTCCGGAAAGCTCTCTATAGTGCAAGAGTCTGTCCCAAAAGCTGTGGCATTGTCTGGACTGCTTCTACCAGGAAAGCTAATCCCATAGTAGCAGTAATGAACAGATGGTTGTCTTTTTCAGACACCAAAGAATCCTAATGTTCAGATAATGTGTGGAGACAGGCAGGAACCCATAGGCAGGTACAGATGGAAGTTTCTGAAATGGTGACAGTTTCATGAGTTTGAGGCAGGGTCTGAAGAAGAGCACGGGGTCTCAGCTCTCTCTAAACTTTTTCTTGGCCAAAGTGATTGGGCTAAAATGAGAGGGGGTAGGGGGCTATCACCTACAGAGCCTCTCTGGGGTGCCGGGCCATGTACCAGACATTTACTGCACTAGGACCAGGGATTTCGGTGACAGATCAAATGTTTCAAATGTCAATTGAGTTCATAGTAGAGAAGGTGGGAAAGAGACAGAAAGTAGGGAGGCACGAGTGGAGGGAGAAAGGGTGGAGGGAGAAAGGTGAGGAGAGTGGGAAGTGGGGTTATTAGTTAAGGAAGAGTCTCTGGAAAAACTGAGTTTGTTTGGGCAGTTTCAGGATGTAGAGTTCAGGGATGACATTCATAGCCATCTGGAGATGACTTAGGTGGGCTGAGTAATGATACACCCTGCCCCGTCATAAATTTGTTTACACCCTGATCCTTGGACCTGTGAATGCTACTTTATACAGCAAAAAAAAAAAAAGGTGGGGAGAATTTACTGATTGAAATAAGTTAAGGATGTTGAGATGGGGGGGTTTTCCTGGACTACCCTGGTGAGGCTTAAATGCATCCTCCTGTCCTTGTGAAAGAGAGGCAGAGGTCGACTTGACACAGAGAAGGGGCCACAGGTAGACAGAGGCAGGGGTGGGAGCAAGGTAGCCTCAAGCCAAAGAAAGTCTGAAGCCCCCAGAAGCTGGAAGAGGCAGGAAGGGTCCTCCTTGGAGCCCCTAGAGGGAAGTGAGGCTCTGCCCATGCCTTGATTATGAGAGAATAAATTTCCATTGTTTAAAGCATAAATTTTTCATAATTTATTACAGCACTCATGAGAAATGAACACAATGACCCTCCCTCAAAAAACAGCGTGAAGACAAAGTGTCATGAAAGCAGCCCCAGCATGGTACATGGTTTGGCTCATGTCCCCACCCAAGTCTCATCTGGAATTGTATTTGGCTCTGTGTCCCCACCCAAATCGCATCTGGAATTGTAATCCTCATGTGTGAGGGGAGGGACCTGGTAGGTGATAGGATCATGGAAACAGGTTCCCCCCGTGCTGTTCTCGTGATAGTGAGAGAGTTCTCGGGCAACCTGGTTGCTTGATAAATGTCTGGCACTTCCCCCTTCTCTCTCTCTCTCCTGGCACCATGTAAGATGTGCCTTGTTTCCCCTTCACATTCTGCCATGATTGTAAGCTTCCTGAGGCCTCTCCAGCCATGTGGAACTGTGAATCAATTAAACCTCTTTTCGTTATAGATTGCCCAGTCTCAGGTAGTTCTTTATAGTGCAAAAATCCTTAGCTGTGGTGTCCTGGCTGAATTAGTTATCATGGGGGAAAGAACAAGCAGAGACGACACTAGACAGAGAATCTACAGCGTTACACTGAAACACACGGGACGCACAAGTGGGCACCAGATGAATGCACGATGACAGTGACAGAGACGAGAATGCCAGGGGTGAAAGGGAGGGATGAAAGGCAGCACCCCGGGGAGTCAGGGTGCATCTGGGGTTGAAGTCAGATCTCATTCTGTCTTTCCAGATCCTGGCCAGCCTCTGGCAGGACCAAGGCACGGGCCAGGCAGGCCAACAAAGGCTTGTGTTCACCACCAACTCATTAAGAACCACAGCAGTGTAACAAAAGAGTGTTAAAGCCTCAGATGCAATTCCCTTTGGGAGCGCCTACTGCCCAGGATGACTCACACTGTATCCTGAAACCAAGGTCCTCCCTCCAGCCTTCCCCCGGTGCTTTAGATAAATATTAGAAATGTGGAGGCCATCACTTCCTGTAAATAGATTTAATCTCTTAGGCTTTCATCATCCAAACAGAAGCTCACTTACTGCTGGTGCTAAATAAATATTAAATAGTAGGGAGTTCTTAAAAGCAAACCACCTAGGCCTCAGATGTAAATAGCTCCCTCTAAGGACACCTCTGGATGCCTTCTTTTCCTTTGGTTTACTTCCTCCCTCTCCTCTTCCTTTTTTCTTTCCTTCTGTCGTTCTTAAGATCATTTGAAAGCTCTTCAGGAAACAAAAGGAGATTGAGAAACAAACTCTCCCCTCAATCCAAGGTGGGCAGCTCCCTCCGCTCCTGCCTGGGATTGTGTGTGAACTTCAGAGGTCCCTGGTGTTTTGTTTTGTTCTTTGCTTCATTCCTTCTGTTTTAAGGTAACCTTATGGAGTCCAAAGGCCTGATTTGCATGAATGTGAACAACACCGCTCTCTGTTATCCAAATAATTGGATCTGTCTTTCCTTTACTAAGACTGACTTAGTTGCGCCATTTGAGGACTGAAATATAAAATGGGAGTGCGTGCCATGAAATCCTGTTTGTAGGAAAGCAGTCACCCCGGGGGAAGAAACCAGTGGGCTACACAGTGGCTGGAACTGCAGGGAGAGGCTTCATCTCCAGCAAACACACGCGCGGCCAAGCACGCAGGCCAGCACCCCTGGCTGTTTGCTAACAGAATCACGAGGAAGAGTAAGTTGAAAAACAAGAAAGGAAACGCTTCCGTGTACCCACAAGATGAAGTGCACACAAAGGGGTGGAGGGTGGCACCATCATTCAAGACTCTGGGCCACTGAGTCCAAACCTTCTCTGGCTGTGGAAAAGCAGCCCAGAGCCACAGGTGACCTTGCAACTCACACCCCTGCTGCCCCATGGTGCCACATGCTTGCCCAGGCCTGGGGCTGCCTCACCCTCCCCTGCAGGCCAGAGGGAGCTACACGGCTGCCCTGCCCATGGAGGGGTCGACTTCGGCGTCCCCACACCAGAGTGCCCTGACCTCATCCCCCACAGTCTCCTTAGGCATCCTAGCCAGCTGGTTCCTGGGTGTCCAGGCAAAAGAGAAGTCACTGATGTCAATCGCAAAAGCCTAAGAGGCCCCTGGCCCAGTGGAAGAGACTCTGCCTGTTGGGATCCGGGGTCGCCAGGCCTGAGAGGAGGACACACAGCCCAGGCCATCTTGTGACCTGAATTTCTGAAGTCAGGCAGGTGGCTGTGGAGCAGGGTTTGTTTTCACCAGATGATTTTTTTTTTTTTTTTTTGCTTTTGTTTCTATTTGCTTGCTTGTTTTGTGGGAAGAATTGCTTTTTTCTTACTCTATTTTTTGCATAAGCTCTGGAAACCAAAAAAAAAAAAAAAAAAACAAAACCATTTTGGGTTAACGTGTTTCTTTTTATTCAGACACTTCCTTAAGTTTCGGCAGTTATGTAAACTGCACTCACAGGCCCTCAGGCTCTGGGACCGCCCTTTTACCTTGCTCACCAGCACCCGCAGGGGACAGAACAGTGACTACCACTGCATGGGGGCCGAGAGAAATCGATATATGTGGGCCGAAACCTCGAGGAGGATCAGACAGGCCAGGCAGGGTCCCACAAACAGAGGAGTGAGTGGAGGATGTCCAGGAACCTGGGAGGCAAAGGCCCAGCCGCAGGGTTCAGGCCACAGTCACGCCTTAGACAGGGAGGCCTGCTGTAAGAGGGACTCAGCTCTGAAGAGCACCTGACAGTAAACCACACCTTCTTTCCTCAGGAGCCACTCACAGATGATTCCATTGCATTAATGAAGACTGGCCTTAAGAAGAAGAAAAAGTGAAGTCACAAAGAGGCTGCTTGTCACCCCTCTTCCATGTGTGACTCTTTTCCATGGCCACGCAAGGTGGAGGACATGGGGCGTTTGAGGAACGGCCCAGTGCAGCATGCGCATGCGGCCAGCAGATGTGCTGGGGCTTTGATAACCAAAAAATCCCAAAACAGAGCATGGAGGAAAAACGATCTGCAGATGTGTCACTGGGAAGAGTTGACCTCCTGCCAATAAATTAGTCAAAGTTGCGTTTCCCCAGATCAGCCTTACCTTCTGAAGTATAAATTATGGCGCTAGGCACGCCATCCAAATTTTCGAAAGTCTTCAAAGACAAGACACCCAGATTACGGGATGTTCTTGGCAAAGTTGTGTTCTTCTCAAAAATTATTCACAAGGGAGCTGGAGAGCATTCCAAGGGCTTGTGCTTTCCCAGAGAAGCTGGTTACACAGCAGCTCCAGGGGCCACAGGACTGCCCTGGGAGCAGATGCCAGTGGTTTGCTGCTGGGCACACCAGGGCCAGAGAAAGCAGCTGCTCCTCCCCTGCCCTGTGAGTCACGTTTCTCACCTGACACTAGAGGTGTCGTGGCCGTGACTAGTCCCCGTCAGCATGCTTCCTCCTAGGATCTTCATGCTTGTCTCTTCTTGGGGAAGACTGGACTCTCAGGCACTCGTGGTACATTTGTCCTGACATCACTGTGGCGAAGCGAAAAGATTCTGTTTTTATTAATTCCCACTTTAAATAGGAAGAAACCAAAACACAGAAAAGGCGTGAGTCAAACCTTCAGGCCTCCCCAGATAACTGGAATGAAGCTGTGCAAGTTCTCCTCATGTCAGAAAGCTGTGTTCTACCAGAGGCTGGGATTTTTCAGAGCAGCACCTCTGAATCTAAGACATGCCCATTCTCTCAAGGGATTCTCAGAAGTTCTCAAATTTCCAACACAAAATTCAAAAGGAAGCCCAAAGAAAAATTTAAAGAAAATATACACATAAGTTTTTTTTTTTTTTAATTCCGTGGACACTAGATTTTCAATAGGTGGACTAAATTTTTGTCCTTACCTTAGAAACTACGTTGACTGGTTTATTATAAAATGGTTAACATATTCACAAGATAAAATGCAATAAGTAAAACAAACATGCTTTTCTTCAGCTGGCTCTCACTGGGTCTCTTTGGACATGACCTTGTCCATCAGAGGGCAAGACCCAGCCTGAAAGTCTGCCCAAACCTGGAGAGTGATGAGGACACCAGCCACGGAGCCAGAGGCCTGTGTGTCGTCCGAGCACCGCTGACCTTCCAGATATGCAAGTAAGATGCCACTTAGTGACCCTTCCTAGAGCGGGTGGAACAGGGCCTCCCAGAAAGGCATGTCCTGCTGGAAATTCAGCGTGTCACCTTGTTTGAAATCAGAGACTTTGCAAATGTAAATGAATTAAGAACTTCACGAGGAGGCTATTTTGGGTTGGGATGCGCCCTAAATATAATGGGGGTGTCCTTGAAAGACTCAGAACAGGAGAAAACATGGAGGAGCATGCCACGTGCTAATGGAGGCAGAGAGAGGGCTGTGTCTCCCAGCCATAGCGTGTCCGGGTGACTGGCAACACAGAGCAGGGATGGAGCCTCCAGAAGGAACCAATACCGCTGGAACTTTGATCTTGGACTTCTGGCCCCCGGCACGATGAGACAATAACTTTCCGTTGTTTTAAGCCAGTCTGTGTTATGTGCACAGCAGCCCCAGGAGCACACACATTTACTCATCCAGGAAGAGGGACGAGGTGATCGAGGAAGAAAGAGAAAGAACATGAAGCCTGCTGCCCACAGGAGGCTGATCTCCCGGTGCAGCGGCCCGGTAGCAGCCTCCATTACCATTGGTGTCCAGCCGCCCTGACGGTGCTGGCCCCCAAGAACCAGGAGGGGCTGTCAGGACTCATCTCTCCATGTCAGAGGACACCTGGACACAGAGGATGGACTTGTCTGGGACCCCGAGGGAGCAGGGAAGACCAAGACAGGGGCGGGGGCACTGCGGCCCCTCCACATACCTGGACACCAGCCCAGCCCGGCCGAACTGGGCAGCCCTTCCCACCCTCCAGTAGGGAATACCGGGAAATATGGGCAGAAGGAACTTCTTGGGAAAGGCAGAGCAGAGACAGGGAGGGGGTGCCAGGGGAGTGAGGACTCTGAAGACACTGAGGGCGACTCTGAGAGGAGCGGGCGCCGTGCTCGCCCTTGAGGAGCTGGATGGCCTGGCTCTCTTTGGGCTCTGCCTGGAGCCCTGGACCTCAGAACTCAAGCTGGGGTAAAGAAGGTAGCCTGGGGGCGGGGCGGCACCTGCTTTGGGCTCTGCCTGGAGCCCCGGACCTCAGAACTCCAGCTGGGGTGAGGAAGGTGGCCTGGGGGCGGGGCGGCACCTGCTTTGGCCTCTGCCTGGAGCCCCTGACCTCAGAGCTCCAGCTGGGGTGAGGAAGGTTGTCTGGGGGTGGGGTGGCACCTGCTCGCTGAGCCAGCAGCCCACACACTGCAGCGCACCTGCCTTCCTCGAGAAAGCCACGGAACACCTGCTTGAGAGTGCGGGGTCAGACACTTCTCCTTCACCTGGAACATGGACTCATCATGAGCTCCGTGTTGCACGTGGACTTTGACCTGTGGAGAACCCTTTGCTAGCACAACTAAGGGCTCAGACCCCCGGGGAAGATACGTCACTCAGAAGGCACCGGAATGGGAAGCAGAGCCAGGTGAGGGGCTTGAGTGGCAAAGGCACCGGTAGAAGCCACCCAGCCCTGGGCCCAGCTACCTCTCTCAGGCTGAGGCCACGTGACAGAGACCCGAACTGTGTATCCAAGAAAAATGAAAACATAAAACCACATGGACATCCTGCTCCTTGTCAACTCTCCATCCTGAATCAAGAGAACATGCAGCCTCCATGCAAGAAAACCAATGGGTTCACCTCCAACTAGGACTTCCCACATGAGGACAAGGACAGATCCAATCCTGCCAGTGCCTGTTGCAGGCATCCAGGAGGGCCACCTGTGGCCACCGCCCTTCAGGCTCTCCCCCTGCCCCAGGAATCCTCCCACCAGGTCTGCATTTGAATGCTCAGATCAATGGCTTCAGATGGAACCTAGCAAAGACTGATGGAGTCCATCCCATTCCGTTTATCTCTCCTGGCCGGCGTTTCCTCTCAATTATACTCGTCAAGGGTACAAAATCAGGATGGGTGGTGGCATGCAACATTGCCACTCCTATATATTAAATGGAATGAAAACCAACTTAAGAGTTACTTCAGGTGTCTGGCTCTCCAGGGGCAGAAGCAAATCCAGCAAAAAGCCCCAATTCCTCTCTCTTCTCTCTATAGCCAACCACAGCAAACCAGGGAGAGGGAAAGCCTGAGAGAATGAGAATAGACAGGCATTCATTCAGGCCTTAAACTGGCCTTGCTTTTCTGGGATCCCGCATTCAGGGTCCCTTATCTTTCTCTTCCGAGCACCTTCCCAGCCCTCCACCTCACCCCTGGTCCCCATGCACACTTCACTCCTCTGATTGTTTCTAGATCGGCAGGAGGTCTGGGAACTGTGCCTGCAGCTGAAATGGAGAAAACCCATCCAGCACCTCCCCTTCCATCAGTAATTAAACCTCCAGCCCAGAGCCAGCCCTGCCTAGGATGCCAAGCAGCGCTTCTCCTTGTGAATCCGCTTTGATCTTTGCAAGGACAACCTGTCCCCACCCTGCTCTGCTCGCCACTGGAAGGTGCCTGGTGGACACTGTGGTTCATACCCAAGTTACAACAGATAAATGACATCTCCCTGCAAGGCCTTTCACAATGTGCATTTGAGGCGAGGAAGGGGGATTCATGGATACCACTCCATTCTCAAAGGCTGAAAGATCAATTTGCAAAATGGATAAGCTTAAATGCCTTTCACATTTCACAAAAACCTCTGGGAAAAGTTCTGTACTTCTCTCAGATACAAATAACTGTGACTGTGAGAGATGCCACACTCTTGATGCTGGGTTATCTAAAATATTTATTAAGATCTGACCTTGCTCTGTCTGCCTTCAGACTCGCACTCCTCTGCAGAACTGTTCTGGCTGCTGTCACTACCGCAGACTTCCCAGCCGGATAAATCATAAGGCCACATCTCCCCATTTCTCTTGTTTGACATCTCGGTGACATTTAGCCCTCTGGAAATTGGCTCCTCCCATGACCACAGGACACTTCACGCTTCAGCTGCACCTCCTACCGTCTGAGGGCTCCTTCTCATTGCTGGGTCCTCTGCCTCTGATCCCTGGGGGTGTTGGGACTCTTAAAGTTTCTGTCCCCAGACCTCTAGTCCTGTGGACTGAGGCCTTTCCTGCCTGGAAGGACAGCCTAAAGAACACCGGCCGGAGCTTCTTTCTCTGTCACCGTGTGAGGTAAACTGTCATCATCCACCAGCAGAGGCAGAGGTAAGCAACCCCACAGCCCACGGCCTCAGGGTGGGCAGCATGGGCCCCTGTGGGGTCATGTACCTGTGGAGTGTGCACTCACTTCCCGCAAGATGACACCTTTCTGCATATAAATGCATAACCCGACAAGGCACATGGCTGAATTCACTGCAGAATCATGTTTAAAAAGCAAAACGTGCCCAGCTTCCAAACGGGGTCGAGCACTAACTGCAATCGCAAGAAAACCTGAGTCTCTAAAGTAGCGATCAGAGGGTCTGCGGATGGAGCCCAGACAGCCTTCCGGGCAAACTCTTCTCTTCCTCAGCCCCAGTCTCTAATCCCCACAAACCCTCCAGGGACCTCCACTCTTCCAAATACCTGAACTTCCTGTTCCCCTACCTGTCTCCTCTTTCGGTCTTTGTAAGGAGCCATCTGTGTCCAGTGGCACCGCCTGGCAGCTCCATGGGGCCTGGCTTAAGAATGAGCAAAGCCCCGGACCCCCCCGCCGAGCCCCACCAGCCTGTGCATGGGGGCCCCACAGAGGGTTCATGCAGACAAGACATGCTAGAGGCCTGCGGGGACGACGAGGGCCGTTCTGCCCCATTGCTGCACAGCGAAAAGAAAATAATAATAATTTCTAAGACTTTCAGGTTCAGCCTCCCAAAGTACTTTTCCAGGAACATACTTTGAAAGAACACCATAGAAAATACGATCCCAGTGACATGAAGCTTCAGACATCCTCGTGATTTAGGGGGCGAGACGGCGAAGGGATCTCGGGAAGAATTTGTTTTTGTTTCTGAAATGTCAGAAGAAAACATACCTTTGAGATGAGCCTGTACTTTTAGCGTTCAAACTCCCCTTGCGCTTTGCTTGGGTCCCGCGTGTGCTGAGCAGGAGAGAAAGGTGTGCAGAGAGGTCTGCTCCTGGGCCTCCCTTCGTAAGGGGAGTCTGTTCCAAAGGCCATGTGTAAAGCACGAAGTCTCGCACGCTTTCTTTTTTTTATTATTATTACACTTTAAGTTTTAGGGTACATGTGCACAACGTGCAGGTTTGTTACATATGTATACATGTGCCATGTTGGTGTGCTGCACCCATTAACTCGTCATTTAACATTAGGTATATTAAAGTACAGATGATATTCGAGAGCAACTCATTGGAGGAGTTGCCAAAGCGTGTCTTCAGGGTATATAAAGGTTGTTCCGGAAGGAGCGTGAAGGCTCCAGGTGCCAATGTGGAGCATGGATTCAGCCAAGCAGGCGAATGTGCGCTGAGCCTGCACTGAGCGCCTACTGTATGCCTGGTACATGCAGAAAGAGAGGAAGGGGCAGAGGCTCTGTCCTCAAACCTCGCACATGCTCAGCAGGAGGTGCACACACGTCAGCTGTGAGCGCATGTACCCTGCAGGGACGGAGACACAGCCTCCCTACAACTCACCCAGCCCCAGAGGCACGTGCGTGCACTCACATGTGCACGGCGTGGGGACTTCATGTTTGACACGCTCTGGACTTCACAAGCTCATCTCCTGGAATTCCACTGTGTCGGGGTGAGTCTTGTGTTACTGAGAGAGGAACTAAAGCTGTCTTTTTCTCTTACTAAGCAGAATGCCCAATTCTGCTCCAGAAATGGACCACAAAACTGCAAAATGCAAGAGAAGGCACTAAAATCTCAGCATCCTCTGAACACAGAAACACTTTAGCAAATTCATGACTGGAAAAAAACATTCTGGTAAGCTGGCGAGATTTCAGAAGGTGATTGCTCCAAGCTCGCCTTTTTATTCTGAAATTCTTATCAGCAAAATGCTACAGTGAATTGATGCCATTAACGTCTCCTCTCTGCTTTCCTTGGGAACTCAGCATTCATTATTATCGAAAATATAATATTTATGTATTTCAAGAAAATACAGAAAATAAACACACAGTGGTCACACCGCTCGAGAGTTACTGGAATTCTCCTGTGTCTAAAGGAGCGAGTTAGAACCTGGGACCTGGCAGCAAAGCTGGGTGTTTTCAAGGATGTGAACCCAGCCTCTTCCTCCCCCACATCTGGGCCTGCTAAAGAGTATCTGGCCCAACGGTAATGGTCAGCGGCCAAGTTTCTGAGAAGGCTGCTCGGAGTACGTTGATATTTCATTGAAGACCTGCCACAACCTTATGACAGTTGTACTATCCTTTACAGGTAAGGAGACAGGATGCAGTGCTAGGCAAATACTTTACCTTTTTAATCTATTAATCTACCACCTTAGGGACATGATTTTAAATCCACTCCAGAGCAAAGTGACTGAAAATCATTCTGGTCTGACAGCTTTAAAAGATCAGAAGTGAAACGTGTTAAGAAGGTCTCAGCCCGTTGATATGGAATGAGTTCAACTGTTTGGGATTCCCCCGCCCTGGTGAGGGTCTACCCTTCCCTTTGAGAGGGTCCGGATCCGGCCTCACATGCCAGCAGGAAAGTGTTCCTATTAGACGGGGTGAAAGTGATTCAGGAGCATGGACATTGGTCTGGGCTGGGGATGGCGAGCGCTGATGGAGTTAGAAAATCCTCAGAGTTTTGGGGAAGGTTTGCTTACTGCGTATTGGGATGAGTGGCTGGCGTCACGAGAGCCAGTTAAAAGCGAGGGAATGAGAGCCAAGTGCTTGCTCCATGGAGCCATGTGGCAGGACAAAACAGAAAACTTTATTTTCAAAAGCTTGCATTTTGATGACACAGAAGTTATTGTGTTTGTATTTTTTTTAAAACAATAGAGCCCCCAGTTCCTAAGCAGTCCCCATGTCTACCAGCCAGATTGTCCCCAGGGCTAGCAGTGGGGCCATTGAACAGGTTCTTCACCAGGAGTCTCAGGCCCTCAGCCAAAGCTTCTCCACCCACTGAGGGAGTCCAGGCCATTCCATAGCACAGATATCCCCACTAAGTCCTGGCCAGCACTGCTGTTCGAGAGAAATATCAGGTCAGTTATTTGACCCAAAGGAGACTCTTCACAAGTAAGTAGCCAGGTGCAGAAGATGACCTTGTAACTACAAAGACTCAGTTTTCAGCAGGGCAGGGTGGCTCCCGCCTGCCATTCCAATGCTTCGGGAGGCAAAGGATTGCTTGAGGCCAGGAGTTCAAGACCAGCCTGGAAAACAGTGAAACCCTGTCTCTATTAAAAAATTAAAAACATATATATGTATATATGTGTGTGTGTGTGTATATATGTATATATATGTGTATATATGTGTGTATATATATGTGTATATATGTGTATATGTGTGTGTATATATGTGTATATATGTGTATATGTATATACACACACATATAATTTAAAGATCAAAAACTAAAATAATAATAATAGTAATAAAAGACTCACTTCTCACAGTGGTCATGGGTCCAACACGCATGTGTGGTCATTTGCAGGCAAACCTTTCAACTATGTGAAGCAGCAACTAAAGAAAAGTTTGCATTCTTGCTGAAAGAGACCTTTTCTTTTGTACTCTGGAAAACAGGAATTATGCTAAGATGTTTACTTCGTGTGTCAAAGCAGCCACCCCCTTTTCTCATATAGAGCTACCAAGCAGCCATGCATACATGGACACCGGAGGTAAGAGGAAGGGGCCTTGAGGGGTGCTGCTGGCATCAGACAGAGCATTGAGAGCACTCCACGCAGGGTAGACTGTGCTGCTGAGAGGGAGGCCGCTGAGTGAGGAACAGGGTGACCTCTGCCTCCCTGTGTCACCCAGGGCCACATCCTCCGCCTGCTCAGACAGGCTGATATACATGGGGACCGCTGGTTCTGGGGTGGCAGCATGGTCAATTTGAAAATGCCTAAGCAGCAAACCTCAGAGGTTTATGCACCAGCAGGGGCGACGGATGCCAAGGTGGCTCCTCCTGGACACACAGGTTTCTCCCGATTGAGGCTCCTGCACAGAGGCCTCAAAGCTGAACTACCTCTTTAGAACAGGCATTGGGCAACTCCATTCCAAAATCAAGGCCTGTGCTCCCCTGGGCTCTGCGGGGCTCCCTTGGGCCAGGCTGGGGAGTGGCAAGCAGAGGGAGAGTGTGGTCTGCAGGGTCTGCGGGCTTCACTTCCAGGAGAGAGGGGCAGGGCTCAGAGGCCCTGTCGGCTGTGGAGCTGCTCCCCTCGTAGCGTGGGGAGTTCCACATGCGGAGGAGCATCCCTTCGGCTGGTGGATGTGGAATTAGCACCCAAGGCCTGCAGCTAACATGCAGTGGGCAGTCCTGCAGCCGGAAAGCTGGCCCAGCACAGCAGGCTTCTGTGCAGGGGTCTGAGACTCCTGGGAAGGGGTGAGCAGGGGATGCTGAAGCAGCCAAACTGGGCACTCCTGGAACATCTCGGGCAAGAGTGCAACAATAGGAATGGGACCCAGAGACAAGGATGCGGCTCACTATGGGTATCTGGGGAGGTGGGAGCTCTGACGGGTGTGAGGGAATGGGATGCAGGGTTACTGTTGGTGTCTGGTGAGGCGTGAACTGTGCTGGGAGTGAGGGGATGGTGGTGCAGGGTCACTATGGGTGTCTGGGGAGGTGTGAGTTGTTGGGTCTTAGGGGATGGTGGTACAGGCTCAATGTGTGTGTCTAGAGAGGTGTGAGCTGTGAAGGGAGTGAAGGAATGGTGGTGCAGGCTCACTGTGGGTGTCTAGAGAGGTATGAGCTGTGACGGGAGTGAGGGGATGGTGGTGCAGGCTCACTGTGGGTGTCTAGAGAGGTATGAGCTGTGACGGGAGTGAGGGGATGGTGGTGCAGGCTCACTGTGGGTGTCTAGAGAGGTATGAGCTGTGACGGGAGTGAGGGGATGGTGGTGCAGGCTCACTGTGGGTGTCTAGAGAGGTATGAGCTGTGACGGGAGTGAGGGGATGGTGGTGCAGGCTCACTGTGGGTGTCTAGAGAGGTATGAGCTGTGACGGGAGTGAGGGGATGGTGGTGCAGGCTCACTGTGAGTGCCTGGGGAGGTATGAGCTTGGAATGGGAATGTGGAAGCCAGGAGGAAGAAAGAGTGGCTGGCAATCCCAAGACTTCAGAGCAGGCAGCTGCAGCTCAGGTACCCCAGCCCACACAGGGAGCCCATCAGGCTGGCACCGGGAACTCAGAGCCGGCAGCTGCAGCTCAGGTGCCCCGGCCCACAGAGGGAGCCTGTCGGGCTGGCACCGGGAACGCGGGTGTACAAGTGCACAGGTTTGTCTTGCTCCTGGCGGCATTCTGGGAGCAGCAAGCGCAGGGATGATGGTGACAGCCTGGGGACTGTAAGGGGGACACTTTCTTTTTCCTGCACACTTTTCTCTCCTACTCTTGCCCCTTCCTGGCCTCTAGGATCACCTCCCAAATAAACTCCTGTCCCCAAATTCTTTACTTAGAAACTGCTTTGGGGCAGTCCAAGTTGAGATTTTAAGGCATGAATGAGGGATTTAGGAGGAAGTGTTATCAAAGTACGCCTTGGAAATATCATAAAAGAATGGCCAGTGCTGATCATGTGGGCAAAGAAGAGAGGGGAAGACAGGAATGCAGGGGTCTTCCTTGCAGGAGGGCAAGGCGTCCCTGAGGGGCGTGGAGAGAGGGGAGTTCCGAGCATGAGTTGGGAGTCATCTGAGAAAATGCCCCCTCTTTGCCATTAAAAGAAATAATAATGATGATGAAAAAGAAAACATTATGAGAAAATGCTATTGCAGTAGTCAAGATTACTAAAACATGACCTCGTTACTCATTTAAAAATGTTTGGATTAGACTACATTCAGGAAACACAGGGTTTTTATCTAACTCTGTACTGTAATTAATGAGTTCATTTTGATGTACCCAGTTGAGTAATGCATCCCCTTTCTTCCATCAAATTGCCCTACCCATTCAGAGAAAACAGTCTCTTTTTTTCTCTCTCACCCTGGACATATTCCTAATTAGTTTGCTTTTTTTAATTAGAAGAGAATTTCTCAATCTTCGAATTGTCCCCCACTTAATGAGCTTCTCCAGATGTTGAATTAGAAACCAAAAAACTACAGAAAAAACAGCTGGACATTAAATAAAACAGGAATTACCAACAGGTCACCTGGGAAACAATTCTATATCTTCACATTAACGCTAAGTAACCCCTGGCATATGCCGTTTTTCCTGTAGAAATGATCAGGCCCCAGGCAGGAGATCCACACAGTCCACTCATCACTCCCAGAGGCTGCCTCCTTCTTCACACCCCCTTCCCCTCAGTCTGAACACCGTCCTGCAGCTGCCCCTGGCATTTATGACGCCTGACTTGCAGTTTCTGGCTCTCCTGATGACATCTTAGGGTGCCTGGGTAAGACCCTTCTCATACGAATTTCTCACCTCCATCTCCCTGATAGTGATCTCCTCAGAGTGATCTGGCTCCATTTTCCTTAGAAGCTAGCTCTCTCAGTGACTTAGGGTTTAATATACACCATGGAATACTATGCAGCCATAAAAAATGATGAGTTCATGTCCTTTGTAGGGACATGGATGAAACTGGAAACCATCATTCTCAGCAAACTATCGCAAGGACAAAAAACCAAACACCGCATGTTCTCACTCATAGGTGGCAATTGAACAATGAGAACACATGGACACAGGAAGGGGAACATAACACACCAGGGACTGTTGTGGGGTGGGGGGAGAGGGGACGGATAGCATTAGGAGATATACCTAATGCTAAATGATGAGTTAATGGGTGCAGCACACCAACATGGCACATGTATACATATGTAACAAACCTGCACTTTGTGCACATGTACTCTAAAACTTTAAGTATAATAATAATAAAATTTTAAAAAAAGAAAACTCAGGAGAGGCTCTAGGAATAAAGGTATATGGACAGAAAATGCCCAAGCCTGACTATTTATAATGCCCAGCATCATAAATAAGGAATCACTACAATTAGAACTATTTAGATATTTAATGTCAGATACAGAAGAGTCAGAGAACATCTAATATATACAGAGGTGTTCAGTAAATGTTAGTTGACAGGGTAAATGAGTTTAAGCATTCCAGAACCATAGTCCAAATATCACATGTACCCTAAAAATACGTGCAACTATGTTATCAATAAAAAACTAACAAACAAAAACTGAAAAAATAAATAAATAAATAAAAATAAAGAGGAGTCTCCCTTGGAGACAGGAGTCTGCGGCCTGCCAGGGCTACTGCGAAGGTGAGGGTGAGAAAGCCTTGCAGGGCAGGGCACCCCCACCCTGTCCCCAGCATTCACACCGCAGCCTCAACCTTCTCAGGACGAGCCGTCTGAATACACTATGAGCAGCTTGTACCACAGCGATCTCTACACACATGCAATGCCAGGTTGTCCTTCCCGGATACAGGTCAGCTGCATCTGGGGCTGTGTACCCACAGGCGTTTCCCGTAGAGACCCCGGCCCCTCCCTGGGGCTCCATCCTCTCCACCTTAACCCCGGGTCTCAGGACTCGAGCACTGACACACCTTAACTCCTCGTCAAAAAGCGGAGTGGCTTTAACAGATGTTTGCATCTATAAACAGGCTTGCTTCAGGTGCTTCCCTTCACGAGAAATGAAATCCATGTTCTCCCCCAAAGACCAGCCTCCGGTGGTTGCAACAGGATTGTCCCAGAGCCAAGGCCCCCAAGAGCCGGCTTCCAGGGAACATGAATCCTCTGACTTAGGGTTGGGGACGGATGGCCTGAACCCTGTGCTCCTTCTAGAACTCCACATTCTTCAGGACAGCCAGATCCAGGCCATTGGCCAACGTCCTCGTTCTGAAATGCCAGAATGTTCCCACCTTCGTATCCTGCGCTCTCCTCACCACTCTTTGTTTCCATGGCACGGCTCTGGCTCATCGGGTCTCCACTCCTTGCTGCCACACCCTTGGAGCCAGCAAGTGTCTCTCAGCAGGATCACTGCCATCCTTGACACCAGCCCTGCCCATCCCTCCCAGCAGCAGAGGTGGTTTCCACTCCTGCGTCACTCCAACCTGCCTCAAGCCCCACTCCCAGAGGCCTTCGCCAGGCCACATGGAACTTTCTCTGCCAGGGACTCACTCTTCCAAGAAGACGTGGAATGATCCAGAGGGCAGCGATTCTCCTCAATGCAGCAGGTGCCTGTTGGGCCCCGCAGGGTGGGGCAGGAGGTTGGGACGGTGGCAACGCTCTGCAGCGTCTCACACCACTGCCCGGGGACACCAGCCCACCAGCCTAGGGCACCGGCACTGGGAAATTCTGTCAATCATGAAATTATTAATGCAAAATGCATGACAAAAATAAAACCCCAAACATCTGCCTATCATTTTCATAACTGCACATTCGTATTTCAGATTTAGTTAAGTACACGGGAAGTTTCTGGTTATAAATGCACTCGTGCACTATTAACAAAAATTTAAAGAATACAATGAATCACCTGTGTGATCTGACTAGCCCATCATTTTAATATGCAGAATTTCATTTTAGTCTTTATTCTGTGTACCTGCATTTCTAATGCAGTCAGGATTCTGGCGTCGATGATTTTGTGTCCTATTTCTTTTGATAAAAATGATCTGCTTGGCCTTCTGTCACTTATTTTTGCCTTTGAGAAAATGCCTTTGATGTTTTCTGTCTTTGCTACCGGAGCTACATTTAGTTTACTTTATTTCTTCTAGGAATGCGCAGTGTATATTCATTCTGCCTTCAATTATTTGCATGATTATTTTAAGTTTAGAAATATTAATGCATATTTTTATTATTAAAGGCAAATATAAGATCACTTTCATGTCCTAAAACAAGATGAAATTGTAATGTATTTTTACCATCTTCCAACACCCTTGGTTTCCTGATAAACCTGAGGTTGGAGCCACAGCTCACCTTCCTCTCAATACTCAGACCCTCCATCACCTCCTCTCCAGCCTCTTTTGGGATTCCATCCATGTTTCCTTTTAAGGCTCTGGGCCATTCTCAGCCTCTCTGCCCCATGTGTGTTCGCTTCAACTCCCAGGCTTCTTTTGCAGCTAAAGTTGTAGGTTTTATCTTTAAAAAAAGGTCCCTAAGCATCCTGCTGGCTGAGGCTGTTTATCTGGGTGACATGTCTACATTGCTGGGAAGCTTTCAGCTGCAGCGACACAAGGCCTGCTGCAACAGGCCGGAACAAGGCGCCTGGACTTGCCCAGGGCAGAGGTGAGGGAGGCTGCCCAGGCGGTGGGTAGAGAAGTTAAAAGGCAGCATCAATACTGCAGGTGTGTTCTGCCCCTGGCTCTGTGACATGGAGCAGTCATTGCATCCCAGGCCTGGAAGTCCTCATGGTCACAGCAGGGCTGCCAGCGCCCCTCTGGGCCACACACTTTCTCCCTCAGTCACGCCTCCTGGGTGAACATGGCTGTGTGTCAGAATCAGATGGTTCTCCCAGCAGCCTCCACACATCTCTCTTTAGGTCTCCTTATCTGAACTGGGTCTATTCTCCTTTCTGGCCCAGTTGCAGGCAGAGTCTGGGATTAGTCTGACCACGTCAGGCCTGTGGTGAACAGGACGAGCAGCCGGCTTCCTCTGAGGCTCCTGGCCACCTGGGGAAGGTATGGGAAACCACCGGAAAGCAATCTCGAAAGAGGGAATGGTGAACAAGTGTGCACTACAGGACACTAGTGTTTCATTGCTTTCCTGCCTAAACAACCAGTCACCTGGGTGTAAAATGCTGAAATAAAAGTATAATTTCCTAAATCTTTATAGAGTTGGTCTTGCCAAGAAGTTGGGGTAAACCTCACTTCTGCTCCCCTTACAGAGCGATACATTTTTACATCTCTGTGATTAAAAAAACATACATTTGCAAGCACTATTTTTCCTGGAATATGCTGAGCCTTGAAAATTTTCTTTTTCAAGATAGGTAAATTTCCTTCCATGTTTTTTCTGATATGCTTGTCTTTTAGGTGCCCTAGCTTATTCTATAAGAACATCTACAACTTAATTGAGATTCTGGTCTCTGCCCTCTGTACTAACTGATACCATCATTTTCAAAAAAACAAAACAAAACAATTAGCTTCATTTTTTCCCTGATCACTAAAAAAGTATGCTCCTTACTGAAATCACACAATACCAAAAGCTACACAGATGAGCATGAATATCATATATAAGTCCACCACCAGGGGGAAAGGCAGTATTCATTTACATTTTTACCATGTATCTTTCTGATCTTTTTTTCTATGTGACATACTTCAATTCATGTGTTTAATATCCCTCAAATATTTCTTGGCAGCCTATTATGCTGGCCTTGGAATAGATCCCACTAAAAGCACACTTAGTACAGGGCTTCAACATGTCAGTTGGTTATTTTTTCTCCTATACCTTTATCAGCTCGAGATGGATTTGTTCCTGTTTGTGCTCAGTTTTAGGGTTGCCTTTTAACTTCAAAAAATTGATAATCATATTTTTGACCATGTAAGACGTTTTCATGTTGCAAAAATCAGCGCTTGCACTCCCTCCTCAGCCTCTCCAGGAACTGTTTTCCTCACCTGCTCTAGGCTGTCCTTTCTGGGTTTTCTTTTCCCTGAGTAAGGAATGATGTCTGTTTGTGCTTCACCTTCTCTCTGACACGAGCCGTCCCTGAGTGCACCTGCAGCAAACACGCCCTGCTCACTGTGCCACCATGCTCGCCCCCTCCGCCTCCACGTCCTGTGACGACGCAACTCTGTGAGGGGCTGTCCCTGTCACCATCAACATCTCTAGGACGCAGTTCACTGTAGGAATGTCTTGAGGTGCCACGACAAAGGAGGTGGCCTAAAACAACAGAAGTTTAATCCCTCACGGTTCTGGAGGCCAGAAGTTTGACATGCAGGTGACACAGGGCCACACTACCTCCAAGGCTGAAGAGAAGGAGCCTTCCTGCCTCTTCCAGGGTCTGGTGCCCCCACTCGTTCCTTGGCTGGTGGCTGCATGGCCCCAGTCTCTGCCTCTGCCTTCTGGTGCCCTCCTCCCCGGCCTGTGTCTGAGCTCCCAGACTCTGCCTCACAATCACAAAGATGCTTGCCATTCATTGGGTTTAGGGCCCACCCAGGTAATCCTAGATAAGCTCCTTTTCTCACATCCTCATCTAAAGTACTGCTGCAAAGACCTTTTTTCCAAATAAGGTCCCATTCACAGGTGTGGGGGGGTTGGATGTGAATACCTTTTGGGGGCTACCGTTCAACCCACTTCAGGCAGGGATTTTCAATGTCCTGCCCCCATCTGTGAGATGCTCTCTGTGTGTGTCTCCCATGTGTATGTGGTGAATTGTTGGCCCAATCCCAAGAAGTTGGGCTCAGGGTCGAAGGGTCACTGCCTGGGCAGATTTGCTAGAAACCACCTGATTCCAAGCAACAGGGCTGTGGTTCTCTCAATACCAGCGACACTGAACATCTGTGCATGTGTTTAAAGGAAATTTATATGTGTTTTTCAGTGAAATGTCTTATTTTTATTGTTTACCAATTTTCTACAAAGTGTTTTTGTCATTTTTTCCCCGATGGTTTGAAATAGTCTTATGAATTAGCATTTTTAGCCCTTAGGGTAAGAGTTGGAAACATTTTTCCCAGTGGCCATTGCTTTTGATTACGACGGGTTCCCCCCTACCCCCAGTGGCAGGAGGCAGATGCAAACATTTATACGTTGTTGAATTTTTATTTTTTTCCTGTATTTTATTTGTTATTTGAGCCATAACAAAGAATTTCACCACTCAAGTCAAAAACATATTTTTTTCTAGTAATTTGTGTTCTAGTACAAATGCAGTCTTATTCTATTTATTATGCAGGTTGCTGATGTTCTTGGGGTTTGTTCTGCTGTTTGGAGTGGGATGTGGCTTCAATTGTATGTTATTGTTGCTTTTCCAAATGGAGACTCAGTTCCATTGAGGGCGTTCATCTTTGTTCTGGTCAAATGTGATCACCTTTATTATCTACTGAAGTCTGATGTTCTCTGGGTCTATTTCTGTCCTTTCTGGTTTATTCCACTGGCCCATTTGTCAAACCCCGCACCAGAACAACAGCACTGTAGAGGCAGAGACTTTACAGCTGTTTTTTTAATGCCTGGTGTCTTGGTGCTTCTCCTTCCTCCTTGCTCATCTTCTTAAGGGATTTCCTAGATGTTCTTGCATGACTGTTTTTCCATGTAAACTTTATTACCAGGGCACAGCTATAAAAAATGCTTGCTGGGCCAGGCGCAATGGCTCACACCTATAATCCCAGCACTTTGGGAGGCCGAGGCCGGTGGATCACGAGGTCAGGAGATGGAGACCATCCTGGCTAACACGGTGAAACCCCGTCTCTACTTAAAAAAATGCAAAAAAATTAGCCGGGCGTGGTGGTGGGCGCCTGTAGTCCCAGCTACTCGGGAGGCTGAGGCAGGAGAATGGTGTGAACCTGGGAGGCGGAGCTTGCAGTGAGCCAAGATTGTGCCACTGCCCTCCAGCCTGGGCGACAGAGCAAGAAAAAAAAATGCTTGCTGGCCTTAGAACTGGATTAGTGCTTAATTTGTCTGTTAGCTCTGCTAGAATTGACAACTTTATGATAGCGTGCTTCCTGCCGAAGATCAAGTACTGCTTTTCAGCTGGTCAGGTCCACCTGAGAGCCTTTGGAAAGCATTTGGAAGCTTTTCCCCTTAGGTTTTCCATCGTTTATCAAGATTATTCCTAAGAACTTTGTGGTTTTCACTGCTATTTTAAACCAAGATGTTTCGCTCTCCTTATGTCTTCTAAGAGGTATTGTGGATAGGTAAAAAGGTGACTGATTGTTGTGTGTTAGTTTTATATTTTCCTAAATGTTTCTAAAGGCAATTTTTCATGATTTAGACAACTTACTTAACCTCATGATCACGTTGATCAATAGAGTCGGCACTGAATCTTCTCTTCCCCTCCAAACACATGGATAAGGTGGATAAGGAATATTTAATTTTTTTTTTTAAAAAAAGCACAGCCGCCCATGAAAGCAAGGAAGGATAATCTCTGTGATCTAGAAATGGGGGTGGAGTCCCTGGGACCACTGTGGACCCAGAAGAGCAGCAGCAGGGCCACCACCTGTCCAGGGTGGGAAACCCTACCTCATCATGGGGTGACAGCCTCAGGGGCTCCGGGGTGACTGGACTCTGACTGTGAACTGAGAAGGGGTTGAAACTACTTTCCCTTCTCCTGCACAGGCAGGGCTTCTTCTGAAATGAGCTTCTGCCAGAAATACCCCAGACACATTCAATACTGAAATATGGCCCTGCAAAGTAACCATAGGCAGGATCCCGCCCTGGGCTATTGTGGACTGGAGCCCCGAGCAGGAGAGCCCACCCAGGCTTGACTTTGGAGCTGGAGGAGACAGCGGTGAATGGAACTTCCGCTCAGGATGGGGTCTGGAACACTGGGTTTGGGAACAACTAAGAGTCTCATAAAGGGAAGACATAGCAAGGCAGGTACAGAAATAGCAAGGTGATTGTTCAGAGGCATTGAGCTAAGTAAGTATATATTACATTCTTAAGTAAATACATAAAAATCAAATGTGTAAAAAAACAGATGAAACAGAAATAGGCATTTTTTAAAATAGAAATGTTGGAAATGATTAATATTAGTGATGAAATGAATTCAAGCTCTTTCCCCCATGTAGCAAGCTGCGGGTTGGGTGATGAGGTAGGGGTGGGAGACCCACGGGGTAACGGGCGGAAA